>NW_028270186.1:54425370-54762532 GCF_037043375.1 Chiloscyllium plagiosum | reverse complement strand
CGCTCTCTCGCTCTCTCAAACCCCTCTCTCTCTCGAAACCCCTCAATCTCACCCTCTCACTCTCACCCCCTCCTCCTCCTCTCTCTCTCTCACCTGCTCTCTCTCGCTCTCTCAAACCCCTTCTCTCTAAAACCCCTCTCTCTCACACTCTTTCTCTCACTCCCCTCATCCTCCTCTCACTCTCTCACCCGCCTCTCTCGCTCTATCAAACCCCCTCTCTCACTAAAACCCCTCTCTCACCCTCTCTCTCTCTCACCCACCTCATCCTCTTCTCTCTCTCTGACCCGCACTCTCATGATCTATCAAACCCCCGCTCTCACTAAAACCCCTCTCTCTCACCCTCTCTCTCACCCCCCTCATCCTCCTCTCTCTCTCACGCGCTCTCTCGATCTCTCAAAACCCCTACCTCTAAAATCCCTCTCTCTCACCCCCCTCATCCTCCTCTCTCTCTCTCATCCGCACTCTCAGGATCTATCAAACCACCTCTCTCACTAAAACACCGCTCTCTCACCCTCTCTCTCACCCCCTCATCCTCCTCTCTCTCTCTCACCCTCTCTCTATCGGTCTCTCAAACCCCGTCTCTCACTAAAACCCCTCTCTCACCCTCTCTCTCTCTCACCCACCTCATCCTCTTCTCTCTCTCTGACCCGCACTCTCATGATCTATCAAACCCCCTCTCTCACTAAAACCCTCTCTCTCACCCTCTCTCTCACCCCCCTCATCCTCCTCTCTCTCTCACGTGCTCTCTCTCGATCTCTCAAAACCCCTACCTCTAAAATCCCTCTCTCTCACCCCCCTCATTCTCCTCCCTCTCTCTCACCCGCTCTCTCTTGCTCTCTCAAACAACTACTCTCACACCCTCTCTCACCCCCCTCATCCTCGTCTCTCTCTCACCCGCTCTAACTCGCTCTCTCAAACCTCCTCTCTCTCTCAACCCCTCTCTCTCACCCTCTCTCTCTCACACCCCCGCATCCTCCTCTCTCTCTCTCACCCTCTCTCTCTCACCCCCCTCATTCTCCTCCCTCTCTCTCTCCCGCTCTGTCTTGCTCTTTCAAACACATTCGCTTACCCTCTCTCTCACCCCCTCATCCTCCTCTCTCTCTCTCACCCTCTCTCTATCGGTCTCTCAAACCCCGTCTCTCACTAAAACCCCTCTCTCACCCTCTCTCTCTCTCACCCACCTCATCCTCTTCTCTCTCTCTGACCCGCACTCTCATGATCTCTCAAATCTCCTCTCTCTTTAAAACCCCTCTCGCTCACCCTCTCTCTCACCCGCTATCCTCCTCTCTCTCTCAAACACTTTCTCTCTCTAAACCCCCTCTCTCTCACCCGCTCTCTCTCACTCTCGCAAATCCTCTCTCTCTCTAAAACCCCTCTCTCTCAATCTCTCTCACCCCTCTCTCTCACACCCCTCATCCTCCTCTCTCTCACCCACTCTCTCTCGTTCTCTCAAACCTCTCTCTCCAAAACCCCTCTCTCTGGCCCTCTCTCTCTCACCCCCTTCATCCTCCTCTCTCTCACACACTCTCTCTCACCGCCCTCATCCTCCTCCCCCTGTCTCACCCGCGCTCTCTCCTCTCTCAAACCCCCTCTCTCTCAACCCCTCTCTCGCACACTCTCTCTCTCATCCCCCTCATCCTCCTCTCTCTCTCTCGCCCACTCTCTCAAACCCCCTTTCTCTCTAAAACCCCTCTCTCTCTCACGCTCTCTCATTCTCTCACCACCCTCATCCTCCTCTCTCTCTCTCACCCACTCTCTCTCATACTCTCAAACGTCCTCTCTCTCAAAACGTCGCTCTCACCCTCTCTCTCTCTCACCCCCTCATGCTCCTCACTCTCTCTCACCCGCTCGTCTCGCTCTCAAACCCCCTCTCTCTCTCAAACCCCCTCTCTCAACCTCTCTCTCACACCCCCCTCATCCTCCTCTCTCTCTCACCCGTTCTCTCTCACTCTCTCAAACACCCTCTCTCTCTAAACACTTCTCTCTCACCCTCTCTCTCTCAACCCTCTCATCCTCCTCTCTCTCTCACTCTCTCTCTCTCACACTCCTCATCCTCCTCTCTCTCTCTCACCCGCTCTCTCACTCTCTCAAAACCCCTCTCTCTCTAAAACTCCTATCTCTCACCCTCTGTCTCTCACCCCCCCCCATCCTCCTCAATCTCTCTCACCCGCTCTCTCTCACTCTCTCAAAAACCGTCTCTCTCTAAAATCCCTCTCTCACACCCTCTCTCTCACACCCGTTTCATCCTCCTCTCTCTCTCACCCGCTCTCTCTCGCTCTCTCAAACCCGTCTCTCTCTATAACTACACTCTCACCCTTTCTCTCACCCCCCTCATCCTCTTCTCTCTCTCTCTCTCACCCGCTCTCTCTCGCTCTCTCAAATCCCCCCTCACTCCAAAACCCCTCTCTCTCACACTCTCTCTCTCACCCCCCTCATGCTCCTCTCACTCTCTCTCACACCCTCTCTCTCACCCACTCATCGTCCTCTTGCTCTCTCACACACTCTCTCTCACCCCCTCATCCTCCTCTCTCTCTCACACCCGCACTCTCACGCTCTATCAAACCCCCTCTCTCACTAAAACTCCTCTCTCTCGCCCTCTCTCTCACCCCTCTCATCATCCTCTCGCTCTCTCAACACTCTCTCTCAGCCCCTCATCCTCCTCTTACTCTCTCTCTCTCACCCGTGCTGTCTCGCTCCCTCAACCCCTCTCTCTCCAAAACCCCTCTCTCTCACCCTCTCGCTCTCACCCCCTCATCATCCTCTCTCTCTCTCACCCGCTTTCTCTCGCTCTCTCAAAACACCTCTCTCTCTAAAACCCCTATCTCTCACCCGCTGTCTCTCACACCCCTCATCCTCCTCTATCTCTCTCACCCGCTCTCCCTTGCTCCCGCAAAACACCTCTCTCTCTGAAACCCCTCTCTCACCCTCTCGCTCTCTCACCCGCCATCTCTCGCTCTCTCAAACCACATCTCTCTCTATAACCCCTCTCTCTCACCCTCTCTCTCATCCCCCTCATCCTCTTCTCTCTCTCTCTCACCCGCTCTCTCTCGCCCTCCCAAAACCCCTCTCTCTCTAAACCCCTCTCTCACCCTCTCTGTCTCACCCCCTCATCCTCCTCTCTCTCTCTCACCCGCTCTCTCTCGCTCTCTCAAACCCCCTCTCTCTCTCAACCCCTCTCTCTCACCCTCTCTCTCAGCCCCCTCATTCTCCTCCCTCTCTCTCACCCGCTCTCTCTTACTCTCTCAAACACATTCTCTCACACCCTCTCTCACCCCCCTCATCCTCCTCTCTCTCTCTTACCCCCTCTCTCTCTCAACCCCTCTCTCTCACCCTCTCTCTCTCACCCCATCATCCTCCTCCCGCTCTCTCACCCGCTCTCTCTTGCTATCTCAAACCCCTTCTCTCTCTAAAACCCCTCTCGCTCACCCTCTCTCTCTCACCCCCCCATCGTCCTCTCTCTCTCACCCGCCATCTCTCGCTCTCTCAAACCCCGTCTCTCTCTATAACCCCTCTCTCTCACCCTCTCTCTCACCCCCTCATCCTCTTCTCTCTCTCTCTCTCACCCGCTCTCTCAAAACCCCTCTCTCTCAACCCCTCTCACTCACCCTCTCTCTCTCATCCCCCTCATCATACTCTCTCTCTCTCACCCGCTCACTCTCGCTCTCTCAAACCACCTCTCTCTCTAAACCGCTCTCTCACACTCTCTCTCAACCCCTCCTCCTCCTCTCTCTCTCTCACCCGCTCTCTCTCGCTCTCTGAAACCACCTCTCTATCTAAAACCCCTCTCTCACCCTCTCTCTCTCACCCCCCTCATCCTCCTCTCTCTCTCTTTCTCACCCGCTCTCTCTCGCTCTCTCAAACCCCCTCCCTCTCTAAAACCCCTATCTCTCACTCTCTGTCTCTCACCCACTAATCCTCCTCTATCTCTCTCACACGCTCTCTCTCGCTCCCTCAAATCGCCTCTCTCTCTCTCTCCACCCCTCTCTCTCACCCTCTGTCTCTCACCCCCTCATTCTCCTCCCTCTCTCTCACCCGCTCTCTCTTGCTCTCTCAAACAACTTCGCTCACACCCTCTCTGACCCCCCTCATCCTCCTCTCTCTCTCTCACCCGCTCTAACTCGCTCTCTCAAACCTCCTCTCTCTCTCAACCCCTCTCTCTCTCCCTCTCTCTCTCACACCCCCGCATCCTCCTCTCTCTCTCTCACCCTCTCTCTCTCACCCCCCTCATTCTCCTCCCTCTCTCTCTCCCGCTCTGTCTTGCTCTTTCAAACACATTCGCTTACCCTCTCTCTCACCCCCTCATCCTCCTCTCTCTCTCTCACCCTCTCTCTATCGGTCTCTCAAACCCCGTCTCTCACTAAAACCCCTCTCTCACCCTCTCTCTCTCTCACCCACCTCATCCTCTTCTCTCTCTCTGACCCGCACTCTCATGATCTCTCAAATCCCCTCTCTCTTTAAAACCCCTCTCGCTCACCCTCTCTCTCACCCGCTATCCTCCTCTCTCTCTCAAACACTTTCTCTCTCTAAACCCCCTCTCTCTCACCCGCTCTCTCTCACTCTCGCAAATCCTCTCTCTCTCTAAAACCCCTCTCTCTCAATCTCTCTCACCCCTCTCTCTCACACCCCTCATCCTCCTCTCTCTCACCCACTCTCTCTCGTTCTCTCAAACCTCTCTCTCCAAAACCCCTCTCTCTGGCCCTCTCTCTCTCACCCCCTTCATCCTCCTCTCTCTCACACACTCTCTCTCACCGCCCTCATCCTCCTCCCCCTGTCTCACCCGCGCTCTCTCCTCTCTCAAACCCCCTCTCTCTCAACCCCTCTCTCGCACACTCTCTCTCTCATCCCCCTCATCCTCCTCTCTCTCTCTCGCCCACTCTCTCAAACCCCCTTTCTCTCTAAAACCCCTCTCTCTCTCACGCTCTCTCATTCTCTCACCACCCTCATCCTCCTCTCTCTCTCACCCACTCTCTCTCATACTCTCAAACGTCCTCTCTCTCAAAACGTCGCTCTCACCCTCTCTCTCTCTCACCCCCTCATGCTCCTCACTCTCTCTCACCCGCTCGTCTCGCTCTCAAACCCCCTCTCTCTCTCAAACCCCCTCTCTCAACCTCTCTCTCACACCCCCCTCATCCTCCTCTCTCTCTCACCCGTTCTCTCTCACTCTCTCAAACACCCTCTCTCTCTAAACACTTCTCTCTCACCCTCTCTCTCTCAACCCTCTCATCCTCCTCTCTCTCTCACTCTCTCTCTCTCACACTCCTCATCCTCCTCTCTCTCTCTCACCCGCTCTCTCACTCTCTCAAAACCCCTCTCTCTCTAAAACTCCTATCTCTCACCCTCTGTCTCTCACCCCCCCATCCTCCTCAATCTCTCTCACCCGCTCTCTCTCACTCTCTCAAAAACCGTCTCTCTCTAAAATCCCTCTCTCACACCCTCTCTCTCACACCCGTTTCATCCTCCTCTCTCTCTCACCCGCTCTCTCTCGCTCTCTCAAACCCGTCTCTCTCTATAACTACACTCTCACCCTTTCTCTCACCCCCCTCATCCTCTTCTCTCTCTCTCTCTCACCCGCTCTCTCTCGCTCTCTCAAATCCCCCCTCACTCCAAAACCCCTCTCTCTCACACTCTCTCTCTCACCCCCCTCATGCTCCTCTCACTCTCTCTCACACCCTCTCTCTCACCCACTCATCGTCCTCTTGCTCTCTCACACACTCTCTCTCACCCCCTCATCCTCCTCTCTCTCTCACACCCGCACTCTCACGCTCTATCAAACCCCCTCTCTCACTAAAACTCCTCTCTCTCGCCCTCTCTCTCACCCCTCTCATCATCCTCTCGCTCTCTCAACACTCTCTCTCAGCCCCTCATCCTCCTCTTACTCTCTCTCTCTCACCCGTGCTGTCTCGCTCCCTCAACCCCTCTCTCTCCAAAACCCCTCTCTCTCACCCTCTCGCTCTCACCCCCTCATCATCCTCTCTCTCTCTCACCCGCTTTCTCTCGCTCTCTCAAAACACCTCTCTCTCTAAAACCCCTATCTCTCACCCGCTGTCTCTCACACCCCTCATCCTCCTCTATCTCTCTCACCCGCTCTCCCTTGCTCCCGCAAAACACCTCTCTCTCTGAAACCCCTCTCTCACCCTCTCGCTCTCTCACCCGCCATCTCTCGCTCTCTCAAACCACATCTCTCTCTATAACCCCTCTCTCTCACCCTCTCTCTCATCCCCCTCATCCTCTTCTCTCTCTCTCTCACCCGCTCTCTCTCGCCCTCCCAAAACCCCTCTCTCTCTAAACCCCTCTCTCACCCTCTCTGTCTCACCCCCTCATCCTCCTCTCTCTCTCTCACCCGCTCTCTCTCGCTCTCTCAAACCCCCTCTCTCTCTCAACCCCTCTCTCTCACCCTCTCTCTCAGCCCCCTCATTCTCCTCCCTCTCTCTCACCCGCTCTCTCTTACTCTCTCAAACACATTCTCTCACACCCTCTCTCACCCCCCTCATCCTCCTCTCTCTCTCTTACCCCCTCTCTCTCTCAACCCCTCTCTCTCACCCTCTCTCTCTCACCCCATCATCCTCCTCCCGCTCTCTCACCCGCTCTCTCTTGCTATCTCAAACCCCTTCTCTCTCTAAAACCCCTCTCGCTCACCCTCTCTCTCTCACCCCCCCATCGTCCTCTCTCTCTCACCCGCCATCTCTCGCTCTCTCAAACCCCGTCTCTCTCTATAACCCCTCTCTCTCGCCCTCTCTCTCACCCCCTCATCCTCTTCTCTCTCTCTCTCTCACCCGCTCTCTCAAAACCCCTCTCTCTCAACCCCTCTCACTCACCCTCTCTCTCTCATCCCCCTCATCATACTCTCTCTCTCTCACCCGCTCACTCTCGCTCTCTCAAACCACCTCTCTCTCTAAACCGCTCTCTCACACTCTCTCTCAACCCCTCCTCCTCCTCTCTCTCTCTCACCCGCTCTCTCTCGCTCTCTGAAACCACCTCTCTATCTAAAACCCCTCTCTCACCCTCTCTCTCTCACCCCCCTCATCCTCCTCTCTCTCTCTTTCTCACCCGCTCTCTCTCGCTCTCTCAAACCCCCTCCCTCTCTAAAACCCCTATCTCTCACTCTCTGTCTCTCACCCACTAATCCTCCTCTATCTCTCTCACACGCTCTCTCTCGCTCCCTCAAATCGCCTCTCTCTCTCTCCACCCCTCTCTCTCACCCTCTGTCTCTCACCCCCTCATTCTCCTCCCTCTCTCTCACCCGCTCTCTCTTGCTCTCTCAAACAACTTCGCTCACACCCTCTCTGACCCCCCTCATCCTCCTCTCTCTCTCTCACCCGCTCTAACTCGCTCTCTCAAACCTCCTCTCTCTCTCAACCCCTCTCTCTCTCCCTCTCTCTCTCACACCCCCGCATCCTCCTCTCTCTCTCTCTCACCCTCTCTCTCTCACCCCCCTCATTCTCCTCCCTCTCTCTCTCCCGCTCTGTCTTGCTCTTTCAAACACATTCGCTTACCCCCTCTCTCACCCCCCTCATCCTCCTCTCTCTCTCACCCGCTCTCGCTCGCTCTCTCAAAGCCCCCCTCACTCTAAAACCCCTCTCTCTCACACTCTCTCTCTCAACCCCTCATCCTCCTCTCTCTCTCTCACCCGCGCTCTCTCGCTCTCTCAAACCCCCTCCCTCTCTAAAACCCCTCTCTCTCACTCTCTTTCTCTCACCCCCCTCATCCTCCTCTCTCTCTCACCCGCTCTCTCTCGCTCTCTCAAACCACCTCTCTATCTAAAACCCCTCTCTCACCCTCTCTCTCTCATTCCCCTCATCCTCCTCTCTCTCTCTCACCCGCTCTCTCTCGCTCTCTCAAACCCCCTCCCTCTCTAAAACCCCTATCTGTCACTCTCTGTCTCTCACCCTCTAATCCTCCTCTATCTCTCTCACCTGCTCTCTCTCGCTCTCTCAAACCACCTCTCTATCTAAAACCCCTCTCTCACCCTCTCTCTCTCACACAAGGCTCATCCTCCTCTCTCTCTCTCACCCGCCATCTCTCGCTCTCTCAAACCCCATCTCTCTCGAGAACCCCTCTCTCTCACCCTCTCTCTCACCCCCTCATCCTCTTCTCTCTCTCTCTCTCACCCGCTCTCTCAAAACCCCTCTCTCTCTCAACCCCTGTCTCTCACCCTCTCTCTCTCATTCCCCTCATCATACTCTCTCTCTCTCATCAGCTCTCTCTCGCTCTCTCAAACCACCTCTCTCTAAACACCTCTCTCTCACACTCTCTCTCTCACCCCCTCCTCCTCCTCTCTCTCTCTAACCCGCTCTCTCTCGCTCTCTGAAACCCCCTCTCTCTCTAAACCCCTCTCTCACGCTCCCTCTCTCACCCCCCTCATCCTCCTCTCTCTCTCTCACCAGCTCTCTCTCGCTCTCTCAAACCCCCTCTCTCTCAACCCCTCTCTCACCCTCTCTCTCTCATCCCCTCATTCTCCTCCCTCTCTCTCACCCGCTCTCTCTTGCTCTTTCAAACACATTCGCTTGCACCCTCTCTCACCCTCTCTCTCTCACACAAGGCTCATCCTCCTCTCTCTCTCTCACCCGCCATCTCTCGCTCTCTCAAACCCCATCTCTCTCGAGAACCCCTCTCTCTCACCCTCTCTCTCACCCCCTCATCCTCTTCTCTCTCTCTCTCTCACCCGCTCTCTCAAACCCCTCTCTCTCTCAACCCCTCTCTCACCCTCTCTCTCTCACTCCCTCATCCTCCTCTCTCTCTCACCCGCTCTCTCTCGCTCTCTCAAACCCCCTCTCTCTCAAACTCCCTCTCTTTCACTCTCTCTCTCTCTCACCCCCCTCATCCTCCTCTCTCTCTCACCCGCTCTCTCTCGCTCTCTCAAACCACCTCTCTCTCTAAAACCCCTCTATCTCACCCTCTCTCTCTCACTCCCCTCATCCTCCTCTCTCTCTCTCACCCGCTCTCTCTCGCTCTCTCAAACCACCTCTCTCTCTAAAACCCCTCTATCTCACCCTCTCTCTCTCACTCCCCTCATCCTCCTCTCTCTCTCTCACCAGCTCTCTCTCACACTCTCAAACCCCCTCTCTCTCTCAACCCCTCTCTCTCACCATCTCTCTCTCACCCCCCTCATTCTCCTCCCTCTCTCTCACCCGCTCTCTCTCGCTCTATCAAAGCCCACCTCACTGTAAAACCCCTCTCTCTCACACTCACTCTCTCACCCCCCTCATGCTCCTCTCACTCTCTCTCACCCGCTCTCTCTCGCTCCCTCAAACCCCTCTCTCTCTAAAACCCCTCTCTCTCACCCTCTCTCTCTCACCCCCCTCATCCTCCTCTCTCTCTCTCACCCGCTCTCTCGTTCTCTCAAACCCCCTCTCTCTCGAAAGCCCCTATCTCTCACTCTCTGTCTCTCACCCGCTAATCCTCCTCTATCTCTCTCACCCGCTCTCTCTCGCTCTCTCAAACCCCCTTTCTTCTAAAACCCCACTCTCACCCTCTCTCTCTCTCACAAGGCTCATCCTCCTCTCTCTCTCTCTCACCCGCCATCTCTCGCTCTCTCAAATCCCGTCTCTCTATAACCCCTCTCTCTCACACTCTCTCTCACTGCCCTCATCCTCCTCTCTCTCTCTCACCCACTCTCTTGTAATCTCAAACGTCCTCTCTCTCAACCTCTCGCACTCACCCTTTCTCTGTCACCCCCCTCATCCTCCTCACTCTCTCTCACCCGCTCTCTCACTCTCTCAAACCACCTCTCTCTCTCAACCCCTCTCTCTCACCCTCTCTCTCTCACCCCCCTCATCCTCCTTTCTCTCTCTCACCCATTTTCTCTCGCTCTCTCAAACACCCCCTCTCTCTCAACCTATCTCTCTCACCCTCTCTCTCTCACGCCCCTCATCCTCCTCTCTCTCACCTGCTCTCTCTCAAACCCCTCTCGCTCTAAAACCCCCCTCTCTCACCCTCTCTCTCTCACCGCCCTCATCCTCCTCTCTCTCTCACACTCGCACTCTCACGCTCTATCAAACCCCCTCTCTCACTAAAACCCCTCTCTCTCACCCTCTCTCTCTCACCCCCTCATCATCCTCTCGCTCTCTCAACACTCTCTCTCACCACCTTCATCCTCCTCTCTCTCTCACACGCTCTCTCAAACCACCCCCTCACTCTAAAACCCCTCTCTCTCACACTCTTTCTCTCAACCCCCTCATCCTCCTCTCTCTCTCTATCACCCGCGCTCTCTCGCTCCCTCAAACCCCTCTCTCTCCAAAACCCCTCTCTCTCACCCTCGCTCTCTCACCCCCCTCATCCTCCTCTCTCTCTCGCCCGCTTTCTCTCGCTCTCTCAAACCCCCTCTCTCTCTAAAACCCCCATCTCTCACCCTTTCTCCCTCACCCCCGTCATTCTCCACTCTCTCTCACCCGCACTCTCTCGCTCTCTTAAACCCCCTCTCTCTCTCAACCCCTCTCTCGCACCCTCTCTTTCTCACCCCCTCATCCTCCTCTCTCTCTCACCCGCTCTCTCTCGCTCTCTCAAACCCCCTCTCTCTAAAACCCCTCTCTCTCACCCTTTCTCTCTCACCCCCTCATCCTCCTCTCTCTCTCTCTCACCCTCTCTCTCTCACCGCTCTCATTCTCCTCCCTCTCTCTCCCACTCTCTCTTGCTCTTTCAAACACATTCGCTTACCCCCTCTCTCACCCCCCTCATCCTCCTCTCTCTCTCACCCGCTCTTTCGCTCTCTCAAAGCCCCCCTCACTCTAAAACCCCTCTCTCTCACACTCTCTCTCTAACCCCCTCATCCTACTCTCTCTCTCACCCGCGCTTTCTCGCTCCCTGAAACCCCTCTCTCTCTCCAAAACCCCTCTCTCTCTCCCTCGCTCTCTCACCCCCCTCATCCTCCTCTCTCTCTCTCACACGCTTTCTCTCGCAGTCTCAAACACCCTCTCTCACTAATACCCCCCTCTCTCACCCTCTCTCTCTCATCCCCCTCATCCTCCTCTCTCTCTCAACCGCTCTCTCTCGCTCACTCAAACCCCATTTCTCTCTCAACCCCTCTCTCTCACCCTTTCTTTCTCACCCCCTCATCCTCCTCTCTCTCTTTCTCACCCGCTCTCTCTCACTCTCTCACACCCCCTATGTCTCTCAACTCCTTTCTCTCACCCTCTCTCTCTCCCACCGCTCTCATCCTCCTCTCTCTCTCTCTCTCTCACCCGCTCTGTCTCGCTCTCTCAAACCCCCTCTCTCTCTCAACCCCTCTCTCACCCTCTCTCTCTTTCACCCCCCTCATCCTCCTCCCTCTCTCTAACCCGCTCTCTTAAACGCCCTCTCTCTCTCAACCCCTCTCTCTCACCCTCTCTCTCTCACTCCACTCTTCCTCCTCTCTCTCTCTCACCCGCTCTCTCCCGCTCTCTCAAACCCCGTCTCTCTCTAAATCCCTCTCTCTCACCCTCTCTCTCCCTCACCTGTTCTCTCCCGCTCTCTCAATACCCCGCTCTCTCTCATCCCATCTCTCTCACCCTCTCTCTCTCACGCACCTCATTCTCTCTCTCTCACCCGCTCTCTCTCAAACCCCCTCTCTCTCTAAAACCCTTCTCTCTCACCCTCTCTCACTCACTGCCTTAATCCTCCTCTCTCTCTCACCCGCTCTCTCAAACCCCCTCTCTCTCGCAACCCCTCTCTCTCACCCTCTCTCTCTCACCCACCTCCTCCTCTCTCTCTCTCACCCGCTCTCTCTCGCTCTCTCAAAACCCCTCTCTCTCTCAACCTCTCTCTCTCACCCTCTGTCTCTCATCCCCCTCATCATACTCTCTCTCTCTCACCCGCTCTCTCTCGCTCTCTCAAACCACCTCTCTCTCTAAACCCCTCTCTCTCACACTCTCTCTCTTACCCCCTCCTCCCCCTCTCTCTCTCACCCGCTCTCTCTCGCTCTCTGAAATCCCCTCTCTTTCTAAACCCCTCTCTCTCACGCTCCCTCTCTCACCCGCCTCATCCTCCTCTCTCTCTCTCACCCGCTCTAACACGCTCTCTCAAACCCCCTCTCTCTCTCAATCCCTCTCTCTCACCCTCTCTCTCTCACCCCCCTCATTCTCCTCCCTCTCTCTCACCCGCTCGCTCTTGCTCTTTCAAACACATTCGCTTACACCCTCTCTCACCCCCTCATCCTCCTCTCTCTCTCACCCGCTCTAACTCGCTCTCTCAAACCCCCTCTCTCTCTCAACCCCTCTTTCTCACCCTCTCTCTCTCACCGCCTCATCCTCCACTCTCTCTCTTACGAACTCTCTCTCGCTCTCTCAAACCCCCTCTCTCTCAACCCCTCTCTCTCACCCTCTCTCTCTCACCCCCTCATCCTCCTCTCTCTCTCTCACCCACTCTCTCTCGCTCTCTCAAACCCCCTCTCTCTAAACCCCCTCTCTCTCACTCTCTCTCTCTCACCCCCTCATGCTACTCTCTCTCACCCGCTCTCTCACTCTCTCAAACCACCTCTCTCTCTCAACCCCTCTCTCGCCCTCTCTCTCTGACCCCCTTCATCCTCCTCGCTCTCTCTCACCCATTTTCTCACGCTCTCTCAAACCCCCTCTCTCTCTCAACCCATCTCTCTCACCCTCTCTCTCTCACGCCCCTCATCCTCCTCTCTCTCACCTGCTCTCTCTCAAACCCCTCTCTCTCTAAAACCCCTCTCTCTCACCCTCTCTCTCACGCCCCTCATCATCCTCTCGCTCTCTCAACACTCTCTCTCACTCCCCTCATCCTCCTCTCTCTCTCACACGCTCTCTCAGACCACCCCCTCACTCTAAAACCCCTCTCTCTCACACTCTCTCTCACCACCCTCATCCTCCTCTCTCTCTCTCTCTCACCCACGCTCTCTCGCTCCCTCAAACCCCTCTCTCCAAAACCCCTCTCTCTCACCCTCGCTCTCTCACCCCCCTCATCCTCCTCTCTCTCTCTCACCCGCTTTCTCTCGCTCTCTCAAATGCCCTCTCTCTCTAAAACCCCCATCTCTCACCCTTTCTCTCTCACCCCCCTCATCCTCCTCTCTCTCTCACCCGCGCTGTCTCACTCTCTTAAACCCCCTCTCTCTCTCAACCCTTCTCTCTCACCCTTTCTTTCTCACCCCCTCATCCTCCTCTCTCTCTCACCTGCTCTTTCTCGCTGTCTCAAACCCCCTCTCTCACTAAACCCCCCCTCTCTCACCCTCTCTCTCTCACCCCCCTCATCCTCCTCTCTCGCTCTCACCCGCTCTCTCTCCCTCTCTCAAACCTCATTTCTCTCTCAACCCCTCTCTCTCACCCTCTCTTTCTCAACCCCTCATCCTTCTCTCTCTCTCTCACCTGCTCTCTCTCGCTCTCTCAAACCCCCCCTCTCTCTCAACCACTTTCTCTCAACCTCTCTCTCTCCCACCGCTCTCATCCTCCTCTCTCTCTCACCCGCTCTGTATCGCTCTCTCAAACCCCCTCTCTCTCTCAACCCCTCTCTCTCACCCTCTCTCTCTTTCACCCCCCTCATCCTCCACTCCCTTCTCTCACCCGCTCTCTCTCGCTCTGTCAAACCCCATTTGTCTCTAAACCCCTCTTTCTCACCCCCTCATCCTCCTCTCTCTCTCTCACCTGCTCTCTCTCGCTCTCTCAAAACCCCCCCCTCTCTCTCAACCCCTTTCTCTCACCCTCTCTCTCTCCCACCGCTCTCATCCTCCTCTCTCTCTCACCCGCTGTGTCTCGCTCTCTGAAACCCCCTCTCTCTCTCAACCCCTCTCTCTCACCCTCTCTCTCTTTCACCCCCCTCATCCTCCTCCCTCTCTCACCCGCTCTCTTAAACCCCCTCTCTCTCTCAACCCCTCTCTCTCACCCTCTCTCTCTCACTCCCCTCTTCCTCCTCTCTCTCTCTCACCCGCTCTCTCAAACCCCGTCTCTCTCTAAAACCCTCTCTCTCACCCTCTCTCTCTCACCCCGCTCATCCTCCTCTCTCTCCCTCACCTGTTCTCTCTCGCTCTCTCAAACCCTCTCTCTCTCTCAACCCATCTCTCTCACCCTCTCTCTCTCTCACGCCCCTCTTCCTCCTCTCTCTCACCCGCTCTCTCTCAAACCCCCTCTCTCTCTAAAACCCTTCTCTCTCACCCTCTCTCTCTCACCCCCCCATCCTCCTCTCTCTGTCTCACCCTATCTCACTCACTGCCTTCATCCTCCTCTCTCTCTCTCACCCGCTCTCTCAATCCCCCTCTCTCTCGCAACCCCTCTCTCTCACCCTCTCTCTCTCACCCTCCTCCTCCTCTCTCTCACCCGCTCTGTCTCGCTCTCTCAAACCTCCTCTCTCTCTAAACCCCTCTCTCACACCCTCTCTCACCCACTCATCGTCCTCTTGCTCTCTCACACACTCTCTCACCCCATCATCCTCCTCTCTCTCTCACCCGCACTCTCACGCTCTATCAAACCCCCTCTCTCACTAAAACTCCTCTTTCTCACCCTCTCTCTCTCACCCCCCTCATCATCCTCTCGCTCTCTCAACACTCTCTCTCACCCCCCTCATCCTCCTCTCTCTCTCTGTCACCCGCTCTCTCGCTCTCTAAAACCATCCCCTCACTCTAAAACCCCCCTCTCTCACACTCTCTTTCACCCCCTCATTCTCCTCCATCACTCTCACCCGCTCTCTCTTGCTCTCTCAAATACCTTCTCTCACACTCTCTCTCACACGCCTCATCCTCCTCTCTCACTCTCTCAACAGCTCTCTCTCGCTCTCTCAAACACCCTCTCTCCAAAACCCATCTCTCTCTCACCCCTCTCTCTCTCCCACCCCCCTCATCCTCCTCTCTCTCTCTCACCCACTCTCTCGTACTCTCAAACCCCCTCCATCTCAACCCCTCGCTCTTACCCTCTCTCTCTCACCCCCCATCCTCCTCACTCTCTCTCACCCGCTCTCTCGCTCTCTAAAACCACCCCCTCACTCTAAAACCCCCCTCTCTCACACTCTCTCTCTCACCCCCTCATTCTCCTCCATCACTCTCACCCGCTCTCTCTTGCTCTCTCAAACACCATCGCTCACACTCTCTCTCACACGCCTCATCCTCCTCTCTCACTCTCTCAACAGCTCTCTCTCGCTCTCTCAAACCTCCTCTCTCTCAACCCCTCTCTCTCACGCTCTCTCTCTCACCTCCCTCATCCTCCTCTCTCTCTCTCACCCGTGCTCTCTCGCTCTCTCAAACCCCCCTCTCTCAACACCTCTCTCCCACCCTCTCTCTCTCTCACCCGCTCTCTCAAACACCCTCTCTCTAAAACCCCTCTCTCTCTCACACTCTCTCTCTCCCACCCCCCTCATCCTCCTCTCTCTCTCTCACCCACTCTCTCGTACTCTCAAACCCCCTCCATCTCAACCCCTCGCTCTTACCCTCTCTCTCTCACCCCCCATCCTCCTCACTCTCTCTCATCTGCTCTCTCTCGCTCTCTCGAACCCCCTCTCTCTCTCAATCCCTCTCTCTCACCGTCTCTCTCTCTCACCCCCTCATCCTCCTCTCTCTCTCACCTGCTCTCTCTCACTCTCTCAAACACCCTCTCTCTCAAAAACCCCCCTCTCTCACCCTCTCTCTCTCACACCCTCTCTCACAACCCCTCTTTCTCACCCGCTCTCTCTCACCCCCTCCTCCTCCTCTCTCTCTCACTTGCTCTCTCTTGCTCTCTCAAACCCCTCTCTCTCTATACCCCCTCTATCTCACCCTCTCTCTCTCGCCCCCTCATCCTCCTCTCTCTCTCACCCGCTCTCTCTCGCTCTCTCAAACCCCCTCTCAATCTCAATCCCTCTCTCTCACCCTCTCTCCTCATCCTCCTCTCTCTCTCACCCGCTCTCTCTCGCTCTCTCAAACCCCTCTCTCTAAAACCCTTCTCTCTCACCCTCTGTCTCTCACCCCCTCATCATCCTCTCTCTCTCTCTCACCCGTGCTCTCTCGCTCTCTCAAACCCCCACTCTCAACACCTCTCTCACCTTCTCTCTCTCATCCCCCTCATCCTCCTCTCTCTCTCACCCGCTCTCTCTCGCTCTATCAAATCCCTCTCTCTCTAAACCCCTCTCTCTCACACTCTCTCTCTCACCCCCTCTTCCTCCTCTCTCTCTCTCACCCGCTCTCTTTCGCGCTCTGTGAACCCCTCTCTCACGCTCCCTCTCTCACCCCGCTCATCCTCCTCTCTCTCTCTCACACCCTCTCTCTTGCTCCCTCAAATCACTCTCTCTCTCACCCCCTCATCCTCCTCTCTCTCACCCGCTCTCTCTCGCTCTCTCAAACCACCTCGCTCTCTAAAACCCCTCTCTCTCACCCTCTCTCTCTCATCCTCCTCATCCTCCTCTCTCTCTGACCAGCTCTCTCTCGCTCTCTCAAACCCCCTCTCTCTCTCAACCCGTCTCTCTCTCACCCTCTCTCTCTCATCCCCCTCATCCTCCTCTCTCTCTCTCACCAGCTCTCTCTCGCACTCTCAAACCCCCTCTCTCTCTCAACCCCTCTCTCTCACCCTCTCTCTCTCACCCCCTCATTCTCCTCCCTCTCTCTCACCCGCTCTCTCTTGCTCTTTCAAACGCATTCGCTTACACCCTCTCTCACCCCACTCATCCTCCCCTCTCTCTCACCCGCTCTAACTCGCTCTCTCAAACCCCCTCTCTCTCTCAACCCCCTCTCTCACCCTCTCTCTCTCACCGCCTCATCCTCCTCCCGCTCGCTCACCCGCTGTCTCTCGCTCTCTCAAACCCCCTCTCTCTCAAACCCCCTCTCTCTCACTCTCTCTCATCCCCTCATCCTCCTCTCTCTCTCACCAGTTCTCTCTCGCTCTCTCAAACCCCCTCTCTCTCTCAACCCCTCTCTCTCACCCTCTCTCTCATCCCCTCATTCTCCTCCCTCTCTCTCACCCGCTCTCTCTTGCTCTTTCAAACACATTCGCTTACACCCTCTCTCACCCCCCTCATCCTCCTCTCTCTCTCACCCGCACTAACTCGCTCTCTCAAACCCCCCCTCTCTCTCTCAACCCCTCTCTCTCACCCTCTCTCTCCTACCCTCCTCATCCTCCTCTCTCTCCCTCACCAGCTCTCTCTCGCTCTCTCAAACCCCCTCTCTCTCTCAACCCCTCTGTCTCTCACCCTCTCTCTCTCATCCCCCTCATCCTCCTCTCTCTCTCTCACCAGCTCTCTCTCGCTCTCTCAAACCCCCTCTCTCTCTCAACCCCTCTCTCTCACTCTCTCTCTCTCATCCCCTCATTCTCCTCCCTCTCTCTCACCCGCTCTCTCTTGCTCTTTCAAACACATTTACTTACACCCTCTCTCACCCCCCTCATCCTCCTCTCTCTCTCACCCGCTCTAACTCGCTCTCTCAAACCCCCTCTCTCTCTCAACCCCTCTCTCTCACCCTCTCTCTCTCACTCCCTCATCCTCCTCTCTCCCTCTCACCAGCACTCTCTCGCTCTCTCAAACCCCTCTCTCTCACCGCTCTCATCCTCCTCTCTCTCTCTCACCCACTCTCTTGTACTCTCAAATGTCCTCTCTCTCAACCCCTCGCACTCACCCTCTCTCTATCACCACTCCCATCCTCCTCAGTCTCTCTCACCCGCTCTCTCTCACTCTCTCAAACCACCTCTCTCTCTCAACCCCTCTCTCTCACCCTCTCTCTCTCACCTCCTCATCCTCCTCTCTCTCTCTCTCACCCATTTTCTCTCGCTCTCTCAAACCCCCTCTCTCTCTCAACCCATCTCTGTCACCCTCTCTCTCACGCCCCTCATCCTCCTCTCTCTCACCTGCTCTCTCTCAAACCCCCTCTCTCTACAACCCCTCTCTCTCACCCCCTCTCTCTCACGCCCCTCCTCCTCCTCTCTCTCTCACACCCGCACTCTCACGCTATATCAAACCCCCTCTCTCACTAAAACCCCTCTCTCACCCTCTCTCTCTCACGCCCCACATCCTCCTCTCTCTCTCACACCCGCACTCTCACGCTCTATCAAACCCCCTCTCTCACTAAAACCACTCCCTCTCACACCCTCTCTCTCTCACCCCCCTCATCATCCTCTCGCTCTCTCAACACTCTCTCTCACCCCCCTCATCCTCCTCTCTCTCACACACGCTCTCTCAAACCACCCCCTCACTCTAAAACCCCTCTC
This sequence comes from Chiloscyllium plagiosum, assembly GCF_037043375.1. Lineage (NCBI taxonomy): Eukaryota > Metazoa > Chordata > Chondrichthyes > Orectolobiformes > Hemiscylliidae > Chiloscyllium > Chiloscyllium plagiosum. The sequence continues at coordinate 54,744,449 of NW_028270186.1, read as the reverse complement.
TCTCACACTCCCTCTCTCACCCCCCTCATCCTCCTCTCTCTCTCTCAACCGCGCTCTCTCGCTCCCTCAAACCCCTCTCTCTCCAAAACCCCTCTCTCTCACCCTCGCTCTCTCACCCCCCTCATCCTCCTCTCTCTCTCTCACCCACTTTCTCTCGCTCTCTCAAAACCCCTCTCTCTCTAAAACCCCTCTCTCTCACCCTTTCTCTCTCACCCCCCTCATCCTCCTCTCTGTCTCACCCGCGCTCTCTCGCTCTCTTAAACCCCCTCTCTCTCTCAACCCCTCTCTCTCACCCTCTCTCTCTCACCACCTCATCCTCCTCTCTCACTCACCCGCTCTCTCTCGCTCTCTCAAACCCCCTCTCTCTAAAACCCCTCTCTCTCACCCTTTCTCTCTCACCCCCTCAGCCTCCTCACTCTCTCTCACCTGCTCTCTCTCGCTGTCTCAAACCCCCTCTCTCACTAAAACCCCCCTCTCTCACCCTTTCTCTCTCACCCCCCTCATCCTCCTCTCTCTCTCTCACCCGCTCTCTCTCGCTCTCTCAAACCCCATTTCTCTCTCAACCCCTCTCTCTCACCCTCTCTTTCTCACCCCCTCATCCTCCTCTCTCTCTCTCACCTGCTCTCTCTCGCTCTCTCAACCCCCCTCTCTCTCACAACCCCTCTCGCTCACCTTCTCTTTCTCACCCCCCTCATCCTCCTCTCTCTCTCTCACCTGTTCTCTCTCGCTCTCTCACACCCCCTCTCTCTCTAAACCCCTCTCTCTCACCCTCTCTCTCTTTCACCCCCCTCATCCTCCTCCCTCTCTCTCACCCGCTCTCTTAAACCCCCTCTCTCTCTCAACCCCTTTCTCTCACTCTCTCTCTCTCTCACCCCCCTCTTCCACCTCTCTCTCTCTCATCCGCTCTCTCCCGCTCTCTCAAACCCCGCCTCTCTCTAAAACCCTCTCTCTCACCCTCTCTCTCTCACCCCCCATCCTCCTCTCTCTCCCTCACCTGTTCTCTCTCGCTCTCTCAAACTCCCTCTCTCTCTCACCCTCTCTCTCTCAAAACCCCCCTCTCTCTAAAACCCTTCTCTCTCACCCTCTCTCTCTCACCCCCCTCATCCTCCTCTCTCTCTCTCACCCGCTCTCTCAAAACCCCTCTCTCTAAACCCCTCTCTCACACCCTCTCTCTCACCCACTCATCGTCCTCTTGCTCTCTCACACACTCTCTCTCACCCCCTCATCCTCCTTTCTCTCTCGCACCCGCACTCTCACGCTCTATCAAACCCCCTCTCTCACTAAAACTCCTCTCTCTCACCCTCTCTCTCACCCCCTCATCATCCTCTCGCTCTCTCAACACTCTCTCAAACCCCCTCTCTCTAAAACCCCTCTCTCTCACCCTTTCTCTCTCACCCCCTCAGCCTCCTCACTCTCTCTCACCTGCTCTCTCTCGCTGTCTCAAACCCCCTCTCTCACTAAAACCCCCCTCTCTCACCCTTTCTCTCTCACCCCCCTCATCCTCCTCTCTCTCTCTCACCCGCTCTCACTCGCTCTCTCAAACCCCATTTCTCTGTCAACCCCTCTCTCTCACCCTCTCTTTCTCACCCCCTCATCCTCCTCTCTCTCTCTCACCTGCTCTCTCTCGCTCTCTCAACCCCCCTCTCTCTCACAACCCCTCTCGCTCACCTTCTCTTTCTCACCCCCCTCATCCTCCTCTCTCTCTCTCACCTGTTCTCTCTCGCTCTCTCACACCCCCTCTCTCTCTCAACCCCTCTCTCTCACCCTCTCTCTCTTTCACCCCCCTCATCCTCCTCCCTCTCTCTCACCCGCTCTCTTAAACCCCCTCTCTCTCTCAACCCCTTTCTCTCACTCTCTCTCTCTCACCCCCCTCTTCCACCTCTCTCTCTCTCATCCGCTCTCTCCCGCTCTCTCAAACCCCGCCTCTCTCTAAAACCCTCTCTCTCACCCTCTCTCTCTCACCCCCCATCCTCCTCTCTCTCCCTCACCTGTTCTCTCTCGCTCTCTCAAACTCCCTCTCTCTCTCACCCTCTCTCTCTCAAAACCCCCCTCTCTCTAAAACCCTTCTCTCTCACCCTCTCTCTCTCTCACCCCCCTCATCCTCCTCTCTCTCTCTCACCCGCTCTCTCAAAACCCCTCTCTCTAAACCCCTCTCTCACACCCTCTCTCTCACCCACTCATCGTCCTCTTGCTCTCTCACACACTCTCTCTCACCCCCTCATCCTCCTTTCTCTCTCGCACCCGCACTCTCACGCTCTATCAAACCCCCTCTCTCACTAAAACTCCTCTCTCTCACCCTCTCTCTCACCCCCTCATCATCCTCTCGCTCTCTCAACACTCTCTCTCACCCCCTCATCCTCCTCTCTCTCTCGCTCACCCGCTCTCTCTCGCTCTCTCAAACCACCACATCACTCTAAAACCCCTCTCTCTCACACTCTCTCGTTCAACCCCCTCATTCTCCTCTCTCTCTCTCTCTCTCTCTCTCTCACCCGCGCTCTCTCGCTCCCTCAAACCCCTCTCTCTCCAAAACCCCTCTCTCTCACCCTCTCTCTCTCACCCCCATCATCCTCCTCTCTCTCACCCGCTCTCTCTCAAACCCCTCTCTCTCTAAAACCCTTTTCTCACCCTCTCTCTCTCACCCCCTCATCCTCCTCTCTCTCTCTCACCCTCTCTCACTCACTGCCTTCATCCTCCTCTCTCTCTCTCTCACCCGCTCTCTCAAACCCCCTCTCACTCGCAACCCCTCTCTCTCACCCTCTCTCTCTCTCACCCTCCTCCTCCTCTCTCTCACCCGCTCTCTCTCGCTCTCTCAAACCTCCTCTCTCTCTAAACCCCTATCTCACACCCTCTCTCTCACCCCCCCTCATCGTCCTCTTGCTCTCACACACTCTCTCTCACCCCTCATCCTCCTCTCTCGCACCCGCACTCTCACGCTCTATCAAACCCCCTCTCTCACTAAAACTCCTCTCTCTCACCCTCTCTCTCACCCCCTCATCATCCTCTCGCTCTCTCAACACTCTCTCTCACCCCCTCATCCTCCTCTCTCTCTCGCTCACCCGCTCTCTCTCGCTCTCTCAAACCACCACATCACTCTAAAACCCCTCTCTCTCACACTCTCTCGTTCAACCCCCTCATTCTCCTCTCTCTCTCTCTCTCTCTCTCTCTCACGCGCGCTCTCTCGCTCCCTCAAACCCCTCTCTCTCCAAAACCCCTCTCTCTCACCCTCTCTCTCTCACCCCCATCATCCTCCTCTCTCTCACCCGCTCTCTCTCAAACCCCTCTCTCTCTAAAACCCTTTTCTCACCCTCTCTCTCTCACCCCCTCATCCTCCTCTCTCTCTCTCACCCTCTCTCACTCACTGCCTTCATCCTCCTCTCTCTCTCTCTCACCCGCTCTCTCAAACCCCCTCTCACTCGCAACCCCTCTCTCTCACCCTCTCTCTCTCTCACCCTCCTCCTCCTCTCTCTCACCCGCTCTCTCTCGCTCTCTCAAACCTCCTCTCTCTCTAAACCCCTATCTCACACCCTCTCTCTCACCCCCCCTCATCGTCCTCTTGCTCTCACACACTCTCTCTCACCCCTCATCCTCCTCTCTCTCACCCGCACTCTCACGCTCTATCAAACCCCCTCTCTCACTAAAACTCCTCTCTCTCACCCTCTCTCTCTCACCCCCATCCTCCTCTCTCTCTCTCTCTCACCCGCTTTCTCTCGCTCTCTCAAAACCCCTCTCTCTCTAAAACCCCTATCTCTCACCCTCTGTCTCTCACCCCCCTCATCCTCCTCTATCTCAATCACCCGCTCTCTCTTGCTCCCGCATAACCCCTCTCTCTCTGAAACCCCTCTCACCCTCTCTCTCTCTCACCCGCCATCTCTCGCTCTCTCAAACCCCGTCTCTCTCTCTAATCCCTCTCTCTCACCCTCTCTCTCATCCCCCTCATCCTCTTCTCTCTCTCTCATCCGCTCTCTCTCGCTCTCTCAAAACCGCTCTCTCTAAACCCATCTCTCTCACCCTCCCTCTCTCAACCCCTCATCCTCCTCTTTCTCTCTCTCACCCGCTCTCTCGCTCTCTCAACCCCCCTCTCTCTCAACCACTCTCTCACCCTCTCTCTCTCACCCCCTCATCTTCCTCTCTCTCACCCGCTCTCTCTCGCTCTCTCAAACCCCCTCTCTCTCTCAACCCCTCGCTCTCACCCTCTCTCTCACCCCCCTCATTCTCCTCCCTCTCTCTCACCCGCTCTCTCTGACTCTCTCAAACACCGTCTCTCACACCCTCTCTCACCCCCTCATCCTCCTCTCTCTCTCTCACCCGCTCTAACTCGCTCTCTCAAACCCCCTTTCTCAACCCCTCTCTCTCACCCTCTCTCTCTCACCCCCTCATCCTCCTCCCGCTCTCTCACCCGCTCTCTCTTGCTATCTCAAACTCCTTCTCTCTCTAAAACCCCTCTCTCTCACCCTCTCTCTCACCACCCTCATCCTCCTATCTCTCTCTCACCCGCTCTCTCACTCTCTCAAACCCCCTCTCTCTCTAAAACCCCTATCTCTCACCCTCTGTCTCTCACCCCCCCATCCTCCCCAATCTCTCTCACCCGCTCTCTCACTCTCTCAAAAACCCTCTCTCTAAAACCCCTCCCTCTCACCGCCCTCATCCTCTTCTCTCTCTCTCTCTCACACGCTCTCTCAAACCCCGTCTCTCTCTAAAACCCCTCTCTCTCACCCTCTCTCTCACCCCCCTCATCCTCTTCTCTCTCTCTCTCTCTCTCACCCGCTCTCTTTCGCTCTCTCAAACCCCACCTCACTCTAAAACCCCTCTCTCTCACACTCTCTTTCTCACCCCCTCATCCTCCTCTCCCTCTCTCACGCGCTCTCTCTCGCTCTCTCAACCCCCTCCCTCTCTAAAACCCCTATCTCACACCCTCTGTCTCTCACCCCCCTAATCCTCCTCCATCTCTCTCACCCGCTCTCTCAAACCCCCCATCTCTAAAACCCCTCTCTCAACCTCTCTCTCTCACACCCGTCTCATTATCCTCTCTCTCTCTCACCCCCCATCTCTCGCTCTCTCAAACCCCGAATCTCTCTATAACCCCTCTCTCTCACCCTCTCTCTCACCCCCTCATCCTCTTCTCTCTGTCTCTCTCACCCGCTCTCTCAAAACCCCTCTCTCTCTCAACCCCTCCCTCTCTCACCCTCTCTCTCTCAACCCCCTCATCATACTCTCTCTCTCACCCGCTCTCTCTCGCTCTCTCAAACCACCTCTCTCTCTAAACCCCTCTCTCTCACACTCTCTCTCTCACCCCCTCATCCTCCTCTCTCTCTCACCCGCTCTCTCTCGCTCTCTCAAACCACCTCGCTCTCTAAAACCCCTCTCTCTCTCACCCCCGTCATCCTCCTCTCTCTCTCTCGCTAGCTCTCTCTCGCTCTCTCAAACCCCCTCTCTCTCTCAACCCCTCTCTCTCACCCTCTCTCTCTCACCCCCTCATTCTTCGCCATCTCTCTCACCCGCTCTCTCTTGCTCACACAAACACCTTCGCTCACACTCTCTCTCATACGCCTCATCCTCCTCTCTCTCTCTCTCACCCGTGCTCTCTCGCTCTGTCAAACGCCCCTCTCTCAACACCTCTCTCTCACCCCTCTCTCTCTCACCCGCTCTCTCAAACACCCTCTCTCTAAAGCCCCTCTCTCTCTCACCCTCTCTCTCTCTCTCACCCCCCTCATCCTCCTCTCTCTCTCTCACCCACTCTCTCGTACTCTCAAACCCCCTCCATCTCAACCCCTCGCTCTTACCTTCTCTCTCTCACCCCCATCCTCCTCACTCTCTCTCACCCGCTCTCTCTCGCTCTCTCAAACCCCCCCTCTCTCTCATCCCCTCTCTCTCACCCTCTCTCTCTCTCACCCCCTCATCCTCCTCTCGCTCTCTCACCCGCTCTCTCTCGCTCTCTCAAACACCCTCTCTCTCAAAAACCCCCTCTCTTACCCTCTCTCTCTCACACGCCTTATCATCCTCTCTCACTCTCTCAACAGCTCTCTCTCGCTCTCTCAAACCCCCTCTCTCTCAACCCCTCTTTCTCACCCGCTCTCTCTCTCACCCCCTCCTCCTCCTCTCTCTCTCTCACTCGCTCTCTCTCGCTCTCTCAAACCCCTCTCTCTATACCCCCTCTATCTCACCCTCTCTCTCTCACCCCCCTCATCCTCCTCTCTCTCACACTCTCTCTCTCACACCCCTCATCCTCCTCTCTCTCTCACCCGCTCTCTCGCTCTCTCAAACCCCCTCTCCCTCTCAATCCCTCTCTCTCACCTTCTCTCCTCATCCTCCTCTCTCTCTCACCTGCTCTCTCTCGCGCTCTCAAACCCCTTTCTCTAAAACCCCTCTCTCTCACCCTCTGTCTCTCACCCCCCTCATCCTCCTCTCTCTCTCTCTCATCCGTGCTCTCTCGCTCTCTCAAACCCCCCTCAACACCTCTTTCTCATCCTCTCTCTCTCTCTCACCCCCCTCATCCTCCTCTCTCTCTCACCCGCTCTCTCTCGCTCTCTCAAACCCCCTCTCTCTCACCCTCTCTCTCTCACCCTCCTCATCCTCCTCTCTCTCTCTCACCCGCTCTCTCTCGCTCTCTCAAACCCCCTCTCTCTAAAATCCCCCTCTGTCGCCCTCTCTCTCTCTCATCCCCCTCATCCTCCTCTCTCTCTCTCTCCCGCTCTCTCTCGCTCTCTCAAGCCCCCTTTCTCTCTGAACCCCTCTCTCCCACCGTCTCTTTCTCACCCCCTCATCCTCCTCTCTCTCTCACCCGCGCTCTCTTGCTCTCTCAAACCCACTATCTCTGTCAACCCCTCTGTCTCACCCTCTCTTCCTCACCCCCCTCATCCTCCTCTCGATCTCTCAAACCCCCTCTCTCTCTCAACCCCTCTCTCACCATCTCTCTCTCTCACCGCTCTCATCCTCCTCTCTCGCTCTCTCAAAACACCTCTCTCTCTCAACCACTCTCTCTCACCCTCTCTCTCTTTCGCCCCCTCATCCTCCCCCCTCTCTCTCTCACCTACTCTCTCGCTCTCTTAAATTCCCTCTCTCTCTCAACCACTCTCTCTCACCCTCTCTCTCTCACCCCCCTCATCCTCCTCCCTCTCTCACCCGCTCTCTCGCTCTCTCAAACCCCCTCTCTCTTTGTCAGCCCCTCGTTTTCTCACCCCCGCTCTGTCAACCCCTTTCTCTCTTACCCCATCACCCGTGCTCTTTATCACCCCTCTCTCTCAAATCTCCTCTCTCATACCCTTCTCTCTTACTCACCTCCCTTGCACCCTTCCTGCTCTCTCACAAAATTCTCTCTCTCTCTCATCCCCTCTCTCTCACCCCCTCCCTCTCTCTCACCCTCTCTCTATCTCTTTCTCATCCCCTCTCTCCTTCTCACTCCCTCTATCTCACACCCCTCATTCTCACCCTCTCTCTCACCCCCTCCCTCTCTCCCACACCCTTTCTCTCTCTCAACCCCCCTCTCTCATTCCCCATCTCTCACCAACCTCTCTCTCAAACCCACCTCTCTCTCTCACCCACCTCTCTCTCTCAGACCCCCTCACTCCCTCTCACACACCTCTCTCTCTCCCACCCCCTCACACCCCATCTATCTCCCCCCCACCTCCCTCACCCCCCTCCAAACCCCTTTCCCACCCCCAGCCCCCACACACCCCCTCACCCACCTACCCCTCTCACCCCTCTCTCTCACCCCCCTCTTACACCCCCGCTCTCTCTCAAACCTCTCTCTGTCACCCCTCTCTTTCTCTCACCACTCTAACTTTCTCACCTTCTCTCCTCCTCTCTCCCCCGTCTCTCACTACTCTCTCACCCTCTCTCTCACCTCTCTCTCTCACACACACACCCCTCTCTCTCACGTCCTCCCTCTCTCATCCCATCCCTCTCTCACACCCTTCCACTCTCACACTCTCCCTCTCTCCTCCCTCTCTATCCCCTCTCTCTCACCCCTCTCTCTCTCACACCCCTATCACCCTCCCTCTCTCAACCCGTCCCTCTTTCCCCGTCCCACTGACATCTCTCCTCTCTCACACTCTCCCTATCTCACCCCTCTCTCTCAGACCATCTGTCTCTCAGCCCATCTCTCTCTCAGCCCCTCCCTCTCGCAGCCCCTCTCTCTCAGCCCCTCCCGCTCTCACCCACCCTCTCTTGCACCCCCTGTCTCCCTCAGCCGTTCTCTCTCACTGCTCCCTCTCTCTCACCCCCTCTCTCATTCCACACTCTCTCCCCCTTTCTATTACACCCTCTCTCTCACACCCGACTAACTCTCTCAACCTTTCACCCCGCTCTTCACCACCTCTCACCTCTCTCTCCCCCTCTCTCACCCTCTCTCTCTCACGCCCTCTCTCTTACCCACTCTCTTTCTCACGGCCTCTCTCTCTCACCACTCACTATCTCTCTCACCCCTCTCTCTCACTGCCTCTCTCTCAACACCCTCTCTCTCAGCGACTTTCTCTCACACCCCCTTTCTCTCTCACCTTGTTATCTCTCTCCCCCTCGCTCTATCTTACCCCCTCTCTCTCCACCCTGCTCTGTCACTCTCACCCCTTTCTCTCTGTCACCTCTCACCCTCTCTCCCCTTTATACCATCTCTCACTCCCTCTCTCGCTCACCCCTTCACTCTATCTCCCCCGCCCACACCCCGTGTCTCCTAACCACCTCTCTGTGTCTCTCTCTCACACCCCTCTCTCGCACCCCTGTATCTCTCCCGCCCTCTCTCTCGCTCTATTGCCTTCTATCTCTTGCTCCCTTTTTCTCTCTCTCATTCCCCTTCCCTCCCGTGCTCTGTCTCACACCCCCGCTCTCTCTCTCTCTCTCTCTCTGTATACCCCCTCTCTCGCGCCCTCTTTCTCTCGTTCACCCCATTTCTCTCTCTCTTTTGACCCCTTTCTTCCTCCCTCCTCCTTGCTCTCATTCTTTCACTCTCTAGCGCCCACTCTCTCAGCCCATCACCCTCACACCACTCTAACTCTCTCATCCATTCACTCGTTCTCTCTCTGTCTGTCTGCCCCCCTCTCTCTCTCTCAACCCATCATTCACTGTCTATCTCACCCCCTCTCTCACCACTTTCACTCTCTGTCTCACGTCCCATCTCTCTCATCCCTCTTTCGCTCGCTGCCCCCCTTTCTCTCACCCCTTCTCTATCTCTCCCCTTTCTCTCAATCCCTCTCTCTCACCCCCTCTCTCTCCTACTCTCTCTCCCATGTCCTCTCTCTCACCCCCTCCCACACATTTACTCTTTCTCTGACCCCCCTCTCTTTCTCTCCCCGTCTCTCATTCTCAGCCCCCTCTCTCTCCCCTCTCTCTTTCTCCACTCTCTCCCTTTCTCACCCCACTCTCTCTCACCCCTTTCTCTCTCACACCCTCATCCTCCTCTCTCTCTCTCTCACCCGCGCTCTCACACCCCCCCCTCTAAATCCGCTCTCTCTCACCCCTTGCTCTCTCTCTCTCTCTCTTACCCTTCTCTCTCTCACATCCCACTCTCTCACCCACTTCTCTCTCACCCCCTCACCTGCTCTCTCACTCCTCTCTCTTTCCCAAACTCTCTCTCTCTTACATCGTCACCCATACTCTCTCTCACACCCCTCTCTCTCTTACCCCTCTCTCTCTTTCACCCCCTCCCTCTCTCCAACCCCCTCCCTCTCTCCCACCCTCTCTCTGTCTCTTTCTCTGTCTCTCACCGCCCTCTCACCCCTACCCCCTCTCTCTCACCCCCGTCTCTCTCACCCGCGCTCTCTTTTTCACTCACTCTCTCTCTTTCTCACCCCCTCTCTCTCACCCCTTCTCTCTCAACTCCTCTCTCTCCCGCCCCCTCTCTCTCTCTTCCCTCTCTCCCCCTCTCTCTCCCCTCTCTTGCCCCCCACTCTCTACCCCCTCTCTCTCACTCCCATCTCACTCTCTCACCCCACTCTCACTCTCTCCCGCACTCTCTCTCTCTTAGCCCACGTATCACTCTCTCCCCACTCTCTCTCTCTTAGCCCACGTCTCTCTCTCTCACTCACATCTCACTCTCTCACCCCACTCTCACACTCTCCCCCACGTCTCACTTTCGCACACCCTCTCTATCTCCTACCCTTTCTCTCTCACATCTCTTCTCTCTCTCACAGCCCTGTTTCTCAGCCCCTCTCTCTCAATTCCTCTCTCTCACCCCCTCTCTCTCAACACCTCTCTCACCCCTCTTTCTCCTCCTCTCTCTCACCCCCTCACTCCCCCTTCTCCTGTCTGTCACTCTCACTCTCTGTCTCCCTCTCTCTCAGTCCACCTTATCTCTCTCACCTCTTATCTCTCACTCTTGCTCTATCGTTCTCTCTGTTCTGTTGCTCTCTCTCCGTCTTTCTCTCTCATTCCTCCCCCTCACCTCCTCTCTCTATCAACCCATCTTTCTCAACCTCTCTCTCCCCTCTCTCTCTAACCCTCTCTCTCTCACCCCCTCTTTCCCCGTCTCTCTCTCAACCCCCTCTCTGTCAACCCCTCTCTCGCAATCTGTCTCTCCCCCTCTCTCTCCCCTCTCTTGCCCCCCACTCTCTACCCCCTCTCTCTCACTCCCATCTCACTCTCTCACTCCACTCTCACTCTCTCCCGCACTCTCTCTCTCTTAGCCCACGAATCACTCTCTCTCCCACTCTCTCTCTCTTAGCCCACGTCTCTCTCTCACTCACATCTCACTCTCTCACCCCACTCTCACTTTCTCCCCCACGTCTCTCTTTCGCCCACCCTTTCTAACTCCTACCCTTTCTCTCTCACATCCCTTCTCTCTCTCACAGCCCTGTTTCTCAGCCGCTCTCTCTCAATTCCTCTCTCTCACCCCCTCTCTCTCAACACCTCTCTCACCCCCCTCTCTCCTCCTCTCTCTCACCCCCTCTCTCCCCCTTCTCCTGTCTGTCACTCTCACTCTCTGTCTCCCTCTCTCTCAGTCCACCTTATCTCTCTCACCTCTTATCTCTCACTCTTGCTCTATCGTTCTCTTTGTTCTGTTGCTCTCTCTCCGTCTCGCTCTCTCAGTCCTCCCCCTCACCTCCTCTCTCTCTCAACCCCTCTCTCTCCCCTCTCTCTCTAACCCTCTCTCTCTCACCCCCTCTTTCCCCGTCTCTCTCTCAACCCCCTCTCTGTCAAACCCTCTCTCTCAATCTCTCTCTCCCCCTCTCTCTCAACCGCGCTCTCTCACCCCCTTTCTCCCACTCCCCTTTCTTTCACGACCCTTCATTCTCTCACCATCTTCTCTCTCTCTCAACCCCGATTTCTCACCCCTCTCTGTCTCACCCCCCCCACCCCCTCCCTCTCTCCCACCCTCTCTCTTTATCTCTTTCTCATACCCTCTCTCTCCTTCTCACTCCTTCACTCTCACCCCTCTCTCTCTCTTCCCCTCTCTCTCAACCTCTCTCTCACTCCCATCTCTCTCTTTCTCAACCCCACTCTCTCTCATTCCCCATCTCTCACCAACCTCTCTCTCACACCCACTCTCTCTCTCACCCACCTCTCTTTCTCAACCCCCCTCACTCCCTCTCACCCAGATCTCTCTCACACACCTCTCTCTCCCACCCCCTCTCACACCCCCTCTATCTCCCTCCCAGCTCCCTCACACCCCCACCCCATCCCCCCCCCACATTCCCTCACCTACCTACCCCTCTCACCCCCCTCTCTCACCCCCCCTTACACCTCCTCTCTCTCTCTCAAGCCCCTCTCTCTGTCACCCCTCTCTTTCTCTCACCACTCTAACTCTCTTACCTTCTCTCCCCCTCTCTCTACCCCTGTCTCCCCCTCTCTCACTCCTCTCTCTCACCTCTCTCTCTCACACCCCTCTCTCTCTCCCGCCCTCCCTCTCTCATCCCGTCCCTCTCTCACCCCCTTCCACTCTCACACCCTCCCTCTCTCCCCTTCTTTCTCCGCTCTCTCTCACCCCTCTCTCTCACACCCCTCTCTATCACCCTCCCTCTCTCATCCCGTTCCTCTTTCCCCCTCCCACTCTCATCCCTCCTCTCTCATACACTCCCCATCTCACCCATCTCTCTCAGCCCATCTCTCTCTCAGCCCCTCTCTCTCAGCCCCTCCTACTCTCACCCACCCTCTCTTGCACCTCATGTCTCTCTCAGCCCCTCTCTCTCACTGCACCCCTCTCTTACCCCCTCTCTTATTCCACTCTCTCTCACACCGTACGAACTCTCTCTCACCCCTCGCAACCCCTCTCTCTCACCCCCAGTCGTTTTCTCAACCCCTTCTCTCTCTCAACCCATCATTCACTGTCTATCTCACCCCCTCTCTCACCACTTTCACTCTCTGTCTCACGTCCCATCTCTCTCATCCCTCTTTCGCTCGCTGCCCCCTTTCTCTCACCCCTTCTCTATCTCTCCCCTTTCTCTCAATCCCTCTCTCTCACCCCCTCTCTCTCCTACTCTCTCTCCCATGTCCCCTCCCACACATTTACTCTTTCTCTGACCCCCCCTCTCTTTCTCTCCCCGTCTCTCATTCTCAGCCCCCCTCTCTCTCCCCTCTCTCTTTCTCCACTCTCTCCCTTTCTCAGCCCCTCTCTTCCTTTCTCACCCCACTCTCTCTCACCCCTTTCTCTCTCACACCCTCATCCTCCTCTCTCTCTCTCTCACCCGCGCTCTCTCACACCCCCCTCTAAATCCCCTCTCTCTCACCCCTTGCTCTCTCTCTCTCTCTCTTACCCTTCTCTCTCTCACATCCCACTCTCTCACCCACTTCTCTCTCACCCCCTCACCTGCTCTCTCACTCCTCTCTCTTTCCCAAACTCTCTCTCTCTTACATCGTCACCCATACTCTCTCTCACACCCCTCTCTCTCTTACCCCTCTCTCTCTTTCACCCCCTCCCTCTCTCCAAACCCCTCCCTCTCTCCCACCCTCTCTCTGTCTCTTTCTCTGTCTCTCACCGCCCTCTCACCCCTACCCACTCTCTCTCACCCCCGTCTCTCTCACCCGCGCTCTCTTTTTCACTCACTCTCTCTCTTTCTCACCTCCTCTCTCTCACCCCTTCTCTCTCAACTCCTCTCTCTCCCGCCCCCCCTCTCTCTCTCTTCCCTCTCTCCCCCTCTCTCTCCCCTCTCTTGCCCCCCACTCTCTACCCCCTCTCTCTCACTCCCATCTCACTCTCTCACCCCACTCTCTCCTCTCTCCCGCACTCTCTCTCTCTTAGCCCACGAATCACTCTCTCTCCCAATCTCTCTCTCTTAGCCCACGTCTCTCTCTCACTCACATCTCACTCTCTCACCCCACTCTCACTCTCTCCCCACGTCTCTCTTTCGCCCACCCTTTCTATCTCCTACCCTTTCCTCTCTCACATCCCCTCTCTCTCTCACAGCCCTGCTTCTCAGCCCCTCTCTCTCAAATTCCTCTCTCTCACCCCCTCTCTCTCAACACCTCTCTCACCCCCTCTCTCCTCCTCTCTCTCACCCCCTCTCTCCCCCTTCTCCTGTCTGTCACTCTCACTCTCTGTCTCCCTCTCTCTCAGTCCACCTTGTCTCTCTCACCTCTTATCTCTCACTCTTGCTCTATCGTTCTCCTCTGTTCTGTTGCTCTCTCCTCCGTCTTTCTCTCTCAGTCCTCCCCCTCACCTCCTCTCTCTCTCAACCCCTCTCTCTCCCCTCTCTCTCTAACCCCCCTCTCTCTCTCCACCCCCTCTTTCCCGTCTCTCTCTCACCCCCTCTCTGTCCACCCTCTCTCGCACATCTGTCTCTCCCCCTCTCTCTCCCCTCTCTTGCCCCCCACTCTCTACCCCCCTCTCTCTCACTCCCATCTCACTCTCTCACTCCACTCTCACTCTCTCCCGCACTCTCTCTCTCTTAGCCCACGAATCACTCTCTCTCCCACTCTCTCTCTCTTAGCCCACGTCTCTCTCTCACTCACATCTCACTCTCTCACCCCACTCTCACTTTCTCCCCCACGTCTCTCTTTCGCCCACCCTTTCTAACTCCTACCCTTTCTCTCTCACATCCCTTCTCTCTCTCACAGCCCTGTTTCTCAGCCGCTCTCTCTCAATTCCTCTCTCTCTACCCCCTCTCTCTCAACACCTCTCTCACCCCCCCCTCTCTCCTCCTCTCTCTCACCCCCTCTCTCCCCCTTCTCCTGTCTGTCACTCTCACTCTCTGTCTCCCTCTCTCTCAGTCCACCTTATCTCTCTCACCTCTTATCTCTCACTCTTGCTCTATCGTTCTCTTTGTTCTGTTGCTCTCTCTCCGTCTCGCTCTCTCAGTCCTCCCCCTCACCTCCTCTCTCTCTCAACCCCTCTCTCTCCCCTCTCTCTCTAACCCTCTCTCTCTCACCCCCTCTTTCCCCGTCTCTCTCTCAACCCCCTCTCTGTCAAACCCTCTCTCTCAATCTCTCTCTCCCCCTCTCTCTCAACCGCGCTCTCTCACCCCCTTTCTCCCACTCCCCTTTCTTTCACGACCCTTCATTCTCTCACCATCTTCTCTCTCTCTCAACCCGATTTCTCACCCCTCTCTGTCTCACCCCCCCCACCCCCCTCCCTCTCTCCCACCCTCTCTCTTTATCTCTTTCTATACCCTCTCTCTCCTTCTCACTCCTTCACTCTCACCCCTCTCTCTCTCTTCCCCTCTCTCTCACCTCTCTCTCACTCCCATCTCTCTCTTTCTCAACCCCACTTCTCTCTCATTCCCCATCTCTCACCAACCTCTCTCTCACACCCACTCTCTCTCTCACCCACCTCTCTTTCTCAACCCCCCTCACTCCCTCTCACCCAGATCTCTCTCACACACCTCTCTCTCCCACCCCCTCTCACACCCCCTCTATCTCCCTCCCAGCTCCCTCACACCCCCACCCCATCCCCCCCCACATTCCCTCACCTACCTACCCCTCTCACCCCCCTCTCTCACCCCCCCTTACACCTCCTCTCTCTCTCTCAAGCCCCTCTCTCTGTCACCCCTCTCTTTCTCTCACCACTCTAACTCTCTTACCTTCTCTCCCCCTCTCTCTACCCTGTCTCCCCCTCTCTCACTCCTCTCTCTCACCTCTCTCTCTCACACCCCTCTCTCTCTCCCGCCCTCCCTCTCTCATCCCGTCCCTCTCTCACCCCCTTCCACTCTCACACCCTCCCTCTCTCCCCTTCTTTCTCCGCTCTCTCTCACCCCTCTCTCTCACACCCCTCTCTATCACCCTCCCTCTCTCATCCCGTTCCTCTTTCCCCCTCCCACTCTCATCCCTCCTCTCTCATACACTCCCCATCTCACCCATCTCTCTCAGCCCATCTCTCTCTCAGCCCCTCTCTCTCAGCCCCTCCTACTCTCACCCACCCTCTCTTGCACCTCATGTCTCTCTCAGCCCCTCTCTCTCACTGCACCCCTCTCTTACCCCCTCTCTTATTCCACTCTCTCTCACACCGTACGAACTCTCTCTCACCCCTCGCAACCCCTCTCTCTCACCCCCAGTCGTTTTCTCAACCCCTTCTCTCTCTCAACCCATCATTCACTGTCTATCTCACCCCCTCTCTCACCACTTTCACTCTCTGTCTCACGTCCCATCTCTCTCATCCCTCTTTCGCTCGCTGCCCCCTTTCTCTCACCCCTTCTCTATCTCTCCCCTTTCTCTCAATCCCTCTCTCTCACCCCCTCTCTCTCCTACTCTCTCTCCCATGTCCTCTCTCTCAACCCCTCCCACACATTTACTCTTTCTCTGACCCCCCTCTCTTTCTCTCCCCGTCTCTCATTCTCAGCCCCCTCTCTCTCCCCTCTCTCTTTCTCCACTCTCTCCCTTTCTCAGCCCTCTCTTCCTTTCTCACCCCACTCTCTCTCACCCCTTTCTCTCTCACACCCTCATCCTCCTCTCTCTCTCTCTCACCCGCGCTCTCTCACCCCCCCTCTAAATCCCCTCTCTCTCACCCCTTGCTCTCTCTCTCTCTCTCTTACCCTTCTCTCTCTCACATCCCACTCTCTCACCCACTTCTCTCTCACCCCCTCACCTGCTCTCTCACTCCTCTCTCTTTCCCAAACTCTCTCTCTCTTACATCGTCACCCATACTCTCTCTCACACCCCTCTCTCTCTTACCCCTCTCTCTCTTTCACCCCCTCCCTCTCTCCAAACCCCTCCCTCTCTCCCACCCTCTCTCTGTCTCTTTCTCTGTCTCTCACCGCCCTCTCACCCCTACCCACTCTCTCTCACCCCCGTCTCTCTCACCCGCGCTCTCTTTTTCACTCACTCTCTCTCTTTCTCACCTCCTCTCTCTCACCCCTTCTCTCTCAACTCCTCTCTCTCCCGCCCCCTCTCTCTCTCTTCCCTCTCTCCCCCTCTCTCTCCCCTCTCTTGCCCCCCACTCTCTACCCCCTCTCTCTCACTCCCATCTCACTCTCTCACCCCACTCTCACTCTCTCCCGCACTCTCTCTCTCTTAGCCCACGAATCACTCTCTCTCCCAATCTCTCTCTCTTAGCCCACGTCTCTCTCTCACTCACATCTCACTCTCTCACCCCACTCTCACTCTCTCCCCCACGTCTCTCTTTCGCCCACCCTTTCTATCTCCTACCCTTTCTCTCTCACATCCCCTCTCTCTCTCACAGCCCTGCTTCTCAGCCCCTCTCTCTCAATTCCTCTCTCTCACCCCCTCTCTCTCAACACCTCTCTCACCCCCTCTCTCCTCCTCTCTCTCACCCCCTCTCTCCCCCTTCTCCTGTCTGTCACTCTCACTCTCTGTCTCCCTCTCTCTCAGTCCACCTTGTCTCTCTCACCTCTTATCTCTCACTCTTGCTCTATCGTTCTCTCTGTTCTGTTGCTCTCTCTCCGTCTTTCTCTCTCAGTCCTCCCCCTCACCTCCTCTCTCTCTCAACCCCTCTCTCTCCCCTCTCTCTCTAACCCTCTCTCTCTCACCCCCTCTTTCCCCGTCTCTCTCTCAACCCCCTCTCTGTCAACCCCTCTCTCTCAATCTCTCTCTCCCCCTCTCTCTCAACCGCTCTCTCTCACCCCCTTTCTCCCACTCCCCTTTCTCTCACAAACCTTCATTCTCTCACCATCTTCTCTCTCTCAACCCCGCTCTCTCACCTCTCTCTGTCTCACGCCCCCACCCCCTCCCTCTCTCCCACCCTCTCTCTTTATCTCTTTCTCATACCCTCTCTCTCCTTCTCACTCCTTCACTCTCACCCCTCTCTCTCTCTTCCCCTCTCTCTCAACCTCTCTCTCACTCCCATCTCTCTCTTTCTCAACCCCACTCTCTCTCATTCCCCATCTCTCACCAACCTCTCTCTCACACCCACTCTCTCTCTCACCCACCTCTCTTTCTCAACCCCCCTCACTCCCTCTCACCCAGTTCTCTCTCACACACCTCTCTCTCCCACCCCCTCTCACACCCCCTCTATCTCCCTCCCAGCTCCCTCACACCCCCACCCCCATCCCCCCCATATTCCCTCACCTACCTACCCCTCTCACCCCCCTCTCTCACCCCCCTTACACCTCCTCTCTCTCTCAAGCCCCTCTCTCTGTCACCCCTCTCTTTCTCTCACCACTCTAACTCTCTTACCTTCTCTCCCCCTCTCTCTACCCCTCTCTCCTCCTCTCTCACTCCTCTCTCTCACCTCTCTCTCTCACACCCCTCTCTCTCTCTCCCGCCCTCCCTCTCTCATCCCGTCCCTCTCTCACCCCCTTCCACTCTCACACCCTACCTCTCTCCCCCTCTTTCTCCCCTCTCTCTCACCCCTCTCTCTCACACCCCTCTCTATCACCCTCCCTCTCTCATCACGTTCCTCTTTCCCCCTCCCACTCTCATCCCTCCTCTCTCATACACTCCCCATCTCACCCATCTCTCTCAGCCCTTCTCTCTCTCAGCCCCTCTCTCTCAGCCCCACCTACTCTCACCCACCCTCTCTTGCACCTCATGTCTCTCTCAGCCCCTCTCTCTCACTGCACCCCTCTCTTACCCCCTCTCTTATTCCACTCTCTCTCACACCGTACGAACTCTCTCTCACCCCTCGCAACCCCTCTCTCTCGCCCCCAGTCGTTTTCTCAACCCCTTCTCTCTCTCAACCCATCATTCACTGTCTATCTCACCCCCTCTCTCACCACTTTCACTCTCTGTCTCACGTCCCATCTCTCTCATCCCTCTTTCGCTCGCTGCCCCCCTTTCTCTCACCCCTTCTCTATCTCTCCCCTTTCTCTCAATCCCTCTCTCTCACCCCCTCTCTCTCCTACATTCTCTCCCATGTCCTCTCTCTCAACCCCTCCCACACATTTACTCTTTCTCTGACCCCCCTCTCTTTCTCTCCCCGTCTCTCATTCTCAGCCCCCTCTCTCTCCCCTCTCTATTTCTCCACTCTCTCCCTTTCTCAGCCCTCTCTTCCTTTCTCACCCCACTCTCTCTCACCCCTTTCTCTCTCACACCCTCATCCTCCTCTCTCTCTCTCTCACCCGCGCTCTCACACCCCCCCTCTAAATCCGCTCTCTCTCACCCCTTGCTCTCTCTCTCTCTCTCTTACCCTTCTCTCTCTCACATCCCACTCTCTCACCCACTTCTCTCTCACCCCCTCACCTGCTCTCTCACTCCTCTCTCTTTCCCAAACTCTCTCTCTCTTACATCGTCACCCATACTCTCTCTCACACCCCTCTCTCTCTTACCCCTCTCTCTCTTTCACCCCCTCCCTCTCTCCAACCCCCTCCCTCTCTCCCACCCTCTCTCTGTCTCTTTCTCTGTCTCTCACCGCCCTCTCACCCCTACCCCCTCTCTCTCACCCCCGTCTCTCTCACCCGCGCTCTCTTTTTCACTCACTCTCTCTCTTTCTCACCCCCTCTCTCTCACCCCTTCTCTCTCAACTCCTCTCTCTCCCGCCCCCTCTCTCTCTCTTCCCTCTCTCCCCCTCTCTCTCCCCTCTCTTGCCCCCCACTCTCTACCCCCTCTCTCTCACTCCCATCTCACTCTCTCACCCCACTCTCACTCTCTCCCGCACTCTCTCTCTCTTAGCCCACGTATCACTCTCTCCCCACTCTCTCTCTCTTAGCCCACGTCTCTCTCTCTCACTCACATCTCACTCTCTCACCCCACTCTCACACTCTCCCCCACGTCTCTCTTTCGCACACCCTCTCTATCTCCTACCCTTTCTCTCTCACATCTCTTCTCTCTCTCACAGCCCTGTTTCTCAGCCCCTCTCTCTCAATTCCTCTCTCTCACCCCCTCTCTCTCAACACCTCTCTCACCCCTCTTTCTCCTCCTCTCTCTCACCCCCTCACTCCCCCTTCTCCTGTCTGTCACTCTCACTCTCTGTCTCCCTCTCTCTCAGTCCACCTTATCTCTCTCACCTCTTATCTCTCACTCTTGCTCTATCGTTCTCTCTGTTCTGTTGCTCTCTCTCCGTCTTTCTCTCTCATTCCTCCCCCTCACCTCCTCTCTCTATCAACCCATCTTTCTCAACCTCTCTCTCCCCTCTCTCTCTAACCCTCTCTCTCTCACCCCCTCTTTCCCCGTCTCTCTCTCAACCCCCTCTCTGTCAACCCCTCTCTCTCAATCTGTCTCTCCCCCTCTCTCTCCCCTCTCTTGCCCCCCACTCTCTACCCCCTCTCTCTCACTCCCATCTCACTCTCTCACTCCACTCTCACTCTCTCCCGCACTCTCTCTCTCTTAGCCCACGAATCACTCTCTCTCCCACTCTCTCTCTCTTAGCCCACGTCTCTCTCTCACTCACATCTCACTCTCTCACCCCACTCTCACTTTCTCCCCCACGTCTCTCTTTCGCCCACCCTTTCTAACTCCTACCCTTTCTCTCTCACATCCCTTCTCTCTCTCACAGCCCTGTTTCTCAGCCCCTCTCTCTCAATTCCTCTCTCTCACCCCCTCTCTCTCAACACCTCTCTCACCCCCCTCTCTCCTCCTCTCTCTCACCCCCTCTCTCCCCCTTCTCCTGTCTGTCACTCTCACTCTCTGTCTCCCTCTCTCTCAGTCCACCTTATCTCTCTCACCTCTTATCTCTCACTCTTGCTCTATCGTTCTCTCTGTTCTGTTGCTCTCTCTCCGTCTCGCTCTCTCAGTCCTCCCCCTCACCTCCTCTCTCTCTCAACCCCTCTCTCTCCCCTCTCTCTCTAACCCTCTCTCTCTCACCCCCTCTTTCCCCGTCTCTCTCTCAACCCCCTCTCTGTCAAACCCTCTCTCTCAATCTCTCTCTCCCCCTCTCTCTCAACCGCGCTCTCTCACCCCCTTTCTCCCACTCCCCTTTCTTTCACGACCCTTCATTCTCTCACCATCTTCTCTCTCTCTCAACCCCGATTTCTCACCCCTCTCTGTCTCACCCCCCCCACCCCCTCCCTCTCTCCCACCCTCTCTCTTTATCTCTTTCTCATACCCTCTCTCTCCTTCTCACTCCTTCACTCTCACCCCTCTCTCTCTCTTCCCCTCTCTCTCAACCTCTCTCTCACTCCCATCTCTCTCTTTCTCAACCCCACTCTCTCTCATTCCCCATCTCTCACCAACCTCTCTCTCACACCCACTCTCTCTCTCACCCACCTCTCTTTCTCAACCCCCCTCACTCCCTCTCACCCAGTTCTCTCTCACACACCACTCTCTCCCACCCCCTCTCACACCCCCTCTATCTCCCTCCCAGCTCCCTCACACCCCCACCCCATCCCCCCCCCACATTCCCTCACCTACCTACCCCTCTCACCCCCCTCTCTCACCCCCCCTTACACCTCCTCTCTCTCTCTCAAGCCCCTCTCTCTGTCACCCCTCTCTTTCTCTCACCACTCTAACTCTCTTACCTTCTCTCCCCCTCTCTCTATCCCTCTCTCCCCCTCTCTCACTCCTCTCTCTCACCTCTCTCTCTCACACCCCTCTCTCTCTCCCGCCCTCCCTCTCTCATCCCGTCCCTCTCTCACCCCCTTCCACTCTCACACCCTCCCTCTCTCCCCTTCTTTCTCCGCTCTCTCTCACCCCTCTCTCTCACACCCCTCTCTATCACCCTCCCTCTCTCATCCCGTTCCTCTTTCCCCCTCCCACTCTCATCCCTCCTCTCTCATACACTCCCCATCTCACCCATCTCTCTCAGCCCATCTCTCTCTAAGCCCCTCTCTCTCAGCCCCTCCTACTCTCACCCACCCTCTCTTGCACCTCATGTCTCTCTCAGCCCCTCTCTCTCACTGCACCCCTCTCTTACCCCCTCTCTTATTCCACTCTCTCTCACACCGTACGAACTCTCTCTCACCCCTCGCAACCCCTCTCTCTCACCCCCAGTCGTTTTCTCAACCCCTTCTCTCTCTCAACCCATCATTCACTGTCTATCTCACCCCCTCTCTCACCACTTTCACTCTCTGTCTCACGTCCCATCTCTCTCATCCCTCTTTCGCTCGCTGCCCCCTTTCTCTCACCCCTTCTCTATCTCTCCCCTTTCTCTCAATCCCTCTCTCTCACCCCCTCTCTCTCCTACTCTCTCTCCCATGTCCTCTCTCTCAACCCCTCCCACACATTTACTCTTTCTCTGACCCCCCTCTCTTTCTCTCCCCGTCTCTCATTCTCAGCCCCCTCTCTCTCCCCTCTCTCTTTCTCCACTCTCTCCCTTTCTCAGCCCTCTCTTCCTTTCTCACCCCACTCTCTCTCACCCCTTTCTCTCTCACACCCTCATCCTCCTCTCTCTCTCTCTCACCCGCGCTCTCTCACCCCCCCTCTAAATCCCCTCTCTCTCACCCCTTGCTCTCTCTCTCTCTCTCTTACCCTTCTCTCTCTCACATCCCACTCTCTCACCCACTTCTCTCTCACCCCCTCACCTGCTCTCTCACTCCTCTCTCTTTCCCAAACTCTCTCTCTCTTACATCGTCACCCATACTCTCTCTCACACCCCTCTCTCTCTTACCCCTCTCTCTCTTTCACCCCCTCCCTCTCTCCAAACCCCTCCCTCTCTCCCACCCTCTCTCTGTCTCTTTCTCTGTCTCTCACCGCCCTCTCACCCCTACCCCCTCTCTCTCACCCCCGTCTCTCTCACCCGCGCTCTCTTTTTCACTCACTCTCTCTCTTTCTCACCTCCTCTCTCTCACCCCTTCTCTCTCAACTCCTCTCTCTCCCGCCCCCTCTCTCTCTCTTCCCTCTCTCCCCCTCTCTCTCCCCTCTCTTGCCCCCCACTCTCTACCCCCTCTCTCTCACTCCCATCTCACTCTCTCACCCCACTCTCACTCTCTCCCGCACTCTCTCTCTCTTAGCCCACGAATCACTCTCTCTCCCAATCTCTCTCTCTTAGCCCATGTCTCTCTCTCACTCACATCTCACTCTCTCACCCCACTCTCACTCTCTCCCCCACGTCTCTTTCGCCCACCCTTTCTATCTCCTACCCTTTCTCTCTCACATCCCCTCTCTCTCTCACAGCCCTGCTTCTCAGCCCCTCTCTCTCAATTCCTCTCTCTCACCCCCTCTCTCTCAACACCTCTCTCACCCCCTCTCTCCTCCTCTCTCTCACCCCCTCTCTCCCCCTTCTCCTGTCTGTCACTCTCACTCTCTGTCTCCCTCTCTCTCAGTCCACCTTGTCTCTCTCACCTCTTATCTCTCACTCTTGCTCTATCGTTCTCTCTGTTCTGTTGCTCTCTCTCCGTCTTTCTCTCTCAGTCCTCCCCCTCACCTCCTCTCTCTCTCAACCCCTCTCTCTCCCCTCTCTCTCTAACCCTCTCTCTCTCACCCCCTCTTTCCCCGTCTCTCTCTCAACCCCCTCTCTGTCAACCACTCTTTCTCAATCTCTCTCTCCCCCTCTCTCTCAACCGCTCTCTCTCACCCCCTTTCTCCCACTCCCCTTTCTCTCACAAACCTTCATTCTCTCACCATCTTCTCTCTCTCAACCCCGCTCTCTCACCCCTCTCTGTCTCACGCCCCCACCCCCTCCCTCTCTCCCACCCTCTCTCTTTATCTCTTTCTCATACCCTCTCTCTCCTTCTCACTCCTTCACTCTCACCCCTCTCTCTCTCTTCCCCTCTCTCTCAACCTCTCTCTCACTCCCATCTCTCTCTTTCTCAACCCCACTCTCTCTCATTCCCCATCTCTCACCAACCTCTCTCTCACACCCACTCTCTCTCTCACCCACCTCTCTTTCTCAACCCCCCTCACTCCCTCTCACCCAGTTCTCTCTCACACACCTCTCTCTCCCACCCCCTCTCACACCCCCTCTATCTCCCTCCCAGCTCCCTCACACCCCCACCCCCATCCCCCCCATATTCCCTCACCTACCTACCCCTCTCACCCCCCTCTCTCACCCCCCTTACACCTCCTCTCTCTCTCAAGCCCCTCTCTCTGTCACCCCTCTCTTTCTCTCACCACTCTAACTCTCTTACCTTCTCTCCCCCTCTCTCTACCCCTCTCTCCTCCTCTCTCACTCCTCTCTCTCACCTCTCTCTCTCACACCCCTCTCTCTCTCCCGCCCTCCCTCTCTCATCCCGTCCCTCTCTCACCCCCTTCCACTCTCACACCCTACCTCTCTCCCCCTCTTTCTCCCCTCTCTCTCACCCCTCTCTCTCACACCCCTCTCTATCACCCTCCCTCTCTCATCACGTTCCTCTTTCCCCCTCCCACTCTCATCCCTCCTCTCTCATACACTCCCCATCTCACCCATCTCTCTCAGCCCTTCTCTCTCTCAGCCCCTCTCTCTCAGCCCCACCTACTCTCACCCACCCTCTCTTGCACCTCATGTCTCTCTCAGCCCCTCTCTCTCACTGCACCCCTCTCTTACCCCCTCTCTTATTCCACTCTCTCTCACACCGTACGAACTCTCTCTCACCCCTCGCAACCCCTCTCTCTCGCCCCTAGTCGTTTTCTCAACCCCTTCTCTCTCTCAACCCATCATTCACTGTCTATCTCACCCCCTCTCTCACCACTTTCACTCTCTGTCTCACGTCCCATCTCTCTCATCCCTCTTTCGCTCGCTGCCCCCCTTTCTCTCACCCCTTCTCTATCTCTCCCCTTTCTCTCAATCCCTCTCTCTCACCCCCTCTCTCTCCTACATTCTCTCCCATGTCCTCTCTCTCAACCCCTCCCACACATTTACTCTTTCTCTGACCCCCCTCTCTTTCTCTCCCCGTCTCTCATTCTCAGCCCCCTCTCTCTCCCCTCTCTCTTTCTCCACTCTCTCCCTTTCTCAGCCCTCTCTTCCTTTCTCACCCCACTCTCTCTCACCCCTTTCTCTCTCACACCCTCATCCTCCTCTCTCTCTCTCTCTCACCCGCGCTCTCTCACGCCCCCTCTAAATCCCCTCTCTCTCACCCCTTGCTCTCTCTCTCTCTTACCCTTCTCTCTCTCACATCCCACTCTCTCACCCACTTCTCTCTCACCCCCTCACCTGCTCTCTCACTCCTCTCTCTTTCCCAAACTCTCTCTCTCTTACATCGTCACCCATACTCTCTCTCACACCCCTCTCTCTCTTACCCCTCTCTCTCTTTCACCCCCTCCCTCTCTCCAACCCCCTCCCTCTCTCCCACCCTCTCTCTGTCTCTTTCTCTGTCTCTCACCGCCCTCTCACACCTACCCCCTCTCTCTCACCCCCGTCTCTCTCACCCGCGCTCTCTTTTTCACTCACTCTCTCTCTTTCTCACCCCCTCTCTCTCACCCCTTCTCTCTCAACTCCTCTCTCTCCCGCCCCCTCTCTCTCTCTTCCCTCTCTCCCCCTCTCTCTCCCCTCTCTTGCCCCCCACTCTCTACCCCCTCTCTCTCACTCCCATCTCACTCTCTCACCCCACTCTCACTCTCTCCCGCACTCTCTCTCTCTTAGCCCACGTATCACTCTCTCCCCACTCTCTCTCTCTTAGCCCACGTCTCTCTCTCTCACTCACATCTCACTCTCTCACCCCACTCTCACACTCTCCCCCACGTCTCTCTTTCGCCCACCCTCTCTATCTCCTACCCTTTCTCTCTCACATCTCTTCTCTCTCTCACAGCCCTGTTTCTCAGCCCCTCTCTCTCAATTCCTCTCTCTCACCCCCTCTCTCTCAACACCTCTCTCACCCCTCTTTCTCCTCCTCTCTCTCACCCCCTCACTCCCCCTTCTCCTGTCTGTCACTCTCACTCTCTGTCTCCCTCCCTCTCAGTCCACCTTATCTCTCTCACCTCTTATCTCTCACTCTTGATCTATCGTTCTCTCTGTTCTGTTGCTCTCTCTCCGTCTTTCTCTCTCAGTCCTCCCCCTCACCTCCTCTCTCTCTCAACCCATCTTTCTCAACCTCTCTCTCTCCCCTCTCTCTAACCCTCTCTCTCACCCCCTCTTTCCCCGTCTCTCTCTCAACCCCCTCTCTGTCAACCCCTCTCTCTCAATCTGTCTCTCCCCCTCTCTCTCCCCTCTCTTGCCCCCCACTCTCTACCCTCTCTCTCTCACTCCCATCTCACTCTCTCACTCCACTCTCACTCTCTCCCGCTCTCTCTCTCTCTTAGCCCACGAATCACTCTCTCTCCCACTCTCTCTCTCTTAGCCCACGTCTCTCTCTCACTCACATCTCACTCTCTCACCCCACTCTCACTCTCTCCCCCACGTCTCTCTTTCGCCCACCCTTTCTATCTCCTACCCTTTCTCTCTCACATCCCTTCTCTCTCTCACAGCCCTGTTTCTCCTCCCCTCTCTCAATTCCTCTCTCTCACCCCCTCTCTCTCAACACCTCTCTCACCCCCCTCTCTCCTCCTCTCTCTCACCCCCTCTCTCCCCCTTCTCCTGTCTGTCCCTCTCACTCTCTGTCTTCCTCTCTCTCAGTCCACCTTATCTCTCTCACCTCTTATCTCTCACTCTTGCTCTATCGTTCTCTCTGTTCTGTTGCTCTCTCTCCGTCTCGCTCTCTCAGTCCTCCCCCTCACCTCCTCTCTCTCTCAACCCCTCTCTCTCCCCTCTCTCTCTAACCCTCTCTCTCTCACCCCCTCTTTCCCCGTCTCTCTCTCAACCCCCTCTCTGTCAACCCCTCTCTCTCAATCTCTCTCTCCCCCTCTCTCTCAACCGCTCTCTCTCACCCCCTTTCTCCCACTCCCCTTTCTCTCACGACCCTTCATTCTCTCACCATCTTCTCTCTCTCAACCCCGCTCTCTCACCCCTCTCTGTCTCACCCCCCCCCACCCCCTCCCTCTCTCCCACCCTCTCTCTTTATCTCTTTCTCATACCCTCTCTCTCCTTCTCGCTCCTTCACTCTCACCCCTCTCTCTCTCTTCCCCTCTCTCTCAACCTCTCTCTCACTCCCATCTCTCTCTTTCTCAACCCCACTCTCTCTCATTCCCCATCTTTCACCAACCTCTCTCTCACACCCACTCTCTCTCTCACCCACCTCTCTTTCTCAACCCCCCTCACTCCCTCTCACCCAGTTCTCTCTCACACACCTCTCTCTCCCACCCCCTCTATCTCCCTCCCAGCTCCCTCACACCCCCACCCCCATCCCCCCCCACATTCCCTCACCTACCTACCCCTCTCACCCCCCTCTCTCACCCCCCCTTAAACCTCCTCTCTCTCTCAAGCCCCTCTCTCTGTCACCCCTCTCTTTCTCTCACCACTCTAACTCTCTTACCTTCTCTCCCCCTCTCTCTACCCCTGTCTCCCCCTCTCTCACTCCTCTCTCTCACCTCTCTCTCTCACACCCCTCTCTCTCCCGCCCTCCCTCACTCATCCCGTCCCTCTCCCTCCCCCTTCCACTCTCACACCCTCCCTCTCTCCCCCTCTTTCGCCCCTCTCTCTCACCCCTCTCTCTCACACCCCTCTCTATCACCCTCCCTCTCTCATCCCGTTCCTCTTTCCCCCTCCCACTCTCATCCCTCCTCTCTCATACACTCCCCATCTCACCCATCTCTCTCAGCCCATCTCTCTCTCTCAGCCCCTCTCTCTCAGCCCCTCCTACTCTCACCCACCCTCTCTTGCACCTCATGTCTCTCTCAGCCCCTCTCTCTCACTGCACCCCTCTCTTACCCCCTCTCTTATTCCACTCTCTCTCACACCGTACGAACTCTCTCTCACCCCTCGCAACCCCTCTCTCTCACCCCCAGTCGTTTTCTCAACCCCTTCTCTCTCTCAACCCATCATTCACTGTCTATCTCACCCCCTCTCTCACCACTTTCACTCTCTGTCTCACGTCCCATCTCTCTCATCCCTCTTTCGCTCACTGCCCCCCTTTCTCTCACCCCTTCTCTATCTCTCCCCTTTCTCTCAATCCCTCTCTCTCACCCCCTCTCTCTCCTACTCTCTCTCCCATGTCCTCTCTCTCACCCCCTCCCACACCTTAACTCTTTCTCTGACCCCCCTCTCTTTCTCTCCCCGTCTCTCATTCTCAGCCCCCTCTCTCTCCCCTCTCTCTTTCTCCACTCTCTCCCTTTCTCAGCCCTCTCTTCCTTTCTCACCCCACTCTCTCTCACCCCTTTCTCTCTCACACCCTCATCCTCCTCTCTCTCTCTCTCTCACCCGCGCTCTCTCACCCCCCCTCTAAATCCCCTCTCTCTCACCCCTTGCTCTCTCTCTCTCTCTCTTACCCTTCTCTCTCTCACATCCCACTCTCTCACCCACTTCTCTCTCACCCCCTCACCTGCTCTCTCACTCCTCTCTCTTTCCCAAACTCTCTCTCTCTTACATCGTCACCCATACTCTCTCTCACACCCCTCTCTCTCTTAACCCTCTCTCTCTTTCACCCCCTCCCTCTCTCCAACCCCCTCCCTCTCTCCCACCCTCTCTCTGTCTCTTTCTCTGTCTCTCACCGCCCTCTCACCCCTACCCCCTCTCTCCCACCCCCGTCTCTCTCACCCGCGCTCTCTTTTTCACTCACTCTCTCTCTTTCTCACCCCCTCTCTCTCACCCCTTCTCTCTCAACTCCTCTCTCTCCCGCCCCCTCTCTCTCTCTTCCCTCTCTCCCCCTCTCTCTCCCCTCTCTTGCCGCCACTCTCTACCCCCTCTCTCTCACTCCCATCTCACTCTCTCACCCCACTCTCACTCTCTCCCGCACTCTCTCTCTCTTAGCCCACGTATCACTCTCTCCCCACTCTCTCTCTCTTAGCCCACGTCTCTCTCTCTCACTCACATCTCACTCTCTCACCCCACTCTCACACTCTCCCCCACGTCTCTCTTTCGCCCACCCTCTCTATCTCCTACCCTTTCTCTCTCACATTTCTTCTCTCTCTCACAGCCCTGTTTCTCAGCCCCTCTCTCTCAATTCCTCTCTCTCACCCCCTCTCTCTCAACACCTCTCTCACCCCTCTTTCTCCTCCTCTCTCTCACCCCCTCACTCCCCCTTCTCCTGTCTGTCACTCTCACTCTCTTTCTCCCTCTCTCAGTCCACCTTATCTCTCTCACCTCTTATCTCTCACTCTTGCTCTATCGTTCTCTCTGTTCTGTTGCTCTCTCTCCGTCTTTCTTTCTCAGTCCTCCCCCTCACCTCCTCTCTCTCTCAACCCATCTTTCTCAACCTCTCTCTCTCCCCTCTCTCTCTAACCCTCTCTCTCTCACCCCCTCTTTCCCCGTCTCTCTCTCAACCCCCTCTCTGTCAACCTCTCTCTCTCAATCTGTCTCTCCCCCTCTCTCTCCCCTCTCTTGCCCCCCACTCTCTACCCCCTCTCTCTCACTCCCATCTCACTCTGTCACTCCACTCTCACTCTCTCCCGCACTCTCTCTCTCTTAGCCCACGAATCACTCTCTCTCCCACTCTCTCTCTCTTAGCCCACGTCTCTCTCTCACTCACATCTCACTCTCTCACCCCACTCTCACTCGCTCCCCCACGTAGCTCTTTCGCCCACCCTTTCTATCTCCTACCCTTTCTCTCTCACATCCCTTCTCTCTCTCACAGCCCTGTTTCTCAGCACCTCTCTCTCAATTCCTCTCTCTCACCCCCTCTCTCTCAACACCTCTCTCACCCCCTCTCTCCTCCTCTCTCTCACCCCCTCTCTCCCCCTTCTCCTGTCTGTCACTCTCACTCTCTGTCTCCCTCTCTCTCAGTCCACCTTATCTCTCTCACCTCTTATCTCTCACTCTTGCTCTATCGTTCTCTCTGTTCTGTTGCTCTCTCTCCGTCTTTCTCTCTCAGTCCTCCCCCTCACCTCCTCTCTCTCTCAACCCCTCTCTCTCCCCTCTCTCTCTAACCCTCTCTCTCTCACCCCCTCTTTCCCCGTCTCTCTCTCAACCCCCTCTCTGTCAACCCCTCTCTCTCAATCTCTCTCTCCCCCTCTCTCTCAACCGCTCTCTCTCACCCCCTTTTTCCCACTCCCCTTTCTCTCACGACCCTTCATTCTCTCACCATCTTCTCTCTCTCAACCCCGCTCTCTCACCCCTCTCTGTCTCCCCCCCCCCACCCCCTCCCTCTCTCCCACCCTCTCTCTTTATCTCTTTCTCATACCCTCTCTCTCCTTCTCACTCCTTCACTCTCACCCCTCTCTCTCTCTTCCCCTCTCTCTCAACCTCTCTCTCACTCCCATCTCTCTCTTTCTCAACCCCACTCTCTCTCATTCCCCATCTCTCACCAACCTCTCTCTCACACCCACTCTCTCTCTCACCCACCTCTCTTTCTCAACCCCCCTCACTCCCTCTCACTCTGTTCTCTCTCACACACCTCTCTCTCCCACCCCCTCTCACACCCCCTCTATCTCCCTCCCAGCACCCTCACACCCCCACCCCCATCCCCCCCACATTCCCTCACCTACCTACCCCTCTCACCCCCCTCTCTCACCCCCCTTACACCTCCTCTCTCTCTCAAGCCCCTCTCTGTGTCACCCCTCTCTTTCTCTCACCACTCTAACTCTCTTACCTTCTCTCCCCCTCTCTCTACCCCTCTCTCCTCCTCTCTCACTCCTCTCTCTCACCTCTCTCTCACACACCCCTCTCTCTCTCCCGCCCTCCCTCTCTCATCCCGTCCCTCTCTCACCCCCTTCCACTCTCACACCCTCCCTCTCTCCCCCTCTTTCTCCCCTCTCTCTCACCCCTCTCTCTCACACCCCTCTCTATCACC
Source organism: Chiloscyllium plagiosum (assembly GCF_037043375.1). Taxonomy (NCBI): domain Eukaryota; kingdom Metazoa; phylum Chordata; class Chondrichthyes; order Orectolobiformes; family Hemiscylliidae; genus Chiloscyllium; species Chiloscyllium plagiosum. Next base: position 54,714,588 of record NW_028270186.1, on the reverse strand, counting down.
CTCCCTCTCTCATCCCGTTCCTCTTTCCCCCTCCCACTCTCATCCCTCCTCTCTCATACACTCCCCATCTCACCCATCTCTCTCAGCCCATCTCTCTCTCAGCCCCTCTCTCTCAGCCCCTCCTCCTCTCACCCACCCTCTCTTGCACCTCATGTCTCTCTCAGCCCCTCTCTCTCACTGCACCCCTCTCTTACCCCCTCTCTTATTCCACTCTCTCTCACACCGTACGAACTCTCTCTCACCCCTCGCAACCCCTCTCTCTCACCCCCAGTCGTTTTCTCAACCCCTTCTCTCTCTCAACCCATCATTCACTGTCTATCTCACCCCCTCTCTCACCACTTTCACTCTCTGTCTCACGTCCCATCTCTCTCATCTCTCTTTCGCTCGCTGCCCCCCTTTCTCTCACCCCTTCTCTATCTCTCCCCTTTCTCTCAATCCCTCTCTCTCACCCCCTCTCTCTCCTACTCTCTCTCCCATGTCCTCTCTCTCAACCCCTCCCACACATTTACTCTTTCTCTGACCCCCCTCTCTTTCTCTCCCCGTCTCTCATTCTCAGCCCCCTCTCTCTCCCCTCTCTATTTCTCCACTCTCTCCCTTTCTCAGCCCTCTCTTCCTTTCTCACCCCACTCTCTCTCACCCCTTTCTCTCTCACACCCTCATTCTCCTCTCTCTCTCTCTCACCCGCGTTCTCTCACCCCCCCCCTCTAAATCCCCTCTCTCTCACCCCTTGCTCTCTCTCTCTCTTACCCTTCTCTCTCTCACATCCCACTCTCTCACCCACTTCTCTCTCACCCCCTCACCTGCTCTCTCGCTCCTCTCTCTTTCCCAAACACTCTCTCTCTTACATCGTCACCCATACTCTCTCTCACACCCCTCTCTCTTACCCCTCTCTCTCTTTCACCCCCTCCCTCTCTCCAACCCCCTCCCTCTCTCCCACCCTCTCTCTGTCTCTTTCTCTGTCTCTCACCGCCCTCTCACCCCTACCCCCTCTCTCTCACCCCCGTCTCTCTCACCCGCGCTCTCTTTTTCACTCACTCTCTCTCTTTCTCACCCCCTCTCTCTCACCCCTTCTCTCTCAACTCCTCTCTCTCCCGCCCCCTCTCTCTCTCTTCCCTCTCTCCCCCTCTCTCTCCCCTCTCTTGCCCCCCACTCTCTACCCCCTCTCTCTCACTCCCATCTCACTCTCTCACCCCACTCTCACTCTCTCCCGCACTCTCTCTCTCTTAGCCCACGTATCACTCTTTCCCCACACACTCTCTCTTAGCCCACGTCTCTCTCTCTCACTCACATCTCACTCTCTCACCCCACTCTCACACTCTCCCCAACGTCTCTCTTTCGCCCACCCTCTCTATCTCCTACCCTTTCTCTCTCACATCTCTTCTCTCTCTCACAGCCCTGTTTCTCAGCCCCTCTCTCTCAATTCCTCTCTCTCACCCCCTCTCTCTCAACACCTCTCTCACCCCTCTTTCTCCTCCTCTCTCACCCCCCCTCACTCCCCCTTCTCCTGTCTGTCACTCTCACTCTCTGTCTCCCTCTCTCTCAGTCCACCTTATCTCTCACTCTTGATCTATCGTTCTCTCTGTTCTGTTGCTCTCTCTCCGTCTTTCTCTCTCAGTCCTCCCCCTCACCTCCTCTCTCTCTCAACCCATCTTTCTCAACCTCTCTCTCTCCCCTCTCTCTCTAACACTCTCTCTCTCACCACCTCTTTCCCCGTCTCTCTCTCAACCCCCTCTCTCTCACCCCTTCTCTCTCAACTCCTCTCTCTCCCGCCCCTCTCTCTCTCTTCCCTCTCTCCCCCTCTCTCTCCCCTCTCTTGCCCCCCACTCTCTACCCTCTCTCTCTCACTCCCATCTCACTCTCTCACTCCACTCTCACTCTCTCCCGCACTCTCGCTCTCTTAGCCCACGAATCACTCTCTCTCCCACTCTCTCTCTCTTAGCCCACGTCTCTCTCTCACTCACATCTCACTCTCTCACCCCACTCTCACTCTCTCCCCCACGTCTCTCTTTCGCCCACCCTTTCTATCTCCTACCCTTTCTCTCTCACATCCCTTCTCTCTCTCACAGCCCTGTTTCTCAGCCCCTCTCTCTCAATTCCTCTCTCTCACCCCCTCTCTCTCAACACCTCTCTCACCCCCCTCTCTCCTCCTCTCTCTCACCCCCTCTCTCCCCCTTCTCCTGTCTGTCACTCTCACTCTCTGACTCCCTCTCTCTCAGTCCACCTTATCTCTCTCACCTCTTATCTCTCACTCTTGCTCTATCGTTCTCTCTGTTCTGTTGCTCTATCTCCGTCTCGCTCTCTCAGTCCTCCCCCTCACCTCCTCTCTCTCTCAACCCCTCTCTCTCCCCTCTCTCTCTAACCCTCTCTCTCTCACCCCCTCTTTCCCCGTCTCTCTCTCAACCCCCTCTCTGTCAACCCCTCTCTCTCAATCTCTCTCTCCCCCTCTCTCTCAACCGCTCTCTCTCACCCCCTTTCTCCCACTCCCCTTTCTCTCACGACCCTTCATTCTCTCACCATCTTCTCTCTCAACCCCGCTCTCTCACCCCTCTCTGTCTCACCCCCCCCCACCCCCTCCCTCTCTCCCACCCTCTCTCTTTATCTCTTTCTCATACCCTCTCTCTCCTCGCTCCTTCACTCTCACCCCTCTCTCTCTCTTCCCCTCTCTCTCAACCTCTCTCTCACTCCCATCTCTCTCTTTCTCAACCCCACTCTCTCTCATTCCCCATCTCTCACCAACCTCTCTCTCACACCCACTCTCTCTCTCACCCACCTCTCTTTCTCAACCCCCCTCACTCCCTCTCACCCAGTTCTCTCTCACACACCTCTCTCTCCCACCCCCTCTCACACCCCCTCTATCTCCCTCCCAGCTCCCTCACACCCCCACCCCCATCCCCCCCACATTCCCTCACCTACCTACCCCTCTCACCCCCCTCTCTCACCCCCCCTTACACCTCCTCTCTCTCTCAAGCCCCTCTCTCTGTCACCCCTCTCTTTCTCTCACCACTCTAACTCTCTTACCTTCTCTCCCCCTCTCTCTACCCCTCTCTCCTCCTCTCTCACTCCTCTCTCTCACCTCTCTCTCTCACACCCCTCTCTCTCTCCCGCCCTCCCTCTCTCATCCCGTCCCTCTCTCACCCCCTTCCACTCTCACACCCTACCTCTCTCCCCCTCTTTCTCCCCTCTCTCTCACCCCTCTCTCTCACACCCCTCTCTATCACCCTCCCTCTCTCATCACGTTCCTCTTTCCCCCTCCCACTCTCATCCCTCCTCTCTCATACACTCCCCATCTCACCCATCTCTCTCAGCCCTTCTCTCTCTCAGCCCCTCTCTCTCAGCCCCACCTACTCTCACCCACCCTCTCTTGCACCTCATGTCTCTCTCAGCCCCTCTCTCTCACTGCACCCCTCTCTTACCCCCTCTCTTATTCCACTCTCTCTCACACCGTACGAACTCTCTCTCACCCCTCGCAACCCCTCTCTCTCGCCCCTAGTCGTTTTCTCAACCCCTTCTCTCTCTCAACCCATCATTCACTGTCTATCTCACCCCCTCTCTCACCACTTTCACTCTCTGTCTCACGTCCCATCTCTCTCATCCCTCTTTCGCTCGCTGCCCCCCTTTCTCTCACCCCTTCTCTATCTCTCCCCTTTCTCTCAATCCCTCTCTCTCACCCCCTCTCTCTCCTACATTCTCTCCCATGTCCTCTCTCTCAACCCCTCCCACACATTTACTCTTTCTCTGACCCCCCTCTCTTTCTCTCCCCGTCTCTCATTCTCAGCCCCCTCTCTCTCCCCTCTCTCTTTCTCCACTCTCTCCCTTTCTCAGCCCTCTCTTCCTTTCTCACCCCACTCTCTCTCACCCCTTTCTCTCTCACACCCTCATCCTCCTCTCTCTCTCTCTCTCACCCGCGCTCTCTCACGCCCCCTCTAAATCCCCTCTCTCTCACCCCTTGCTCTCTCTCTCTCTTACCCTTCTCTCTCTCACATCCCACTCTCTCACCCACTTCTCTCTCACCCCCTCACCTGCTCTCTCACTCCTCTCTCTTTCCCAAACTCTCTCTCTCTTACATCGTCACCCATACTCTCTCTCACACCCCTCTCTCTCTTACCCCTCTCTCTCTTTCACCCCCTCCCTCTCTCCAACCCCCTCCCTCTCTCCCACCCTCTCTCTGTCTCTTTCTCTGTCTCTCACCGCCCTCTCACACCTACCCCCTCTCTCTCACCCCCGTCTCTCTCACCCGCGCTCTCTTTTTCACTCACTCTCTCTCTTTCTCACCCCCTCTCTCTCACCCCTTCTCTCTCAACTCCTCTCTCTCCCGCCCCCTCTCTCTCTCTTCCCTCTCTCCCCCTCTCTCTCCCCTCTCTTGCCCCCCACTCTCTACCCCCTCTCTCTCACTCCCATCTCACTCTCTCACCCCACTCTCACTCTCTCCCGCACTCTCTCTCTCTTAGCCCACGTATCACTCTCTCCCCACTCTCTCTCTCTTAGCCCACGTCTCTCTCTCTCACTCACATCTCACTCTCTCACCCCACTCTCACACTCTCCCCCACGTCTCTCTTTCGCCCACCCTCTCTATCTCCTACCCTTTCTCTCTCACATCTCTTCTCTCTCTCACAGCCCTGTTTCTCAGCCCCTCTCTCTCAATTCCTCTCTCTCACCCCCTCTCTCTCAACACCTCTCTCACCCCTCTTTCTCCTCCTCTCTCTCACCCCCTCACTCCCCCTTCTCCTGTCTGTCACTCTCACTCTCTGTCTCCCTCCCTCTCAGTCCACCTTATCTCTCTCACCTCTTATCTCTCACTCTTGATCTATCGTTCTCTCTGTTCTGTTGCTCTCTCTCCGTCTTTCTCTCTCAGTCCTCCCCCTCACCTCCTCTCTCTCTCAACCCATCTTTCTCAACCTCTCTCTCTCCCCTCTCTCTAACCCTCTCTCTCACCCCCTCTTTCCCCGTCTCTCTCTCAACCCCCTCTCTGTCAACCCCTCTCTCTCAATCTGTCTCTCCCCCTCTCTCTCCCCTCTCTTGCCCCCCACTCTCTACCCCCTCTCTCTCACTCCCATCTCACTCTCTCACTCCACTCTCACTCTCTCCCGCTCTCTCTCTCTCTTAGCCCACGAATCACTCTCTCTCCCACTCTCTCTCTCTTAGCCCACGTCTCTCTCTCACTCACATCTCACTCTCTCACCCCACTCTCACTCTCTCCCCCACGTCTCTCTTTCGCCCACCCTTTCTATCTCCTACCCTTTCTCTCTCACATCCCTTCTCTCTCTCACAGCCCTGTTTCTCCTCCCCTCTCTCAATTCCTCTCTCTCACCCCCTCTCTCTCAACACCTCTCTCACCCCCCTCTCTCCTCCTCTCTCTCACCCCCTCTCTCCCCCTTCTCCTGTCTGTCCCTCTCACTCTCTGTCTTCCTCTCTCTCAGTCCACCTTATCTCTCTCACCTCTTATCTCTCACTCTTGCTCTATCGTTCTCTCTGTTCTGTTGCTCTCTCTCCGTCTCGCTCTCTCAGTCCTCCCCCTCACCTCCTCTCTCTCTCAACCCCTCTCTCTCCCCTCTCTCTCTAACCCTCTCTCTCTCACCCCCTCTTTCCCCGTCTCTCTCTCAACCCCCTCTCTGTCAACCCCTCTCTCTCAATCTCTCTCTCCCCCTCTCTCTCAACCGCTCTCTCTCACCCCCTTTCTCCCACTCCCCTTTCTCTCACGACCCTTCATTCTCTCACCATCTTCTCTCTCTCAACCCCGCTCTCTCACCCCTCTCTGTCTCACCCCCCCCACCCCCTCCCTCTCTCCCACCCTCTCTCTTTATCTCTTTCTCATACCCTCTCTCTCCTTCTCGCTCCTTCACTCTCACCCCTCTCTCTCTCTTCCCCTCTCTCTCAACCTCTCTCTCACTCCCATCTCTCTCTTTCTCAACCCCACTCTCTCTCATTCCCCATCTTTCACCAACCTCTCTCTCACACCCACTCTCTCTCTCACCCACCTCTCTTTCTCAACCCCCCTCACTCCCTCTCACCCAGTTCTCTCTCACACACCTCTCTCTCCCACCCCCTCTATCTCCCTCCCAGCTCCCTCACACCCCCACCCCCATCCCCCCCCACATTCCCTCACCTACCTACCCCTCTCACCCCCCTCTCTCACCCCCCCTTAAACCTCCTCTCTCTCTCAAGCCCCTCTCTCTGTCACCCCTCTCTTTCTCTCACCACTCTAACTCTCTTACCTTCTCTCCCCCTCTCTCTACCCCTGTCTCCCCCTCTCTCACTCCTCTCTCTCACCTCTCTCTCTCACACCCCTCTCTCTCCCGCCCTCCCTCACTCATCCCGTCCCTCTCCCTCCCCCTTCCACTCTCACACCCTCCCTCTCTCCCCCTCTTTCGCCCCTCTCTCTCACCCCTCTCTCTCACACCCCTCTCTATCACCCTCCCTCTCTCATCCCGTTCCTCTTTCCCCCTCCCACTCTCATCCCTCCTCTCTCATACACTCCCCATCTCACCCATCTCTCTCAGCCCATCTCTCTCTCTCAGCCCCTCTCTCTCAGCCCCTCCTACTCTCACCCACCCTCTCTTGCACCTCATGTCTCTCTCAGCCCCTCTCTCTCACTGCACCCCTCTCTTACCCCCTCTCTTATTCCACTCTCTCTCACACCGTACGAACTCTCTCTCACCCCTCGCAACCCCTCTCTCTCACCCCCAGTCGTTTTCTCAACCCCTTCTCTCTCTCAACCCATCATTCACTGTCTATCTCACCCCCTCTCTCACCACTTTCACTCTCTGTCTCACGTCCCATCTCTCTCATCCCTCTTTCGCTCACTGCCCCCCTTTCTCTCACCCCTTCTCTATCTCTCCCCTTTCTCTCAATCCCTCTCTCTCACCCCCTCTCTCTCCTACTCTCTCTCCCATGTCCTCTCTCTCACCCCCTCCCACACCTTAACTCTTTCTCTGACCCCCCTCTCTTTCTCTCCCCGTCTCTCATTCTCAGCCCCCTCTCTCTCCCCTCTCTCTTTCTCCACTCTCTCCCTTTCTCAGCCCTCTCTTCCTTTCTCACCCCACTCTCTCTCACCCCTTTCTCTCTCACACCCTCATCCTCCTCTCTCTCTCTCTCTCACCCGCGCTCTCTCACCCCCCCTCTAAATCCCCTCTCTCTCACCCCTTGCTCTCTCTCTCTCTCTCTTACCCTTCTCTCTCTCACATCCCACTCTCTCACCCACTTCTCTCTCACCCCCTCACCTGCTCTCTCACTCCTCTCTCTTTCCCAAACTCTCTCTCTCTTACATCGTCACCCATACTCTCTCTCACACCCCTCTCTCTCTTAACCCTCTCTCTCTTTCACCCCCTCCCTCTCTCCAACCCCCTCCCTCTCTCCCACCCTCTCTCTGTCTCTTTCTCTGTCTCTCACCGCCCTCTCACCCCTACCCCCTCTCTCCCACCCCCGTCTCTCTCACCCGCGCTCTCTTTTTCACTCACTCTCTCTCTTTCTCACCCCCTCTCTCTCACCCCTTCTCTCTCAACTCCTCTCTCTCCCGCCCCCTCTCTCTCTCTTCCCTCTCTCCCCCTCTCTCTCCCCTCTCTTGCCGCCACTCTCTACCCCCTCTCTCTCACTCCCATCTCACTCTCTCACCCCACTCTCACTCTCTCCCGCACTCTCTCTCTCTTAGCCCACGTATCACTCTCTCCCCACTCTCTCTCTCTTAGCCCACGTCTCTCTCTCTCACTCACATCTCACTCTCTCACCCCACTCTCACACTCTCCCCCACGTCTCTCTTTCGCCCACCCTCTCTATCTCCTACCCTTTCTCTCTCACATTTCTTCTCTTTCTCACAGCCCTGTTTCTCAGCCCCTCTCTCTCAATTCCTCTCTCTCACCCCCTCTCTCTCAACACCTCTCTCACCCCTCTTTCTCCTCCTCTCTCTCACCCCCTCACTCCCCCTTCTCCTGTCTGTCACTCTCACTCTCTGTCTCCCTCTCTCTCAGTCCACCTTATCTCTCTCACCTCTTATCTCTCACTCTTGCTCTATCGTTCTCTCTGTTCTGTTGCTCTCTCTCCGTCTTTCTTTCTCAGTCCTCCCCCTCACCTCCTCTCTCTCTCAACCCATCTTTCTCAACCTCTCTCTCTCCCCTCTCTCTCTAACCCTCTCTCTCTCACCCCCTCTTTCCCCGTCTCTCTCTCAACCCCCTCTCTGTCAACCTCTCTCTCTCAATCTGTCTCTCCCCCTCTCTCTCCCCTCTCTTGCCCCCCACTCTCTACCCCCTCTCTCTCACTCCCATCTCACTCTCTCACTCCACTCTCACTCTCTCCCGCACTCTCTCTCTCTTAGCCCACGAATCACTCTCTCTCCCACTCTCTCTCTCTTAGCCCACGTCTCTCTCTCACTCACATCTCACTCTCTCACCCCACTCTCACTCGCTCCCCCACGTAGCTCTTTCGCCCACCCTTTCTATCTCCTACCCTTTCTCTCTCACATCCCTTCTCTCTCTCACAGCCCTGTTTCTCAGCACCTCTCTCTCAATTCCTCTCTCTCACCCCCTCTCTCTCAACACCTCTCTCACCCCCTCTCTCCTCCTCTCTCTCACCCCCTCTCTCCCCCTTCTCCTGTCTGTCACTCTCACTCTCTGTCTCCCTCTCTCTCAGTCCACCTTATCTCTCTCACCTCTTATCTCTCACTCTTGCTCTATCGTTCTCTCTGTTCTGTTGCTCTCTCTCCGTCTTTCTCTCTCAGTCCTCCCCCTCACCTCCTCTCTCTCTCAACCCCTCTCTCTCCCCTCTCTCTCTAACCCTCTCTCTCTCACCCCCTCTTTCCCCGTCTCTCTCTCAACCCCCTCTCTGTCAACCCCTCTCTCTCAATCTCTCTCTCCCCCTCTCTCTCAACCGCTCTCTCTCACCCCCTTTTTCCCACTCCCCTTTCTCTCACGACCCTTCATTCTCTCACCATCTTCTCTCTCTCAACCCCGCTCTCTCACCCCTCTCTGTCTCCCCCCCCCCACCCCCTCCCTCTCTCCCACCCTCTCTCTTTATCTCTTTCTCATACCCTCTCTCTCCTTCTCACTCCTTCACTCTCACCCCTCTCTCTCTCTTCCCCTCTCTCTCAACCTCTCTCTCACTCCCATCTCTCTCTTTCTCAACCCCACTCTCTCTCATTCCCCATCTCTCACCAACCTCTCTCTCACACCCACTCTCTCTCTCACCCACCTCTCTTTCTCAACCCCCCTCACTCCCTCTCACTCTGTTCTCTCTCACACACCTCTCTCTCCCACCCCCTCTCACACCCCCTCTATCTCCCTCCCAGCACCCTCACACCCCCACCCCCATCCCCCCCACATTCCCTCACCTACCTACCCCTCTCACCCCCCTCTCTCACCCCCCTTACACCTCCTCTCTCTCTCAAGCCCCTCTCTGTGTCACCCCTCTCTTTCTCTCACCACTCTAACTCTCTTACCTTCTCTCCCCCTCTCTCTACCCCTCTCTCCTCCTCTCTCACTCCTCTCTCTCACCTCTCTCTCACACACCCCTCTCTCTCTCCCGCCCTCCCTCTCTCATCCCGTCCCTCTCTCACCCCCTTCCACTCTCACACCCTCCCTCTCTCCCCCTCTTTCTCCCCTCTCTCTCACCCCTCTCTCTCACACCCCTCTCTATCACCCTCCCTCTCTCATCCCGTTCCTCTTTCCCCCTCCCACTCTCATCCCTCCTCTCTCATACACTCCCCATCTCACCCATCTCTCTCAGCCCATCTCTCTCTCAGCCCCTCTCTCTCAGCCCCTCCTCCTCTCACCCACCCTCTCTTGCACCTCATGTCTCTCTCAGCCCCTCTCTCTCACTGCACCCCTCTCTTACCCCCTCTCTTATTCCACTCTCTCTCACCCCTCGCAACCCCTCTCTCTCACCCCCAGTCGTTTTCTCAACCCCTTCTCTCTCTCAACCCATCATTCACTGTCTATCTCACCCCCTCTCTCACCACTTTCACTCTCTGTCTCACGTCCCATCTCTCTCATCTCTCTTTCGCTCGCTGCCCCCCTTTCTCTCACCCCTTCTCTATCTCTCCCCTTTCTCTCAATCCCTCTCTCTCACCCCCTCTCTCTCCTACTCTCTCTCCCATGTCCTCTCTCTCAACCCCTCCCACACATTTACTCTTTCTCTGACCCCCCTCTCTTTCTCTCCCCGTCTCTCATTCTCAGCCCCCTCTCTCTCCCCTCTCTATTTCTCCACTCTCTCCCTTTCTCAGCCCTCTCTTCCTTTCTCACCCCACTCTCTCTCACCCCTTTCTCTCTCACACCCTCATTCTCCTCTCTCTCTCTCTCACCCGCGTTCTCTCACCCCCCCCCCTCTAAATCCCCTCTCTCTCACCCCTTGCTCTCTCTCTCTCTTACCCTTCTCTCTCTCACATCCCACTCTCTCACCCACTTCTCTCTCACCCCCTCACCTGCTCTCTCGCTCCTCTCTCTTTCCCAAACACTCTCTCTCTTACATCGTCACCCATACTCTCTCTCACACCCCTCTCTCTTACCCCTCTCTCTCTTTCACCCCCTCCCTCTCTCCAACCCCCTCCCTCTCTCCCACCCTCTCTCTGTCTCTTTCTCTGTCTCTCACCGCCCTCTCACCCCTACCCCCTCTCTCTCACCCCCGTCTCTCTCACCCGCGCTCTCTTTTTCACTCACTCTCTCTCTTTCTCACCCCCTCTCTCTCACCCCTTCTCTCTCAACTCCTCTCTCTCCCGCCCCCTCTCTCTCTCTTCCCTCTCTCCCCCTCTCTCTCCCCTCTCTTGCCCCCCACTCTCTACCCCCTCTCTCTCACTCCCATCTCACTCTCTCACCCCACTCTCACTCTCTCCCGCACTCTCTCTCTCTTAGCCCACGTATCACTCTTTCCCCACACACTCTCTCTTAGCCCACGTCTCTCTCTCTCACTCACATCTCACTCTCTCACCCCACTCTCACACTCTCCCCAACGTCTCTCTTTCGCCCACCCTCTCTATCTCCTACCCTTTCTCTCTCACATCTCTTCTCTCTCTCACAGCCCTGTTTCTCAGCCCCTCTCTCTCAATTCCTCTCTCTCACCCCCTCTCTCTCAACACCTCTCTCACCCCTCTTTCTCCTCCTCTCTCACCCCCCCTCACTCCCCCTTCTCCTGTCTGTCACTCTCACTCTCTGTCTCCCTCTCTCTCAGTCCACCTTATCTCTCACTCTTGATCTATCGTTCTCTCTGTTCTGTTGCTCTCTCTCCGTCTTTCTCTCTCAGTCCTCCCCCTCACCTCCTCTCTCTCTCAACCCATCTTTCTCAACCTCTCTCTCTCCCCTCTCTCTCTAACACTCTCTCTCTCACCACCTCTTTCCCCGTCTCTCTCTCAACCCCCTCTCTCTCACCCCTTCTCTCTCAACTCCTCTCTCTCCCGCCCCTCTCTCTCTCTTCCCTCTCTCCCCCTCTCTCTCCCCTCTCTTGCCCCCCACTCTCTACCATCTCTCTCTCACTCCCATCTCACTCTCTCACTCCACTCTCACTCTCTCCCGCACTCTCGCTCTCTTAGCCCACGAATCACTCTCTCTCCCACTCTCTCTCTCTTAGCCCACGTCTCTCTCTCACTCACATCTCACTCTCTCACCCCACTCTCACTCTCTCCCCCACGTCTCTCTTTCGCCCACCCTTTCTATCTCCTACCCTTTCTCTCTCACATCCCTTCTCTCTCTCACAGCCCTGTTTCTCAGCCCCTCTCTCTCAATTCCTCTCTCTCACCCCCTCTCTCTCAACACCTCTCTCACCCCCCTCTCTCCTCCTCTCTCTCACCCCCTCTCTCCCCCTTCTCCTGTCTGTCACTCTCACTCTCTGACTCCCTCTCTCTCAGTCCACCTTATCTCTCTCACCTCTTATCTCTCACTCTTGCTCTATCGTTCTCTCTGTTCTGTTGCTCTATCTCCGTCTCGCTCTCTCAGTCCTCCCCCTCACCTCCTCTCTCTCTCAACCCCTCTCTCTCCCCTCTCTCTCTAACCCTCTCTCTCTCACCCCCTCTTTCCCCGTCTCTCTCTCAACCCCCTCTCTGTCAACCCCTCTCTCTCAATCTCTCTCTCCCCCTCTCTCTCAACCGCTCTCTCTCACCCCCTTTCTCCCACTCCCCTTTCTCTCACGACCCTTCATTCTCTCACCATCTTCTCTCTCAACCCCGCTCTCTCACCCCTCTCTGTCTCACCCCCCCCCACCCCCTCCCTCTCTCCCACCCTCTCTCTTTATCTCTTTCTCATACCCTCTCTCTCCTCGCTCCTTCACTCTCACCCCTCTCTCTCTCTTCCCCTCTCTCTCAACCTCTCTCTCACTCCCATCTCTCTCTTTCTCAACCCCACTCTCTCTCATTCCCCATCTCTCACCAACCTCTCTCTCACACCCACTCTCTCTCTCACCCACCTCTCTTTCTCAACCCCCCTCACTCCCTCTCACCCAGTTCTCTCTCACACACCTCTCTCTCCCACCCCCTCTCACACCCCCTCTATCTCCCTCCCAGCTCCCTCACACCCCCACCCCCATCCCCCCCACATTCCCTCACCTACCTACCCCTCTCACCCCCCTCTCTCACCCCCCCTTACACCTCCTCTCTCTCTCAAGCCCCTCTCTCTGTCACCCCTCTCTTTCTCTCACCACTCTAACTCTCTTACCTTCTCTCCCCCTCTCTCTACCCCTCTCTCCTCCTCTCTCACTCCTCTCTCTCACCTCTCTCTCTCACACCCCTCTCTCTCTCCCGCCCTCCCTCACTCATCCCGTCCCTCTCTCACCCCCTTCCACTCTCACACCCTCCCTCTCTCCCCCTCTTTCTCCCCTCTCTCTCACCCCTCTCTCTCACACCCCTCTCTATCACCCTCCCTCTCTCATCCCGTTCCTCTTTCCCCCTCCCACTCTCATCCCTCCTCTCTCATACACTCCCCATCTCACCCATCTCTCTCAGCCCATCTCTCTCTCAGCCCCTCTCTCTCAGCCCCTCCTACTCTCACCCACCCTCTCTTGCACCTCATGTCTCTCTCAGCCCCTCTCTCTCACTGCACCCCTCTCTTACCCCCTCTCTTATTCCACTCTCTCTCACACCGTACGAACTCTCTCTCACCCCTCGCAGCCCCTCTCTCTCACCCCCAGTCGTTTTCTCAACCCCTTCTCTCTCTCAACCCCTCTCTATCTCAACCCTGCTCTCTCACCCCTCTGTCAACACCCCCTCACTCTCTCACCCCCTCACTCACCCCTCTCTCTCTTCCCCTCTCTCTCTCACTCCCCTCTCTTTCTCTGTCAACCCGTCTCTCTCACCCCTCTCTTTCTCTGTCAAGCCCTCTCTCTGACCCCTCTCTCTCACTCCCTCTCTGTCTCACACCCCTCTCTCTCACGCCCCCTCTCTCACCACCCACTCTCTCAACACCCTTCAATCTCCTATCCCCTCACTCTCTCACCCCCTCAGTCTCTCACCCCCTCTCTCTCAATCCCTCTCTCTCACACCTCTCTCTCGCCCCCTCTCACCCCGTCCCTCTCTCACCCCCTCTCACACCCTTTCTCTCTTACCCCGCGCTCTCACTGTAACCTCTCCCCCTCTCGCTCAAGCCTTCTCTCTCACTCACTCTCTCAATCACACCCTCTCCTTCTCACTCCACTCTCTCTCTTACCACCTCTCCACTTTCTCTCGCTCAATCACCCCTTGTCTCTCTCACCCTCTCTCTCACCACTCTCTCTCATTCCCTGTGTCTCTCTCCCCCACCACCCCCTCTCTCAACCCTCCTCACTCTCTCATCCCCTTTCACTCTTATCCTGCGCTCTCTCTAACCCTTCCCCCTCTCACCCCTCTCGCTCACCCACTCTCTCTTCCCCTCTCTCTCGCACCCCTCTCTTTCTCTCTCAACCCCTCTTTCTCACCACTCTCTCTCACACCCTCTCTCTCACCCCTCGCTTTCTCTATCAACCCCTCACTCACCCCCCTCTCTCACCACTCCCTCTCTCTCTCTCACAACCATCTCCCTCTCACACCCCTCTCTCTCCATCACCCCTCTCTCTCCCAGCCCAATCTCTTTCACATCCGCCCCTCTCTCTCACACACACTCTCACACACCCTCCCTCTCTCACCACTTCCCTCTCTCCCACCATCTCTCTGCCTCTTTCTCATCCCCTCTCTCTCCTTCTCACTGCCTTTGTCTCACCCCCTCTCTCTCTCACCCCCCTCTCTCCCATCCACTCTCTGTCACTCACTCCCACCTCTCCCTCTCACCGCCCTCTCACCCAGCTCTCTCTCTCTCACCACCTCTCTCTCACCCCCTCTCTCTCACCCCCTCTCTCTCACCGCCTCTCTCTCACCCCTCGCTCTCTCACCCCTCTCTCTCACCCACACTCTCTCTCACACCTTCTCCTTCTCACTCCACTCTCTCTCTTACCCCTCCTCACTTTCTCTCTCTCTCAATCACCCCTTTTCTCTCACCCCCTCTCTCGCACACCTCTCTCTCACTCCCTGTGTCTCTCACCACCCCTCTATCACTATCCCCTCTCTCAACCCCCTCACCCTTTCACCCCTCTCTCTCTCACCACAGTCTCTCTCTCTCTGTCCCATCACCTCTGTCTCTCACCCCTTCTCTCTCAACCTCTTCTCACCCTACCCTTCCCTCTCACCCCTCGCTCTCTCACCTGGTCTCTCTTTCTCACTCACTCTTTCTCTTTCTAACTTACACTCTCTCTCTTTTTCACTCACTCTTTCACTTTCTCACCCCCTCTCTCTCACGCCGTCTCTCTCAACTCCTCTCTCTCCCTCAACTCCTCTCTCTCCTCTCTCTCACTTCTATCTACCCCCTCTCTTGCCCCCCACTCTCTACCCCCCTCTCTGCCCCTGTCTCTCACACCCCCTCTCTCTCACTCCCATCTCACTCTCTCACCCCACTCACTCTCTCACCCCACACTCACTCTCTCACCCCACTCTCTCTCTCTAAGCCCGCGTCTCTCTCACTCTCACCCCTTATTTCGCCCATCTCTCTCAACCCCTCTCTCTCAACCCCTCTCTCTCAACCCCCTCTCTCAACCGCGCTCTCTCAACCCCTCTGTCTTTCAACTCCTCTCTCTCTCTCCCCTCTCTCTTGCCCCCACCCTCTACCCCCTCTTTCCCACGTCTCTCACATCCCTCTCTCTCACTCCCATCTCACTCTCTCACCCCACTCTCACTCTCTCCTCCCATGTCTCTCTCTCTCCCACCCCCTCTGTCTCCCACCCTTTCTCTCTCACACCCGTTCTCTCTCTCACACCCCTGTTTCTCACCTCGCCTCTCAATTCCTCTCTTTATCCCCCTCTCTCTCAACACCTCTCTCTCTCACCCTCTCTCACCCCCTCTCTCCCCCTCTCCTCCTCTATCCACCCACCTCTCTGCCCCCTCTCTCTCCCCTCTCCCTCTCCCTCCCCCTCCCCCACCCCCTTTCTCTCTCTCCTCCTGTCTCCCCTCCTCTTTCGCCCCTCTCTCTCACACCCCTCTCTTACGTCTCTCTCTCTCTCTCACACATCAGCTCGCTCTCTTCCCCTTGCGGTCTCTCTCGCTCTCTCATCCTCTTCTCACATTATCTCTCTCTCCCTGCCTCTCTCCCTATCTCTTTCCTCCCTCTCTCTCTTATCTCACGGTCTCTCTCATTCGCGCTCTCTTGCTCGTGCTCTCTCTCTCTCTCTCTCTCTGTCGCTCATGCTCTCTCTGTCTGGCACTCTCACTCTCTCTCTACCTCTCTCTCAGTCCACCCTACCTCCCTCACCTCTTCTCTCTCACTCTTGCTTTATCTCTCTCTCTGTCTGTCGCTCTCTCTCCGTCTCTCTCTCAGTATCCCCCCTCACCTCCTCTCTCTCAACCCATCTTTCTCAACCCCTCACTCCCCCTCTCTCTCACCCCCCTTCTCTCTCACCCCCTTCTCTCTCTCAACCCCATTCTCTTCCAACCCCGCTCTCTCTCACCCCTATCACCACCACCTCGCTCAAATCCCCTCACCCTCTGATCCTCTCACTCTCTCACCCCCTCACTCACCCCTCTCTCTTTTCCACTCTCTCTCTCAACCCTGTCTTTCTCTGTCAACCCCTCATTCTCACCCCTCTCTCTCTCATTCCCTCTCTCTGTCACCCCCCCTTTCTCTTCACCCCCTCTCTCAACCCCCCTCAATCGCTCATCCCCTCACTCTCTCACCCCATCAGTCTCTCACCCCCCCTCTCTCAACCATCTATCTCTCTCACATCCATCTCTCTCTCACTCCCCCTCTCTCTCTCCCCTCTCTCTCCGTCGCCCCTCTCTCTCCCACCCCAATCTCTTTTACATCCCCCCCTCTCTCACACACACTCTCGCACACCCTCTCTCTCGCACCCCCCCTCTCTCTCGCCGCTCTCTCCCACACCCTCTCTGTCACTCACTTAAATCTCTCCCTCTCACCGCCCTCTCACCCCTCTCTCTCACACCCCCCTCTCTCTCAACCCTCTCTTTCTCCCACCTTCCTCTCTCTCAACCTCCCTCTCTCTCACCCCTCTCTCTCACCCCCCTCTCTCAACATCCCCTCTCTCTCACCCTCCCTCTCTCTCACCCCTCTCTCTCACCCCTCTCTCTCAACCTCCCTCTCTCTCACCCCTCTCTCTCTCACCCCTCTCTCTCACACCCTCTCTCTCACCCCTCTCTCTCTCACCCCTCTCTCTCACACCCTCTCTCTCACCCCTCTCTCTCAGCCCCTCTCTCAACACCCCCTCTCTCAACACCCCTCAAAATGTCATCCCCTCACTCTCTAACCCCCTCAGTCTCTCACCCCCTCTCTCTCAACCCCTTTCTCACACATCCATCTCTCTCTCACCTCTCTCTCTCCCCTCTCTCTGTGTCACCCCTTTCTCTCCCACCCCAATCTCTTTCACATCCCCATCTCTCTGCCTCTTTCTCCTCCCCTCTCTCTCCTTCTCGCTCCCTCTCTCTCACCCCCATTCTCTCTCACCCCTCTCTCTCCCACTCCCTCTGTGTCACTCACTCTCTCCCTCTCACTGCCCTCTCACTCCATTCTCTCTCTTACCCACTTTCTCACTCTGAAACACCCCTTGTCTCTCACCCCGCTCTCTCACACCTCTCTCTCACTCCCTGTGTCTGTCACCACCCCCTCTCTCAAACCCCCTCACTCTCTCATCCACTCTTTCTCACCCCTCTCTCTGTCACCCCCTCTCACCCCTCCTCTATCGCTCACCCCCTCACCCCTCTCCCTTTCTCTCTTACCCTGTGCTCTCCCTCTCTCTAACCCCTCCCCCTCTCACCCCTCTCGGTCACCCCCTCTCTCTAACCCTCTCTCTCACCCCTCTCTTTCTCTCTCAACCCCTCTCTCACCACTTTCTCTCACACCCTCTCTCTCACCCCTCTCTCTCACACCTCTCTTTCTCTGTCAACCCCTCTCTCTCACCGCGCTCTCTCTCACTCCCTCTCTCGTTCACTATCCCCCTCTCACCACACCCTCTCTCAACAACCCTCACTCTCTCACCCCCTCTCTCTCAACCCCTCTCTCTCTCACATCCATCTCTCTCTCACCCCTCTCTCTCTCTCTCCGTTAGCCCTCTCTCTCCCACCCCAATCTCTTTCACATCCCCCCTCTCTCTCACACACACTCACACACACACTCGCTCTCACTCCCCGCCCCTTGTCCCGCCACACTCTCTCTCACCTCTCTCTCTGTCACCCCTTTCTCTCCCACACCAATCTCTTTCACATCCCCATCTCTCTGCCTCTTTCTCATCCCATCTCTCTCCTTCTCACTCCCTCTCTCTCACCCCCTCTCTCTCTTCATGCCTCTCTCTCCCTCCCCCTCTCTGTCACTCACTCTCACCTCCTCCTCTCACCCAGCTCTCTCTCTCTCACCCCCTCTCTCTCCCACCCCCCTCTCTCACCCCTCGCTCTCTCACCCCTCTCTCTCTCACCCTCTCCTTCTAACTCCACTCTCTCTCTTACCCTTTCCCCACTTTCTCTCTCAATCACCCCTTGTCTCTCACCCCCCCTCTCTCCCACCTCCCTCTCTCACATCCCCTCTCACTCCCATCTCACTCTCTCACCCCCTCTCTCTCTCACCACAGTCTCTCTCTGTCCCATCACCTCTGTCTCTCACCCCTTCTCTCTCAACCCCTTCTCACCCCACCCCCTCTCTTCACCCCTCACACTCTCACCCCCTCTCTCTTTCCCACTTACACTCTCTCTCTTTTTCACTCACTCTCTTCCTCACCCCTCTCTCTCTCCCTCTCTCTCCCCTCTCACTACCCCCTCTCTTGCCCCCCACTCTCTACCCCCTCTCTCCCCTGTCTCTCACACCCCCTCTCTCTCACTCCCATCTCACTCTCTCACCCCACTCACTCCCTCACCCCACGCTCACTCTCTCACCCCACTCTCTCTCTCTTAGCCCACGTCTCTCTCTTTCTCACCCCTTATTTCCCCCCATCTCTCTCAACCCATCTCTCTCAACCCCTCTCTCACCCCCTCTCTCTCTCAACCCCCTCTCTCAACCGCGCTCTCTCACTCCCCTCACTCTCACTCCACTCTGTCTCTCACTCCCCTTCTCTCTCTCTTACCCCCTTCTCTCTCAACTCCTCTCTATCTCAATCCCGCTCTCTCTCACTCCTCTCTCTCTGACCGTCCTCTCGCCCAGCTCTCTCTCTCAACCCCCTCTCTCTCCCACACCCCTCTCTCTCACCCCCCCTCTCTCTCACCCCCCTCTCTCTCACCCCCCTCTCTCCCACACCCCTCTCTCTCTCAACCCCATCTCTCTCTCACCCCCTCTCTCTCCCACCCTCTCTCTCTCACCGCCCTCTCTCTCACCCCTCACTCTCTCACCCCTCTCTCTCACCCCTCTCTCTCTCACACCCTCTCCTTCTCACTCCTCTCTCTCTCTTACCGTCTCCCCACTTTCTCTCTCAATCACCCCTTGTCTCTCAACCCGTCTCTCTCTCCCACCTCCCTCTCTCTCACTCCCTCTCTCTCTCTCTTAGCCCTCTCGCACACCCCCTCTCATTCCCATCTCACTCTCTCCCCCCTCTCTCACCACAGTCTCTCTCTCTCTCTCTGTCCCATCCCCTCTGTCTCTCACCCCTTCTCTCTCACCCCTTCTCACCCTATCCTTCTCTCTCACCCCTCGCTCTCTCACCCCTCGCTCTCTCACCCCTCGCTCTCTCATCCCCTCTCTCTTTCACACTCACACTCTCTCTTTCTCACTTACACTCTCTCTTTTTCACTCAATGTCTCTCTTTCTCACCCTCTCTCTCTCACGCCCTCTCACTCAACTCCTCTCTCCCTCCCCCTCTCTCTCCCTTCTCTCTACCCTCTGTCTTGCCCCCACTCTCTACCCCGTCTCTCCCCCTCTCTCTCACTCCCATCTCACTCTCTCACCCCACTCTCTTTCTCTTAGCCCACGTCTCTCTCTCACTCACCCCTTTTCCCCATCTCTTTCAACCCCTGTCTCTCACCCCCTCTCTCTTTCAACTCCCTCTCTCAATCTCTCTCTCTCAACACCTCTCTCTCACCCCCCTCTCTCTCCCACCCCCCTCTCTCTCTCCCACCCCGCTCTCTCTCCCACCCCCCTCTCTCTCCCACCCCCCCTCTCTCTCCCATCCCCTTCTCTCTCACCCCCCTCTCTCTCACCCACTCTCTCTCACCCCTCGCTCTCTCACCTGTCTCTCTCACCCACTCTCTCTCTCACACCCTCTCCTTCTCACTCCACTCTCTCTCCTACCCCCTCCCCACTTTCTCTCTCTCAATTACTGCTTGTCTCTCACCCCCTCTCTCTCCCACCTCCCTCTCTCTCAACCCTCTCTCACCCCTCTCTCTGAACACCCCCTCTCAACCCCCCTCTCTCTCTCTCCCCTCTCTCTCTCAACCCTTCTCCCTAACCCCTCACTCTCTCACGCCTCTCTCTCACATTCCCTCGCTGTCTCTCACCATCCCCTCTCTCAAACACCCTCACTCTCTCATCCCCTCACTCTCTCACGCCCTCACTCTCTCACCCCCTCCCTCTCACACCCCTCTCTCTCACACCCTCTCTCTCCCACCCCCCTCTCTCTCACCACCGCCTCTCTCAACCCCCCTCACTCTCTCATCCCCTCACTCTCTCACACCCTCAATCTCTCTCGCCCCACTCTCTCTCTCATCCCCTCTCTCTCACCCCTCTCTCTCACTCCCTCTCACACCCTTTCACTCTTACCACGCCCTCTCTCTAACCCCTCACCTTCTCACCCCTCTCGCTCATCCCTCTCTCTCACCCACTCTCTCAATCACACCCTCACCTTCTCACTCCACTCTCTCTCTTACCCCCCCCACAATTTCTCTCCCTCAATCACCCCCTCACTCTCAACCCCCTCACCCCCTCTCTCTCACCCCGTCTCTCTCACCCGCTCTCTTTCTCACTCACACTCTTTCTCACTTACACTCTCTCTTTTTCATTCACTCTCTCTTTCTCACCCCCCTCGCTCTCACCCCACTCTCTTTCAACTCCTCTCTCTCCCCCTCTCTCTCTCATCTCTCTCTCCCCTCTCTCCCCCTCTCTTGCCCCCCACTCTCTACCCCCTCTCCCCCTGTCTCTCACACCCCCTTTCTCACTCCCATCTCACTCTCTCTCACCCCTCGCTCTCTCTCCCCTCTCTCTCACCCACTCTCTCACACACCCTCTCCTTCTCACGCCATTCTCTCTCTTACCCACTCCCCACTTTCTCTCTCTCAAACACCCCTTGTCTCTCACCCCTCTCTCTCACACCTCTCTCACTCCCTGCGTCTCTCACCACCCCTCTCTCACCATTCCCTCTCTCAACCCCCCTCACTCTTTCATCCCCTCTCTCTCACCCCTCTCTCTGTCACCCCCTCTCACCCACCTCCCTGTCTCTCCCCCTCACCCCTTTCCCTTTCTCTCTTACCCCGCGCTCTATCTCGAACCCCTCTCCCTCTCACCCCTCTTGCTCACCCCCCTCTCTCTTCCTCTCTCTCTCTCACCTCTCTCTTTCTCTCTCACCCTCTCTCTCTCACCACTCTCTCTCACACACTCTCTTTCTCCGTCAACCTCTCTCTCTCACCCCTCTCTCACTCCCTCTCTCTCTAAACGCCCCCCTCTCTCAACATCCCACAATCTCTCATCCCCTCACTCTCTCACACCCTCAGTCTCTCACACCCCTCTCTCTCAACCCCTCTCTCTCTCACAACCACCTCTATCTCACCCCCTCTCTCTTCAAACCCTCTCTCACTCCCTTCAATCTCTCATCCCCTTACTCTCTCACCTCATCAGTCTCTCAAACATCCCTCTCTCTCACACCCTCTCTCTCACCCCCCTCTCTCACCACCCCTCAATCTCTTATCCCCTCACTCTCTCACACCCTCAGTCTCTCACCCCCCTCTCTCTCAACCCCTCTCTCTCACAACCACCTCTCTCTCTCACCCCCCTCTCTCTTCAAACCCTCTCTCACTCATGCCCTTACTCTCTCACCTCATCAGTCTCTCACACACCCCTCTCTCTCACCCCCCCTCCACCTTCCCCTCTCTCAACCCCTCTCTCACCACCCCTCAAACATCTCCCTCTCTCCCCTCTCTCTCTGTCTCCCCTTTCTCTCCCACCCCAATCTCTTTCACATCCCCCCTCTCTCTCACACACACTCTCAAACACTCTCCCTCTCTCCCACCATCTCTCTGCCTCTTTCTCCCCCCTCTCTCTCCTTCTTGCTTCCTCTCTCTCACCCCCTCTCTCTCACACCCTCTCTCTCCCACCCCCTCTCTGTCACCCTCTCCCACCTCTCTCTCAGCGCCCTCTCACCCCCTCTCTCTCTCACCCCCTCTCTCTCTCCCAAACCCCCTCTCTTCCTCCCTCTCACTCTTTCTCTCTCTCTCTCACACCCCACCCCTCTCTCTCACCCACCTCAGTCTCACCCCCACCTCTCTCACTCTCAACCCCCTCTCTCTCTCACCCCTCTCTCTGAACCCCTCTTTCTCACTCCCTGTGTCTCTCACCACCCCTCTCTCACCACCCCCACTCTCATCCCCTCTCTCTCACCCCTCTCTCTGTCACCCCTTCTCATCCCTCCTCCCTCTCTCACCCCCTCACACCTCTCCCTTTCTCTCTTACCCCGCACTGTCTCTCTCTAACCCCTTCCCCTCTCACCCCTCTCGGTCACCCCCTCTCTCTCTTACCCTCTCTCTCTCTCTCTCACCCCTCTCTTTCTTTCTCAACCCCTATCTCTCTCACACACTCTCTCTCACCCCTCTCTCTCTGAACTCGCTTTCTCTGTCAACACCTCTCTCTCACTCCCTCTCTTGCTCACCGTCCCCCTCTCACTACCCCCTCTCTCGCTCACCGTCCCCCTCTCACCGCCCCCTCTCTCACCACCCCCTCTCTCAACACCCCTCAGTCTCTCACCCCATCTCTCTCAACCCCTCTCTCTCACATCCATCTCTCTCTCTCACTCCCCTCTCTCTCACCCCTCTCTCTCCGTCACCCCTCTCTCTCCCACCCCAATCTCATTCATATCCCCCTCTCTTGCACACACTCTCACACACCCTTGCTCTCTCACCCCTTCCTCTCTCCCACCATCTCTCTGCCTCTTTCTCATCCCCTCTCTCTCCTTCTCGCTCCCTCTCTCTCACCCCTCTCTCTCTCACCCCTCTCTCTCTCCCACCTCCCTCTCTCTCTCCCATCTCCCTCTCTCTCAACCCTCAGTCTTACACCCCCCACCCATTCTCTCTTACACACCCAACCCCCTCTCCCTCTCAACCCCTCTCTCAACCCCTCACTCTCACCCCTTGCTCTCACCCCTTGCTCTCACCCCTGTCCCACACTCCCTCTCTCAAACCCCCTCACTCTCTCATCCCCTCACTATCTCATCCCCTCTCTCTCACCCCCCTCTCTCTCACCCCCCTCTCTGTCTCTCACTTCTCTCCCTCACTTCCTCTCTCTTTCACCCCCTTGTCTCTCACCACCCCCTCTCTCAACCCCCTTCACTCTCTCATCCCCTCACTCTCTCATACCCCCAATCTCTCATGCCGTCTCTCTTTCTCAAACCCTCTCTCTCTCACCCCCCTCTCTCTCTCATTCCCTCTCTCACCCTCTCTCTCACGCCCTCTCACACCCTTTCGCTCTTACCCCGCGCTCTCTCTAACCCCTCCCCCACTCTCTCACCCCTCTCTCTCACCCACTCTCTCAATCATACCCTCTCCTTTTCACTCCACTCTCTCTCTTACCCCCTTCCCACTTTCTCTCTCTCAATCACCCATTGTCTCTCACCCCCTCTCTCACCCCTCTCTCACTCCTTGTGTCTCTCACCCCACTCTCACCACCCCCTCTCTCAACCCCCCTCACTCACCCCCTCACCCCCTCCCTCTCTCACACCCTTTCTCTCTTACCCCACCCTCTCTCTCTCTAACCCCTCCCCCTCTCACCCCTCTCGCTCACCCCCTCTCTCACCCACTCTCTCTCACCCCTCGCTCTCTCACCACTCTCTCTCACCCACTCTCTCTCTAACACACTCTCCTTCTCACTCCACTCTCTCTCTTAGCCCCCACTTTTTCTCTCTCAATCAACCCTTCTCTCTCAACCCCTTCTCACCCCCAGCCCCCTCTCTCTCCACCTCTCTCTGCCCCCTTTCTCTCCATCTCTCTCTGCCCCCCTCTCTCTCCCCCTCTATTTCCCTCTGTCTCTCACACCCCCTCTCTCTCCATCCCATTTCACGCTCTCACCCCACTTTCTCGCTCTCACCCCACGTCTCTCTCTCTCTCCACCTCCTATTCCTTACACCCCTTTTCTCTCACAACCCTTCTCTCTCTCACACCCCTTCTCTCTCACACCTCTTCTCGCTCTCACACTCCTTCTCTCTCACTCCATCTCTCTCTCACCACCCCTTTCTCAACCCCCCTCAGTCTCTCATCCCCTCACTCTCTCACACCCTCAATCTCTCACGCCCTCTCTTTTTCTCAACCCCTCTCTCTCACCCCTCTCTCTCATCCCCTCTCTCACCCCTCTCTCTTATCCCTCTCAAATCCTTTCTCTCTTACCCCATGCGCTCTCTCTAACCCCTCCCCCTCTCACCCCTCTCGCTCACCACTCTCTCTCACCCACTCTCTCAATCACACACTCTCCTTCTAACTCCACTCTCTCTCTTACCCCCTCCCCACTTTCTCTCTCTCAATCACCCCTTGTCTCTCAACCTCTCTCTCTCGCACCCTCTCTTTCACCCACTCTCTCCTTCTCACGCAAGCTCTCTCTTTCTCACTTATACGCTCTCTTTTTCACTCTCTCTCTTTCTCATCCCCTCTCTCTCACCCCCTGGTCTCTCACCCTCTCTCTCTCTCCCCCCTCTCTCCCCTCTCTCTCCCCTTCTCTCTACCCCCTCTCTTGCCTCCCACCCTCTGCCCTTTCTCTCCCCCTGTCTCTCACAACCCCTCTCTCTCACTCCCATCTCACTCTCTCACCCCACTCTCTCTCTTCGCTCACGTCGCTCTCTCTTTCCCACCCCCTCTGCCTCACACACCTTTTCTCTCACATCCCTTCTCTCTCACATCCCTTCTCTCTCACACCCCTTTTTCTCACCCCCTCTCTCACTACCTCTCTCTCATCCCCTCTCTCTCATCACCTCTCTCTCTCAGCCCACTCTCTCCCCCTCTCTCTCCACCCCTCTCTCTCCTCCTCTCTCTCTCCTCCTCTCTCTCACCCCTCTCTCTCAACCACTTTCTCTCTCACGCCCACTTCTCACTCCACTCTCTCTCTTACGCCCTCCCCACTTTCTCTCTCTCAGTCACCCTTTGTCTCTCACACCCTCTCTCTCACAGCTCTCTCTCACTCCCTCTGTGTCTAACCGCCCCCTCTCACCAACCCCTCTCTCAACCCCCCTCACACTCTCATCCCCTCTCGCTTATCCCTCTCTCTGTCTCCCCTCTCACCCCTCCTCCCTCTCATCCCCTCACCCCTTCCCTCTCTCACCCACTTTCTCTCTTACCCGCGCTCTCTCTCTAACCCCTCCCCCCTCACCCCTCTCGCTCACCCCCTCTCTCTCACCTACTCTCTCTCTCACACCCTCTCCTTCTCACCCCACTCTCTCTCTTACCCTCCACTTTTTCTCTCTCAATCAACCCTTCTCTCTAAACCCGTTCTCACCCCCACCCCCCTCTCTCTCCACCTCTCTCTACCCCAATCTCTCCCCTCCATCTCCCTCTGTCTCTCTCAACCCCACTCTCTCCATCCCATCTCACTCTCTCACCCCACTCTCTCACTCTCACCCCACCTCTCTCTCTCTCTCCATCCCTATTTCTCACACCCCTTCTCTCTCACACCCCTTATCTCTCTCTCACCTCTTCTCGCTCTCACACCCCTTCTCTCTCACACCCCTTCTCTCTCTCTCTCACCCCGCTCTCTCTCACCCTCTCTCTCTCATACCGACTCTCTCTCAAACACACCCTCTATCTCACACCAACTCCTTCACCCCCTCTTTCTCATCCTTCTCTCACTCCCCTCTCTCTCTCTCCTCCCCTCTCTCTCCCCTCTTCCCCCACCCTCTCTCTCCCTTGTCTCTCCACCCTCTCTACACGCTTTCTCTCCAGCCCCTCTCTCCCACCCTCTCTCTCCCCCTCTCTCTCCCCCCTTTTTCTCCACCTATCTCTACCCACTCTCACACCCTCTCTTACCATCCCCTCTCTTACCCCCTCTCTCTCATCCCCCTCTCTCCCCCCTTTCTTTCTCTCTCACGCTATCTGTCTCCCCTCTCTCTCTGTCGCCCTCTCTCTGCCCCCTCCCTGTCACCGTCCCTCTGTCTCCCCTCCCTCTGTCCCCCTCTCTCTGTCCCCATCTCTCGCTCCCCTCCCCTCTGTCCGCATCGCTCTGTCCCCTCTCTCTTTCGCACTCTCTCTGCCCCTTCTCTCTCCCCCGCTCTCTGACCCCCTATCTCTGTTGCCCTCTCTATGCCCCCTCACTGTCACCGTCTCTCTGTCCCCCCTCCCTCTGCTCCCTCCTTCTGTACCACTCTCTCTGTCCCCACCCTCACTGTCCCCTCTCATTGTCGTCCTCTCTATGCCCCCTCACTGTCACCGTCTCTCCGCACTCCTCTCTCTGTCCCCGTTTCTCTGTCCCCCTGCTCTCTGCCCCTTCTCTGTCACCGTCTCTCTGCACCCCTCTCTCTGTCCCCGTTTCTCTGTCCCCCTGCTCTCTGTCCCCCTCTCTCTGCCCACTCTCTGTCACCGTCTCTCTGTCCCCTTCTCTATGCCCCCTCTCTGTCACCGTCTCTCTGCACCCCTCTCTCTGTCGCCCCTCTCTCGGTCCCCGTTTCTCTTTCCCCCTGCTCTCTGTCCCCCTCTCTCTGCCCGCTCTCTGTCACCGTTTCTCTGTCCCCCTCCCTCTGTCCCCCTCCATCTGTCCCCCTCTCCCTGT
Source organism: Chiloscyllium plagiosum (assembly GCF_037043375.1). Taxonomy (NCBI): domain Eukaryota; kingdom Metazoa; phylum Chordata; class Chondrichthyes; order Orectolobiformes; family Hemiscylliidae; genus Chiloscyllium; species Chiloscyllium plagiosum. Next base: position 54,688,246 of record NW_028270186.1, on the reverse strand, counting down.
CCCCTCTCTCTGTCCCCCTCTCTCTGTCCCCCCTCCCTCTGTCCCCCTCTCCCTGTCCCCTCTCTCTGTTCCCCTCTCTCTGCCCCCTCTCTCTGTCCCCTCTCCCTCTGTCCCCGTCTCTCTTTCACCCTCTCTCTGCCCCCCTCTCTCTGTCCCCCTCTCTCTGCCCCCTCTCTCTGCCCCCTCTCCCTCTGTCCCCTCTCTCTTTCACCCTATCTCTGCCCCCCTCTCTCTGCCCCCTCACCCTCTGTCCCCCTCTCTGTTTCACCCTCTCTCTGCCCCCCCGCCCCTCTCTCTCTGTCCCCCTCTCTCTGCCCCCCTCTCTCTGTCTCCCTCTCTCTGTCCCCCTCTCTCAGTCCCCCTCTCTCTGTTCCCCCCTCTGTTCCCCTCCTTGTGTCCCCCCACTGTCCCCTCTCGCTGCCCCTTCTCTCTGCCCCCTCGCACAGTTCCACGCTCTCTGTCCCCCCATCTCTATCGCCCTCTCTCTGCCCCTCGCTCTCCCCCACTCCGTACCCTCCATCTGTCCCCCTCCCTCTGTCCCCCTCCCTCTGTTCTCCCTCTCTCTGTCCCCTTCTCTGTGCCCCCCTCACACTGGTAACCCACCGTCCCCCCCGTCCTCTCTCTCTCTGTCTCCTCTCTCTCTGTCCCACTCTCTCTCTATCCCTCTCTCTTTCTGCCCCCTCTCTCTGCCCCCTCGCTCTGTTCCTCGCTCTCTGTCCCCCCATCTCTATCGCCCTCTCTCTGTCCCTCTCTCTCTGTCCACCCCTCTCTCTGTCTCCTCTCTCTCTGTCCCCCCTCTCTGTCCCACTCTCTCTCTGTCCCCCTCTCTGAACCCCTCTCTCTCTGTCCCCCTCTCTGTCCCACTCTCTCTCTGTCCCCCTCTCTCTGCCCCCTCTCTCTCCCACACTGTACCCCGCTCTCTGTCCCCAATCTCTGTCGCCCCTTCCTCTGACCCCCTGTATCTCCCCCTCTCTCTGTCCTGCTCTCTCTGCCCCCCTCTACCTCCCCCTCTTTCCGTCCCCTCTATCTGACCCCATCTATCACCCACACTCTCTGTGCCCCTTTCTCTCTGTACCTGCTCTCTGCCCCCTCTCTCTCTGTCCCCGCACTCTGTCCCCTCTCGCTCTGTCCCCTCTCTCTGTCCCCCTATCTCTGTTCCCCCCCCTCTGTCCCCCCCTCTCTGCTCCCTCTCTCTCTGTCCCTCTCTCTCTGCCCCCTCTCTCTCCCCCACTCTCTGTCCCCCTCTCTCTGACCCCCACTCTCTGTCCACCACTCTCTGTCCCACACTCTCTGTCCCCCTCTCTCTAACCCCCAATTTCTGCCCCCCACTCTCTGACCCCTCCTCTCTCTGACCCCCTCTAACGCCCTCACTCTCTGTGACCCTCTCTCTGTCGCCCACTCTCTGCCCCCTCTCTCTCTGTCCCCGCGTCCCTCTGCCCCCCTCTTTCTGTCCCACTCTCTCTGTCCCCCTCTCTCTCTCTGTCCCCCCTCTATTTACCCCTGCCTCTCTGTCCCGCTCTCTCTGTCCCCCTCTCTCTGTCTATCTCTCTCTCTGCCACCTCTTCTCTCTGCCCCCTCTCTCTGCCCCCTCGCACTGTTCCCTGTTTTCTGTCCCCCCATCTCTATCGCCCTCTCTCTGCCCCTCTCTCTCCCCCACTCTGTACCCTCCATCTGTCCCCCTCCCTCTGTTCCCCTCCCTCTGTCCCCCTCCCTCTGTTCTCCCTCTCTCTGTCCCCCCTTCTCTGTCCCCCCTCTCTGTCCCCTTCTCTGTGCCCCCCCCCACTCTGGTGCCCCCCCGCCACCCCCCTGTCCTCTCTCTCTCTGTCCACTCTCTCTCTGTCCCCCTCTCTCTCTATTCCTCTCTCTTTCTGCCCCCTCTCTCTGCCCCCTCGCTCTGTTCCCCGCTCTCTGTCCCCCCATCTCTATCGCCCTCTCTCTGCCCCTCTCTCTCCCCCACTCTGTACCCTCCATCTGTCTCCCTCCCTCTGTCCCCTTCCCTCTGTCACCTCCCTCTGTTCTCCCTCTCTCTGTCCCCCCTTCTCTGTCCCCCCTCTCTGCCCCCTCTCTCTCCCCCACTCTCTGTCCCCCTCTCTCTGACCCCCACTCTCTGTCCACCACTCTCTGTCCCACTCTCTCTGTCCCCCTCTCTCTCTCTGTCCCCCCTCTATTTCCCCCTGTCTCTCTGTCCCGCTCTCTCTGTCCCCCTCTCTCTGTCTACCTCTCTCTCTGCCACCTCTTCTCTCTGCCCCCTCTCTCTGCCGCCTCGCACTGTTCCCTGCTTTCTGTCCCCCCATCTCTATCGCCCTCTCTCTGCCCCTCTCTCTCCCCCACTCTGTACACTCCATCTGTCCCCCTCCCTCTGTTCCCCTCCCTCTGTCCCCCTCCCTCTGTTCTCCCTCTCTCTGTCCCCCCTTCTCTGTCCCCCCTCTCTGTCCCCTTCTCTGTGCCCCCCCACTCTGGTACACCCCCCCCCGTCCCCCCCCTCTGTCCTCTCTCTCTGTCCCCTCTCCCTCTGTCCCCCTCTCTCTCTATCCCTCTCTCTTTCTGCCCCCTCTCTCTGCTCCCTCGCTCTGTTCCCCGCTCTCTGTCCCCCCATCTCTATCGCCCTCTCTCTGCCCCTCTCTCTCCCCCACTCTGTACCCTCCATCTGTCTCCCTCCCTCTGTCCCCCTCCCTCTGTCACATCCCTCTGTTCTCCCTCTCTCTGTCCGCCCTTCTCTGTCCCCCCTCTCTGTCCCTTTCTCTGTGCCCCCCCCCACTCTGGTACCCCCCCGTCCCCCCCTCTGTCCTCTCTCTCTGTCCCCCTCTCTCTCTATCCCTCTCTCTTTCTGCCCCCTCTCTCTGCTCCCTCGCTCTGTTCCCCACTCTCTGTCCCCCCATCTCTATCGCCCTCTCTCTGCCCCTCTCTCTCCCCCACACTGTACCCTCCATCTGTCTCCCTCCCTCTGTCCCCCTCCCTCTGTCCCCCTCCCTCTGTTCTCCCTCTTTCTGTCCCCCTCTCTCTGCTCCCCCACTCTGGTTCTGGTACCCCCCCGTCCCCCCCCTGTCCCCTCTTTCTGTCCCCTCTCTCTCTGTCCCCCTCTCTCTCTCTATCCCTCTCTCTCTGCCCCCTCTCTCTGCCCCGAGCTCTGTTCCCTCTCTCTCTGCTCCCACATTCTCTATCTCCCTCATTCTGTCCCCTCTCTCTGCCCCCACTCAGTCCCCTCTCTCTGTCCCTCTCTCTCACTGCCCCCTCTCTCTGCCCCCTCGCTTTGTTCCCAGCTCTCTGTCCCCCATCTCTATCGCCCTCACTCTGCCCCCTCTCTGTCACTGTCTTTCTGCCCCCTCTCTCAGTCCACCCTCTCTCTGTCCCAAGCCTCTTTCCCCCCCTCTCTGTCTCCCTCTCTCTGCCCCCTGTCAGACACCATCTCTCTTTTCCCCACCGTCCACCCCTCTCTGTCGCCCGCTCTCTGCCCCCTCTCCGTCACCATCTCTCTGTACTCACTCTGTCTTTCCCCACTCCCTCTGTCCCCCTCTCTCTGTCCCCCTCTCTCTGTCCCCCTCTCTCTGTCCCCCCATCTCTGTCCCACTCTCTCTGTCCCCCTCTCTCTGTCCCCCTCTCTCTGTCCCCCCCTCTATCCCACTGTCTCTGCCCCTCCCAGGCACCATATCTCTATCCCCGCTCCTTCTGTCCCCCTCGCTCTGTCCCCCTCTCTCTGTCCCCCTCCGTCTGTCCCCCTCTCTCTGTACCTCCCTCTCTGTCCCCCCCTCGCTCTGTAGCCCCTCTCTTTGTCCCCTCTCTCTCTGTCCCCACTCTCTCTGTTCCCTCCCTCTCTCTGACCCCCTCTCTCTCTGTCTCCCTCTCTCTGTCCCCCCTCTGTCTGTAGCCCTTTTTCTGACCCCCACTCTCTCTGACCCCCCTCTCTGTCCCCCTCTCTCTGCCCCCTCTCTCTGTCCCCCTCTCTGTCCACTCTCTCTGTCCCCCTCTCTCTGTCCACCCCTCTCTCTGAAGCCCCTCACTCTGCCCCCCTCCCTCTGTCCCCCCTCTCTCTGTCGCCCTCTTTCTGACCACCACTCTCTCTGACCCCCTCTCTGTCCCTCTCTCTCTGTCCACCCCTCTCTCTGTAGCCCCTCTCACTGCCCCCCTCTCTCTTTCCCCCAAACTCTCTGTTCCCCCCTCTCTCTGACCCCCTCTCTCTGTCCCCCCTCTCTCTGACCCCCTCTCTCTCTGTCCCTCTCTCTCTGTCCCCCCCTCTCTCTGTCCCCCTCTCTCTGTCGCCATATCTCTGTCCCTCTCTCTCTGCCCACCCCTCTGTCTGTCCCCATCTCTCTCTGTCCCCCTCCCTCTGTCACCCCTCTCTGTCCCACTCTCTCTCTGTCCCCCTCTCTGTCCCACTCTCTCTGCCCCCCCTCTCCCATACTGTCCCCCACTCTCTGATCCTCTTTCTGTCCCACTCTCTCTGTCGCCCTCTTTCTGTCCCACTCTCTCTGTCCCCCTCTCTGTCCCCCTCTCTCTGCCCCCTCTCTCTGTCCCCCTCTCTCTGCCCCCTCTCTCTCCCACACTGTACCCCGCTCTCTGTCCCCCAATCTCTGTCGCCCCTCCCTCTGACCCCCTCTATCTCCCCCTCTCTCTGACCTGCTCTCTCTGTCCCCCTCTACCTCCCCCTCTTTCCGTCCCCTCTATCTGACCCCATCTATCACCCACACTCTCTGTGCCCCTCTCTCTCTGTACCTGCTCTCTGCCCCCTCTCTCTCTGTCCCCGCACTCTGTCCCCTCTCTCTTTGTCCCCTCTCTCTGTCCCCCTATCTCTGTCCCCCCCTCTCTCTGTCCCCCCTTTCTCTAATCCCTCTCTCTCTGTCCCTCTCTCTCTGCCCCCTCTCTCTCCCCCACTCTCTGTCCCCCTCTCTCTGACCCCCACTCTCTGTCCAACACTCTCTGTCCCCCACTCTCTGTCCCCCTCTCTCTAACCCACAATTTCTGCCCCCCACTCTCTGTCCCCTCCTCTCTCTGACCCCCTCTAACGCCCTCACTCTCTGTGACCCTCTCTCTGTCGCCCAATCTCTGCCCCCTCTCTCTCTGTCCCCGCATCCCTCTTTCCCCCTCTTTCTGTCCCACTCTCTCTGTCCCACTCTCTCTCTCTGTCCCCCCTCTCTTTCCCCCTGCCTCTCTGTCACGCTCTCTCTGTCCCCCTCTCACTGTCCCCCCCTTCTGTCCCTCTCTCTCTCTGCCCCCTCTCTCTGCCCCCTCGCACTGTTCCCCGCTTTCTGTCCCCCCATCTCTATCGCCCTCTCTCTGCCCCTCTCTCTCCCCCACTCTGTACCCTCCATCTGTCCCCCTCCCTCTGTCCCCCTCCCTCTGTCCCCCTCCCTCTGTTCTCCCTCTCTCTGTCCCCCCTTCTCTGTCACCCCTCTCTGCCCCTCTCTCTGTCCCCTCTCTCTCTGTCCCCCTCTCTCTGTCCCCCTCTCTCTCTCTGTTCCTCTCTCTCTCTTCCCCCTCTCTCTGCCCCCTCGCACTGTTCCCCACTCTCTGTCCCTCCATCTCTATCGCCCTCTCTCTACCCCTCTCTCTCCTCCACTCTGTACCCTCCATCTGTCTCCCTCCCTCTGTCCCCCTCCCTCTGTCCCCCTCCCTCTGTTCTCCCTCTCTCTGTCCCCCTCTCTCTGCCCCCACTCTGGTCCCCCCCCCGTCCCCCCCCCCGTCCCCTCTCTCTGTCCCTCTCTCTCACTGCCCCCCTCTCTCTGCCCCCTCATTTTGTTCCCCGCTCTCTGTCCCCCCATCTCTATCGCCCTCTCTCTGCCCCCTCTCTGTCACTGTCTCTCTGCCCCCTCTCCGTCACCATCTCTCTGTACTCACTCGGTCTTCCCCCCTCTCTCTGTCCCCCTCTCTCTGTCCCCCCCTCTCTGTCCCCCTCTCTCTGTTCCCTCCCAGGCACCATCTCTCTGTCCCACCTCCTTCTGTCCCCCTCCGTCTGTCCCCCTCTCTCTGTCCCCCTCCGTCTGTCCCCCTCTCTCTGTACCTCCCTCTCTGTCCCCCCTCGCTCTGTAGCCCCTCTCTCTGTCCCCCCCTCTCTCTGTCCCCCACTCTCTCTGTTCCCCCCTCTCTCTGTTCCCCCCTCTCTCTTTCCCCATTACTCTCTGTTCCTCTTTCTCGCTGTCCCCCTCTCTCTGTCCCCCTCTCTCTGTTCACTCTCTCTCTCTCTCTGTCCCTCTTTCTCGCTGGCCCCTCTCTCTGTCCCACTCTCTCTGTTCACTCTCTCTCTCTGTCCCGGTGCTCTCTCTGTCCGCATCTCTTTCTGTCCCCCCTCTCTATCCCTCCTCTCTCCGTCCACTCCCTCTCCATCCACCCCTCCCTCCGTTCCCCACTCAGTCCATCCCCATTTCTCTGTCCCCCTCTCTCTGTCCCCGGCTCACTGTCCCCATCTCTCTGACGGACTTTCTCTCCCCAACTCTGTACCCCTCTCTCAGTCCCCCTCTTTCTGGCCCCCCAGTCCCCCTCTCTCTCTGTCCCCCCTCTCTGTCCCCCTCTCTCTCTATCCCCTTCTCTCTGTCTCCCTCTCTCTGTCCCCATCTTTCTGCGCCCCCCGTCCCCCTCTCTCTCTGTCCCCCCTCTCTGTCCCACTCTCTCTGCCCCCTCTCTGTCACCGTCTATCTGTCCCCGCGTCCCGCTGTCCCCCTCATTCTGTCCCACTCTCTCTGTCCCCCTCTCTCTGGCCCCCTCTCTCTGCCCCTCTATCCCTCCCCCACACTGTACCCCCTCTCTGTCCCACTCTCTCTGTGCCCCCACTCTCTTTCCCCCCTCCCTATGAACCCCTCTATCTACCGCTCTCTCGGTCCCCCCCTCCCTCTGTCCCCCTCTTTCTGTCCCCTTTCTGCCCCCCCCCTCTGTCCCCATGCTCTCTCTGTCCCCATCTCTTACTGTCCCCCCTCTCCCTCCACTCTCTGTCCTCTCCCCCTCTGTACCGCACGACCCCATCTGTCCCCCTCTCTCTGACCCTCTCTCTGTCCCCCTCTCTCTTCGCCATATCTGTCACCATCTCTCTGTTCCTCCCTCTCTGTCCCCCCCTCTCTGTTCCCACTCTCTGTCCCTCTCTCTCTGTCCCCCCCTTCTGTCTCACTCTCTCTGCCCCCTCTCTGTCACCGTATCTTTGTCCCCACTCAGTCTGTCCCCTTCTCTCTGTCCCCACGTCCCGCTGACCCCCTCTTTCTGTCCCACTCTCTCTGTCGCCCCTCTCTGTCCCACTCTCTCTGCCCCCTCTCTGTCACCGTATCTTTGTCCCCACTCAGTCTGTCCCCTTCTCTCTGTCCCCACGTCCCGTTGACCCCCTCTTTCTGTCCCACTCTCTCTGTCGCCCTCTTTCTGTCCCACTCTCTCTGTCCCCTCTCTCTGCCCCTCTCTCTCCCACACTGTACCCCCCTCTCTGTCCCCTCTCTCTGTCCCCCTCTCCCTCCCCCTCTTTCCGTCCCTTCTATCTGACCCCATCTATCACCCACTCTCTCTGTGCCCCTTTCTCTCTGTACCTTCTCTCTGTCCCCTATCTCTCTGTCCCCGCACTCTGTCCCCTCTCTCTCTGTCCCCCCTCTCTATCCCTCCTCTCTCTGCCCCCCTCTCTCTCTGTCCCTCTCTCTCTGTCCCCTCTCTCTCCCCCACTCTCTATCGCACTCTCCCTGTTGCCCTCTCTCTTCCCACTCGGTTCCCCTCTCTCTGACCCCCTCTCTCTGTCCCTCTCTCTCTGACCCCTCTCTCTGACCCCTCTCTCTGTCCCCCTCTCTCTGTCGCCATATCTGTCACCGTCTCTCTGTCGCTCTCTCTCTGTCCACCCCTCTCTCTGTTCCCATCTCTCTCTGCCCCCCACTCTCTGTCCCCCTCTCACTAACACCCAATTTCTGTCCCCCACTCTCTGTCCCCTCCTCTCTCTCTGTGCCCCTTTCTCTCTGTACCTTCTCTCTGTCCCCTATCTCTCTGTCCCCGCACTCTGTCCCCTCTCTCTCTGTCCCCTCTCTCAGTCCCCCCTCTCTCTGTCCCCCCCTCTCTGCCCCCCACTCTCTCTGTTCCCCCCTCTCTGTCCCCCTACCTCTGTCCCCCTCCTTCTGTCCCCCTCTCTCTGTCGCCCTCTTGCTGACCCCTTCTCTCTGTCCCCCTCTCTCTGTCCCCCTCTCTCTGTCCCCCTCTCTCTGACCCCCCTCTCTGCCCCCCCCGTCCCCCTCTCTCTGTCCTCCTCTCTCTGTCCCCCTTCTCTCTGACCCCCTCTCCCTCCCCGCCTCTTTCTGTCTCCCTCTCTGTCCCCCTCTCTCTCTGTCCCCATCACTCTCTGTCCCCCTCTCTCTCTGTCCCACCCACTCTGTCCCCCCTTCTCTGTCCCCCCTCTCTGTCCCCCTCTCTCTCTGTCCCTCTCTATCTCTGTCCCTCTCCCTCTGTCCCCCTCTCTGTCCCTCTCTCTCTGTCCCCCTCTCTGTCCCCCATTTCTCTGTCCCCCCCTCTCTCCCACCTGCCTCTGTCTGTCCTCCTCTCTCTGCCCCCCTTTCTCTGACACCATCTCTTTCCCCCACTCTGTAAGCCTCTCTCTGTCCCCACTACCTCTGACAACCTCTATCTTCCCCACTCTCTGTGCCCCACTCTCTGTCCCGCGCTCTCTGTCCCTCGCTCTCTGTCCCCCTCTCTCTGTCCCGCGCTCTCTGTCCCTCGTTCTCTGTCCCCCACTCTCTGTCCCCCTCTCTCTGTCAGCCAGCTGTCTGTCTCCCCCGCTCTCTGTCCCCTCTCTCTCTTTCCCGCCCTCTCTCTGTCCCCCCTCTCTTTCCCCCTCTCTCTCTGTCCCGCTCTCTCTCATTCCCCCTCTCTCTGACCCCTCGCTTTCTGTCCCCCTCTCTGTCCCCTTTCTCTCTCTGTCCCCCCCTCTCTCTATCCCCCTCTCTCTGTCCTCCAGCTGTCTGTCTCCCCCGCTCTCTGTCCCCTCTCTCTCTCTCTTTCCCGCCCCCTCTCTGCCCCCCCTCTCTTTCCCCCTCTCTCTGTCCCGCTCTCTCTCTGTCCCCCTCTCTCTCTCTGTCCCCCTCTCTCTGTCCCCCCTCTCTGTCCCCCTCTCTCTCTGTCCCCCTCTCTCTGTCCCCCAGCTGTCTGTCTCCCCCGCTCTCTGTCCCCTTTCTCTCTCTCTTTCCCGCCCCCTCTCTGTCCCCCTCTCTTTCCCCCTCTCTCTGTCCCACTCTCTCTGTCCCCCTCTCTCTCTCTGTCCCCCTCTCTCTGTCCCCCCTCTCTGTCCCCCTCTCTCTCTGTCCCCCTCTCTCTGCCCCCTCTCTCTGCCCCGGTCTCTGTCCCCCTCTCTCTGTTGCCCTCTCTCTGCCCACTCTCTGTCCCACTCTCTCTGCCCCCCTCACTATCTCCCACTCTGTACCCCTCTCTCTGTCCCCCACTCTCTGTCCCCCCTCTCTGTACCCTCTCTCTCTGTCCCTAGTCTCTCTGACCCCCCCCCTCTTTCCCTCTCTCTGTCCCCCTCTCTCTCTGTCCCCCTCTCTCTGCAACCCCTCTCTCTGTCCCCCTCTCTCTGTCCCCCTCTCTCTGTCCCCCCGCTCTCTGTCCCCCTCTCTCAGTCCCCCTCTCTCTGTCCCCCTCTCTCTCTGGCCCCCCATCTCTCTGTTCTCCCTCTCTCTGTCCCTCCTCTCTCTGTCCCCTCTCTCTGTCCCCCTCTCTCTGTCCCCCTCTCTCTGTCCCCCTCTCTCTCTGTCCCCCTCTCTCTCTGTCCCCCTCTCTCTCTGTCCCCCTCTCTCTCTGTGTTCTCCCTCGCTCTGTCCCCCTCTCTCTGCACCCCCACTCTGGTCCCTCCCTCCCCCCTCTGTCCTCTCTCTCTCTCTGTCCCCTCTCTCTCTGTCCCCCTTTCTCTCTATCCCTCTCTCTCTCTGACCCCCTCTCTCTGCCCCCTCGCTCTGTTCCCCGCTCTCTGTTCCCCCATCTCTATCGCCCTCTCTCTGTCCCCCCCTTCACCGTCTCTCTGTTCCCCACCCCCCGTCCACCCCTCCCTGTCGCCCGCTCTCTGCCACCTCTCTGTCACATTTTCTCTGTCCCCCTTCTCTCTGTCCCCCACTCTCTGTCCCCCTTCTCTCTGACCCCCTCTATCTCCCTCACTCTCTGTGGCCCTCTCTCTGTCGCCAACTCTCTGCCCCCTCTCCCTCCCCGGCACTCTCTGTCCCACTCTCTGTCCCCCTCTATGTCCCCCTCTCTCTCTGTCCCCATCTCTCTCTGTCCGCCTTTCTCTCTGTCCCACCCACTCTGTCCCCCTCTCTCAGTCCCCCATCTCTGTCCGCCTCTCTCTCTGTCCCTCTCTCTCTCTCTGTCCCTCTCTCTCTGTGCCCCTCTCTGTCCCTCTCTCTCTCTGTCCCCCTCTCTGTCCCCCATTTCTCTGTCCCCCTCTCTCTCCCACCTGCCTCTCTCTGTCCTCCTCTCTCTGCTCCCCTTTCTCTGACACCCTCTCTTTCCCACTCTGTAACCCTCTCTCTGTCCCCACTACCTCTGACCCCCTCTATCTTCCCCACTCTCTGTGCCCCACTCTCTGTCCCGCGCTCTCTGTCCCTCGCTCTCTGTCCCCCACTCTCTGTCCCCCACTCTCTGACAGCCAGCTCTCTGTCTCCCCTGCTCTCTGTCCCCCCTCTCTCTCTTTCCCGCCCTCTCTCTGTCCCCCCTCTCTTTCCCCCTCTCTCTCTGTCCCGCTCTCTCTCCGTCCCCCTCTCTCTGTCCCCCTCGCTTTCTGTCCCCATCTCTGTCCAGCTTTCTCTCTCTGTCCCCCTCTCTCTCTATCCCCCTCTCTCTGTCCCCGGTCTCTGTCCCCCTCTCTCTGATGCCCTCTCTCTGCCCACTCTCTGTCCCACTCTCTCTGCCCCCCTCACTCTCTCCCACTCTGTACCCCTCTCTCTGTACCCCTCTCTCTGCCCCCCCCTCTGTCCCCCTCTCTCTGCACCCCCTCTCTCTGTCCACCTCTCTCTCTGTCCCCCTCTCTCTGTCCCCCCTCTCTCTGTCCCCCTCTCTCTGTCCCCCTCTCTCTGTCCCCCTCTCTCTCTGTCCCCCCATCTCTCTGTTCTCCCTCTCTCTGTCCCTCCTCTCTCTGTCCCCTCTCTCTGTCCCCCTCTCTCTGTCCCCCTCTCTCTGTCCCCCTCTCTCTCTGTCCCCCTCTCTCTCTGTCCCCCTCTCTCTCTGTTCTCCCTCTCTCTGTCCCTCCTCTCTCTGCCCCCACTCTGTCACCATCTCTCTGTCCCCTCTCCCTCTGTTCCCACTCGCTCTGTCCCCCTCTCTCTGCACCCCCACTCTGGTCCCTCCCTCCCCCCTCTGTCCTCTCTCTCTCTGTCCCCTCTCTCTCTGTCCCCCTTTCTCTCTATCCCTCTCTCTCTCTGAGCCCCTCTCTCTCCCCTCTCGTCTGTTCCCCGCTCTCTGTTCCCCCATCTCTATCGCCCTCTCTCTGTTCCCCCCCGTCACCGTCTCTCTGTTCCCCCCCCCCCCCCGTCCACCCCTCTCTGTCTCTCTCTCTATCTCCCTCACTCTCTGTGGCCCTCTCTCTGTCGCCAACTCTCTGCCCCCTCTCCCTCCCCGCCACTCTCTGTCCCACTCTGTGTCCCCCTCTATGTCCCCCTCTCTCTATGTCCCCATCTCTCTCTGTCCCCCTTTCTCTCTGTTCCGCCCACTCTGTCCCCATCTCTCAGTCCCCCATCTCTGTCCGCCTCTCTCTCTGTCCCTCTCTCTCTCTCTGTCCCTCTCTCTCTGTGCCCCTCTCTGTCCTCTCTCTCTGTCCCCCTCTCTGTCCCCCATTTCTCTGTCCCCCTCTCTCTCCCACCTGCCTCTCTCTGTCCTCCTCTCTCTGCCCCCCTTTCTCTGACACCCTCTCTTTCCCCCACTCTGTAACCTCTCTCTGTCCCCACTCCCTCTGACCCCCTCTATCTTCCCCACTCTCTGTGCCCCACTCTCTGTCCCGCGCTCTCTGTCCCTCGCTCTCTGTCCCCCACTCTCTGTCCCCCTCTCTCTGTCCCGCGCTCTCTGTCCCCCTCTCTCTGTCCCCCAGCTCTCTGTCTCCCCCGCTCTCTGTCCCCTCTCTCTCTCTCTTTCCCGCCTTCTCTAGTGCCCCTCTCTTTCCCCCTCTCTCTCTGTCCCGCTCTCTCTTTGTCCCCCTCTCTCTGTCCCCCTCGCTCTCTGTCACCCCTCTCTATTCCCTTCTCTCTCTCTGTCCCCCTCTCCCTCTATCCCCTCTCTTTCTGCCCCCTCTCTCTATTTCCCCCCTCTGTCTGCCCCCCCCCCGCTCTCTGTCCCTCTCTCTCTCTCTCTTTCCCGCCCTCTCTCTGTCCCCCCTCTCTTTCCCCCTCCCTCTCTGTCCCGCTCTCTCTGTCCCCCTCTCTCTGTCCCCCTCTCTCTCTCTGTTCCCCTCTCTCTGTCCCCCCTCTCTGTCCCCCTCACTCTCTGTACCCCCTGTCTTTCCCTCTCTCTCTCTCTGCCCCCACACTCTGCCCCCTCGCACTGTTCCCCACTCTCTGTCCCCCCATATCCATCGCCCTCTCTCTGCCCCTCTCTCTTCCCCACTCTTTACCCACCATCTGTCCCCCTCCCTCTGTCCCCCTCCCTCTGTCCCCCTCCCTCTGTTCTCCCTCTCTCTGTCCCCCCCTTCTCTGTCCCCCCTCTCTGTCCCCTTCTCTCTGCCCCCCCCCCCCCCCACACTCTGGTCACCCCCTCTGTCCTCTCTCTCTGTCCCCTCTCTCTCTGTTCTCCCTCTCTCTATCCCTCTCTCTCTCTCTCTGCCCCCTCTCTCTGTCCCCCTCCCTCTGTTCTCCCTCTCTCTGTCCCCCTCTCTCTGCCCCCCACTCTGGTCCGCCCCCGTCCCCCCTCTGTTCCCTCTCTCTGTCCACCCTCTCTCTGTACCCCTCTCTCTCTATCCCTCTCTCTGCCCCCTCGCTATGTTCCCTCTCTCTCTGCTCCCACTTTCTCTGTCTCCCTCATTCTATCCCCCTCTCTCTGCCCCCCCTGAAACCCTCTCTCTCTCTGACCCTCTCTCTCACTGCCCCCTCTCTCTGCCCCCTCGCTTTGTTCCCCGCTCTCTGTCCCCCCATCTCTATCGCCCTCTCTCTGCCCCCTCTCTGTCACTGTCTCTCTGCCCCCTCTCTCATTCCACCCTCTCTCTGTCCCAAACCTCTTTCCCCCCTTCTCTGTAGCCCTCTCTCTGCCCCCTGTCAGTCACCATCTCTCTGTTCCCCCCCGTCCACCCCTCTCTGTCGCCCACTCTCTGCCCCCTCTCCATCACCATCTCTCTGTACTCACTCGGTATTTCCCCCTCTCTCTGTCCCCCTCTCTCTGCCCCCCATCTCAGACCCCACTCTCTCTGTTCCCCCCTCTCTCTGACCCCCTCTCTATCTATCCCCCTCTCTCTGACCCCTCTCTCTTTCCCCCTCTCTCTATCCCCCTCTCTCTGTCGCCATATCTGTCACCGTCTCTCTGTCGCGCTCTCTCTGTCCACCTCTCTCTCTCTGTTCCCATCTCTCTCTGTCCCCCCCACTCTGTCCTCCCTCTCTGTCCCCATCTCTCTGTCCCCCCCTCTCTGTCCCCCCTCTCTCTGTCCCCCCTCTCTCTGGTCCCCCCTCTCTCTGACCCCCTCTCTCTCTGTGCCCCTCTCTCTGACCCCTCTCTCTTTCCCCCTCTCTCTGTCCCCCCCCTCTCTGACACCTTCACCAACACCTTCCACCCCGACCTCAAATTCACCTGGACAGTCTCAGATTCCTCCCTCCCCTTCCTCGACCTTTCTATTTCTATCTCAGGCGACCATATCAACACGGACATCTACTACAAACCGACCGACTTTCACAGCTACCTAGACTACACCTCCTCCCACCCTGCCCCCTGTAAAAACGCCATCCCATATTCCCAATTCCTTCAACTCCGCCGCATCTGCTCCCAGGAGGATCAGTTCCAAAAACGCACAACCCAGATGGCCTCCTTCTTCAAGGACCGCAATTTCCCCCCCGACGTGGTCGACGATGCCCTCCACCGCATCTCTTCCACTTCCCGATCCTCCGCCCTTGAACCCCGCCCCTCCAACCGCCACCAGGACAGAACCCCACTGGTCCTCACCTACCACCCCACTAACCTCCATGTACAGCGCATCATCCGCCGTCATTTCCGCCACCTCCAAACGGACCCCACCACCAAGGATATATTTCCCTCCCCTCCCCTATCAGCATTCCGTAAAGACCACTCCCTCCGTGACTCCCTCCACAGATCCACACCCCCCACCAACCCAACCTCCACTCCCGGCACCTTCCCCTGCAACCGCAGGAGGTGCAAGACTTGCGCCCACACCTCCCCCCTCACCTCCCTCCAAGGCCCCAAAGGAAACTTCCATATCCGCCACAGATTCACCTGCACCTCCACACATATCATCTATTGCATCCTTTGCACCCGATGTGGCCTCCTCTATATTGGGGAGACAGGCCGGCTATGCGGAGCGTTTCAGAGAACACCTCTGGGACACCCGGACCAACCAACCCAACCACCCTGTGGCTCAACATTTCAATTCCCCCTCCCACTCCACCAAGGACATGCAGGTCTTTGGACTCCTCCATCGTCAGACCACAGCGAAACGACGGTTGGAGGAAGAACGCCTCATCTTCCGGCTAGGAACCCTCCAACCACAAGGGATGAACTCGGATTTCACCAGTTTCCTCATTTCCCCTCCCCCCAGCCTGTCTCAGTCAAATCCATCAAATTCAGCACCGCCTTCCTAACCTGCAATCTTCTTCCCGACCTCTCCGCCCCCACCCCAGTCTGACCTATCATCCTCACCTTGACCTCTTTCCACCTATCACATTTCCGACGCCCCTCCCCCAAGTCCCTCCTCCCTATCTTTTATCTTAGCCTGCTGGACCAACTTTCCTCATTCCTGAAGAAGGGCTAATGCTCGAAACGTCGATTCTCCTGTTCCCTGGATGCTGCCTGGCCTGCTGCGCTTTTCCAGCAACACATTTCCACCCCCCTCTCTGACCCCACTCTCTCTGTTCCCCCTCTCTCTGACCCCCTCTCTCTCTGTCCCCCTCTCTCTGACCCCTCTCTCTTTCCCCCTCTCTCTGTTCCCCCTCTCTCTGACCCTCCTCTCCCTGTCCCCCTCTCTCTGACCCCTCTCTCTTTCCCCCTCTCTCTGTCCCCCTCTCCCTGTTGCCATATCTGTCACCGTCTCTCTGTCGCGCTCACTCTGTCCACCTCTCTCTCTCTGTTCCCATTTCTCTCTGCCGCCCTACTCCGTCCTCCCTCTCTGTCCCCATCTCTCTGTCCCCCCTCTCTGTCCCCCCTCTCTCTGTCCCCCCTCTCTCTGTTCCCCCCTCTCTCTGACCCCCTCGCTCTCTGTCCCCCTCTCTCTGACCCCTCTCTCTTTCCCCCTCTCTCTGTCCCCCCTCGCTCTCTGTCCCCCTCTCTCTGTCCCCCCTCGCTCTCTGTCCCCCCTCTCCGACCCCCTCTCTCTCTGTCCCCCTCTCTCTGACCCCTCTCTCTTTCCCCCTCTCTCTTTCCCCCGCTCTCTGTCCCACTCTCTCTGTCCCCCCCTCTCTGACCCCACTCTCTCTGTTCCCCCTCTCTCTGACCCCCTCTCTCTCTGTCCCCCTCTCTCTGTCGCCATATCTGTCAACGTCTCTCTGTCCCTCTCTCTCTGTCCATCTCTCTCTCTGTCCCCATCTCTCTCTGCCCCCCCCCTCTGCTCCCCCTCTTTCCCCCTCTCTCTCTGTCCACCCTCTCTGTCCCCCCTCTCTCTGACCCCCTCTCTCTGTCCCCCCTCTCTCTGACCCCCTCTCTCTGTCCACCACTCTCTCTGTTGCCCCTCTCTCTGCCCCACTCTCTCTGTTCCCCCTCTCTCTGACCCCCTCTCTCTGTCCATCCCTCTCTCTGTAGCCCCTCTCTCTGCCCCCCTCTCTCTTTCCCCCACTCTCTCTGTCCCCCCCTCTCTGACCCCCTCTCTCTCTGTCCCACTCTCTCTGCCCCCTCTCTGTCCCGCTCTCTCTGTCCCCGCACTCTGTCCCCCTCTCTCACTCTGTCCCCCCTCTCTGTCCCGCTCTCTCTGCCCCCTCTCTGTCACCGTCTCTCTGTCCCCGCTCACTCTGTCCCCCTCTCTCTGCCCCCATCT
Source organism: Chiloscyllium plagiosum (assembly GCF_037043375.1). Lineage (NCBI taxonomy): Eukaryota > Metazoa > Chordata > Chondrichthyes > Orectolobiformes > Hemiscylliidae > Chiloscyllium > Chiloscyllium plagiosum. Next base: position 54,672,147 of record NW_028270186.1, on the reverse strand, counting down.
CTCCCACACTGTAACCCTCTCCGTCCCCCAATCTCTGTCGCCCCTCCCTCTGACCTCCTGTATCTCCCCCTCACTCTGTCCTGCTCTCTCTGTCCCCCTCTACCTCCCCCTCTTTCCGTCCCCGCGATCTAACCCCATCTATCACCCACACTCTCTGTGCCCCTCTCTCTCTGTACCTTCTCTCTGCCCCCTCTCTCTCTGTCCCCGCACTCTGTCCCCTCTCTCTCTGTCCCCCTCTCTCTGTCCCCTCTCTCTCTGTCCCCTCTCTCTGTCCCCCCCTTTCACTGTCCCCCCCTCTCTCTGTCACCTTCTCTCTGCCCCCTCTCTCTCTGTCCCTCTCTCTCTGCCTCCTCTCTCTCCCCCACTCTCTGACCCACTCTCCCTGTTGCCCTCTCTCTGCTCACTCTTTCCCCCTCTCTCTGACCCCCACTCTCTGTTACTACTCTCTGCCCCTCTCTCTCTGTTCCCCTCTCTCTCTGTCCCCGCATCCCTCTGTTCCCCTCTTTCTGTCCCACTCTCTCTGTCCCCCCCCTCTGCCCCCCTCTCTCTGTCCCACTCTCTCTCTGTCCCCCCCTCTCTGTCCCCCTCTCTCTGTCCCCCTCTCTCTGTCCCCCCTCTCTCTGTCCCCCTCTCTCTGTCCCCCGCTCTCTGTCCCCCGCTCTCTGTCCCCCCCCTCTCTGTCCCCCTCTCTCTGTCCCCCCTCTCTCTGTCCCGTCTCTGTCCACCTCGCTCTTTCCCCCCGCTCTGTCCCCCTCTCTCTGCCCCCTCCCAGTCACCATCTCTCTGTCCCCCTCTCTCTGAACCTCCCTCTCGGTCCCCCCCTCTCTCTGTAGCCCCTCTCTCTTTCCCCCTCTCTCTGACCCCCACTCTCTCTGTTCTCCCTTCTCTCTGACCCCCTCTCTCTGTCCCCCTCTCTCTGACCCCACTCTCTGTCCCATCTCTCTGTCCCCCTCTCTCTGTCGCCATATCTGTCACCGTCTCTCTGTCGCGCTCTCACTGTCCACCTCTCTCTCTGTTCCCATCTCTCTCTGTCCTCCCCTCTCTGTCCTCCCTCTCTGTCCCCGTACACTCTGTCCCCCTCTTTCTGTTCCCCCTCTCTCTGTCCCCCTCTCTCTTCCCCCCTCTCTGTCCCCCTCTCTCTCTGTCCCCTCTCTCTGTCCCCCTCTCTCTGTCCCCCTCTCTCTGTCCCCCCCTCTCTGTCCCCCTCTCTCTCTGTCCCTCTCTCTCTCTGTTCCCCCTCTCTCTGACCCACTCTCTCTGTCCCCCTCTCTCTGACCCCTCTCTCTGACCCCTCTCTCTGACCCCTCTCTCTGAGTCCTCTCTCTGTCCCCCTCTCTCTGTCCCCCTCTCTCTGTCGCCATATCTGTCACCGTCTCTCTGTCGCGCTCTCTCTGTCCACCCCTCTCTCTGTTCCCATCTGTCTCTGTCCCCCCTCTCTCTGCCCCATCTCTCTCTGTCCCCCCTCTCTGTCTCACTCTCTCTGCCCCCTCTCTGTCACCATCTCTCTGTCCCCACTCACTCTGTCCCCTTCTCTCTGTCCCCGCGTCCCGCTGACCCCCTCTTTCTGTCCCACTCTCTATGTCCCCCCTCTCTATCCCTCCTCTCTCTGTCCACTCCCTCTCCGTCCACCCCTCCCCCCCCCGTTCCCCACTCAGTCCATCCCCCTCTCTCTGTCCCCCAGTCTCTGTCCCCGGCTCACTGTCCCCCTCTCTCTGACGGACTCTCTCTCCCCAACTCTGCACCCCTCTCTCTGTCTCCCACTCTCTGTCCCCCCTCCCACTGTCCCGCTCTCTCTGTCCCCCCTCTCTCTGCCCCATCTCTCTCTGTCCCCCCTCTCTGTCCCACTCTCTCTGCCCCCTCTCTGTCACCGTCTCTCTGTCCCTGCTCACTCTGTCCCCCTCTTTCTGGCCCACTCTCTCTATCCCCTTCTCTCTGTCCCCGCGTCCCTCTGTCCCCCTCTTTCGGTCCCACTCTCTCTGACCCCTCTCTCTCTGTCCCCGCTCACTCTGTCCCCTTCTCTCTGTCCCCGCGTGTCTCTGTCCCCCTCTTTCGGTCCCACTCTCTCTGACCCCTCTCTCTCTGTCCCCATCTCTCTCTGTCCCCCTCTTTCTGCCCCCTCTCTCTGCCCCCTCTCTCTGTTCCCCCTATCTCTGTCCCCCTCTCTCTGTCCCCCTCTCTCTATCCCCCTCTCTCTCTGTCGCCCTCTCTCTGTCCCCCTCTCTCTCTGTCCCCCTCTCTCTGTCCCCCTCTCTCTGTCCCCTCTCTCTGTCCCCCTCTCTCTGTCCCCCTCTCTCTCTGTCCCTGCTCATTCTGTCCCCCACTTTCTGGCCCCCTCTCTCTATCCCCATATCTCTGTCCCCCTCTGTCTGTCCCTCGCTCTCTCTGTCCCCCTCGCTCTTTCTCCGCTCACTCTGTCCCCTTCTCTCTGTCCCCGCGTGCCTCTGTCCCCTCTTTCTGTCCCACTCTCTCTGTCCCACTCTCACTCTGTCCACCTCTATCTGTCCCCCTCTCTCTCTGTCCCCCTCTCTCTGTCCCCCTCTCTCTGTCCCCTCTCTCTGTCCCCCTCTCTCTGTCCCCCTCTTTCTGTCCCTGCTCACTCTGTCCCCCTCTCTCTGTCCCCCCCTCTCTCTGTCCCCCCTCTCTCTGTCCCCCCTCTCTCTTTCTCCCTCTCTCTGTCCCCCTCTCCCTTTCTCCGCTCACTCTGTCCCCCTCTTTCTATCCCTGCTCACTCTGTCCCCCTCTTTCTGGCCCACTCTCTCTATCCCCTTCTCTCTGTCCCCGCGTCCCTCTGTCCCCCTCTTTCGGTCCCACTCTCTCTGACCCCTCTCTCTCTGTCCCCATCTCTCTCTGTCCCCCTCTTTCTGCCCCCTCTCTCTGCCCCCTCTCTCTGTCCCCCCTATCTCTGTCCCCCTCTCTCTGTCCCCCCTCTCTCTGTCCCGTCTCTGTCCACCTCGCTCTTTCCCCCCGCTCTGTCCCCCTCTCTCTGCCCCCTCCCAGTCACCATCTCTCTGTCCCCCTCTCTCTGAACCTCCCTCTCGGTCCCCCCCTCTCTTTGTAGCCCCTCTCTCTTTCCCCCTCTCTCTGACCCCCACTCTCTCTGTTCTCCCTTCTCTCTGACCCCCTCTCTCTGTCCCCCTCTCTCTGACCCCACTCTCTGTTCCATCTCTCTGTCCCCCTCTCTCTGTCGCCATATCTGTCACCGTCTCTCTGTCGCGCTCTCACTGTCCACCTCTCTCTCTGTTCCCATCTCTCTCTGTCCTCCCCTCTCTGTCCTCCCTCTCTGTCCCCGTACACTCTGTCCCCCTCTTTCTGTTCCCCCTCTCTCTGTCCCCCTCTCTCTTTCCCCCCTCTCTGTCCCCCTCTCTCTCTGTCCCCTCTCTCTGTCCCCCTCTCTCTGTCCCCCTCTCTCTGTCCCCCCCTCTCTGTCCCCCTCTCTCTCTGTCCCTCTCTCTCTCTGTTCCCCCTCTCTCTGACCCACTCTCTCTGTCCCCCTCTCTCTGACCCCTCTCTCTGACCCCTCTCTCTGACCCCTCTCTCTGAGTCCTCTCTCTGTCCCCCTCTCTCTGTCCCCCTCTCTCTGTCGCCATATCTGTCACCGTCTCTCTGTCGCGCTCTCTCTGTCCACCCCTCTCTCTGTTCCCATCTGTCTCTGTCCCCCCTCTCTCTGCCCCATCTCTCTCTGTCCCCCCTCTCTGTCTCACTCTCTCTGCCCCCTCTCTGTCACCATCTCTCTGTCCCCACTCACTCTGTCCCCTTCTCTCTGTCCCCGCGTCCCGCTGACCCCCTCTTTCTGTCCCACTCTCTATGTCCCCCCTCTCTATCCCTCCTCTCTCTGTCCACTCCCTCTCCGTCCACCCCTCCCCCCCCCGTTCCCCACTCAGTCCATCCCCCTCTCTCTGTCCCCCAGTCTCTGTCCCCGGCTCACTGTCCCCCTCTCTCTGACGGACTCTCTCTCCCCAACTCTGCACCCCTCTCTCTGTCTCCCACTCTCTGTCCCCCCTCCCACTGTCCCGCTCTCTCTGTCCCCCCTCTCTCTGCCCCATCTCTCTCTGTCCCCCCTCTCTGTCCCACTCTCTCTGCCCCCTCTCTGTCACCGTCTCTCTGTCCCTGCTCACTCTGTCCCCCTCTTTCTGGCCCACTCTCTCTATCCCCTTCTCTCTGTCCCCGCGTCCCTCTGTCCCCCTCTTTCGGTCCCACTCTCTCTGACCCCTCTCTCTCTGTCCCCGCTCACTCTGTCCCCTTCTCTCTGTCCCCGCGTGTCTCTGTCCCCCTCTTTCGGTCCCACTCTCTCTGACCCCTCTCTCTCTGTCCCCATCTCTCTCTGTCCCCCTCTTTCTGCCCCCTCTCTCTGCCCCCTCTCTCTGTTCCCCCTATCTCTGTCCCCCTCTCTCTGTCCCCCTCTCTCTATCCCCCTCTCTCTCTGTCGCCCTCTCTCTGTCCCCCTCTCTCTCTGTCCCCCTCTCTCTGTCCCCCTCTCTCTGTCCCCTCTCTCTGTCCCCCTCTCTCTGTCCCCCTCTCTCTCTGTCCCTGCTCACTCTGTCCCCCACTTTCTGGCCCCCTCTCTCTATCCCCATATCTCTGTCCCCCTCTGTCTGTCCCTCGCTCTCTCTGTCCCCCTCGCTCTTTCTCCGCTCACTCTGTCCCCTTCTCTCTGTCCCCGCGTGCCTCTGTCCCCTCTTTCTGTCCCACTCTCTCTGTCCCACTCTCACTCTGTCCACCTCTATCTGTCCCCCTCTCTCTCTGTCCCCCTCTCTCTGCCCCCCTCTCTCTGTCCCCTCTCTCTGTCCCCCTCTCTCTGTCCCCCTCTTTCTGTCCCTGCTCACTCTGTCCCCCTCTCTCTGTCCCCCCTCTCTCTGTCCCCCCTCTCTCTGTCCCCCCTCTCTCTTTCTCCCTCTCTCTGTCCCCCTCTCCCTTTCTCCGCTCACTCTGTCCCCCTCTTTCTGTCCCTGCTCACTCTGTCCCCCTCTTTCTGGCCCACTCTCTCTATCCCCTTCTCTCTGTCCCCGCGTCCCTCTGTCCCCCTCTTTCGGTCCCACTCTCTCTGACCCCTCTCTCTCTGTCCCCATCTCTCTCTGTCCCCCTCTTTCTGCCCCCTCTCTCTGCCCCCTCTCTCTGTCCCCCCTATCTCTGTCCCCCTCTCTCTGTCCCCCTCTCTCTATCCCCCTCTCTCTCTGTCCCCCTCTCTCTGTCCCCCTCTCTCTCTGTCCCCCTCTCTCTGTCCCCCTCTCTCTGTCCCCTCTCTCTGTCCCCCTCTCTCTGTCCCCCTCTCTCTCTGTCCCTGCTCACTCTGTCCCCCACTTTCTGGCCCCCTCTCTCTATCCCCATATCTCTGTCCCCCTCTGTCTGTCCCTCGCTCTCTCTGTCCCCCTCGCTCTTTCTCCGCTCACTCTGTCCCCTTCTCTCTGTCCCCGCGTGCCTCTGTCCCCTCTTTCTGTCCCACTCTCTCTGTCCCACTCTCACTCTGTCCCCCTCTCTCTGTCCCCCTCTCTCTCTGTCCCCCTCTCTCTGTCCCCCTCTCTCTGTCCCCTCTCTCTGTCCCCCTCTCTCTGTCCCCCTCTTTCTGTCCCTGCTCACTCTGTCCCCCTCTCTCTGTCCCCTCCTCTCTCTGTCCCCCCTTTCTCTGTCCCCCCTCTCTCTTTCTCCCTCTCTCTGTCCCCCTCTCCCTTTCTCCGCTCACTCTGTCCCCCTCTCTCTGTCCCCCTCTCTCTGTCCCCCCCTCTTTCTGGCCCCCTCTCTCTATCTCCCTCTCTCTGTCCCCCTCTCTCTGTCCCCCTCTCCCTTTCTCCGCTCACTCTGTCCCCTTCTCTCTGTCCCCGCGTGCCTCTGTCCCCTCTCTCTGTCCCCCTCTCTCTGTCCCCCTCTCTCTGTCCCCCTCTCTCTCTGTCCCCCTCTTTCTGCCCCCTCTCTCTGTCCCCCCTCTCTCTGTCCCCTCTCTCTGTCCCCCTCTCTCTGTCCCCCCCCTCTTTGTCCCCCCTCTCTCTGTCCCCCCTCTCTCTGTCCCCCTCTCTCTGTCCCCCTCTCTCTCTGTCCCCTTCTCTCTGTCCCCCTCTCTCTGTCCCCTCTCTCTATCCCACTCTCTCTGTAGCCATCCCTTTCCCCCTCCCTCTCCCCCAGTCTGTCCCCCACTCTCTGTGCCCCCACTCTCTGTCCCCCCTCCCTATGACCGCCTCGATCTCCCGCTCTCTCGGTCCACCCCTCCCTCTGTCCCCCTCTTTCTGCTCCCTTTCTGCCCCTCCTGTCCCCGTCTTTCTGTCCCCATGCTCTCTCTGTCCCCATCTCTTACTGACCCCCTCTCCCACCACTCTCTGTCCTCTGCCCCTCTGTACCGCACGACCCCATCTGTTCCCCTCTCTCTGACCCTCTCTCTGTCCCCATCTCTCTGTCCTCGCTCTCTGTCCCCCGCTCTCTGTCCCCCTCTCTCTGTCCCCCCTCTCTCTGTCCCCTCTCTCTGTCCCCCTCTCTCTGTCCCCCCCCTCTTTGTCCCCCCTCTCTCTGTCCCCCCTCTCTCTGTCCCCCTCTCTCTGTCCCCCTCTCTCTCTGTCCCCTTCTCTCTGTCCCCCTCTCTCTGTCCCCTCTCTCTATCCCACTCTCTCTGTAGCCATCCCTTTCCCCCTCCCTCTCCCCCAGTCTGTCCCCCACTCTCTGTGCCCCCACTCTCTGTCCCCCCTCCCTATGACCGCCTCGATCTCCCGCTCTCTCGGTCCACCCCTCCCTCTGTCCCCCTCTTTCTGCTCCCTTTCTGCCCCTCCTGTCCCCGTCTTTCTGTCCCCATGCTCTCTCTGTCCCCATCTCTTACTGACCCCCTCTCCCACCACTCTCTGTCCTCTGCCCCTCTGTACCGCACGACCCCATCTGTTCCCCTCTCTCTGACCCTCTCTCTGTCCCCATCTCTCTGTCCTCGCTCTCTGTCCCCCGCTCTCTGTCCCCCTCTCTCTGTCCCCCTCTCTCTGTCCCCCTCTATCTGTCACCGTCTCTCTGTCCTCCCTCTGTGTGTCCCCCTCTCTCTGTCCCCCTTTGTCTGACACCGGCTCTTTCCCCACTCTGTAACCCTCTCTCTGCCATCCCCCCCCCCCCCCCCCCACCCTGGCCGCCTCTCTATCTGTCCACCTCTCTCTGTCCCACTCTCTCTGTACCCCCTCTCTCTGCCCCCCTCTCTCTGTCCCCGTATCTCCGTCCCTCCTCTCTCTGTCCCTCCTCTCTCTGTCCCCCTCTCTCTGTCCCCTCTCTCTGTCCCTCCTCTCTCTTTCCTCCTGTCTCTGTCCCCCTCTCTCCCCTCTCTCTGTCCCTCCTCTCTCTGTCCCCCTCTCTCTGTCCCCCTCTCTCTGTCCCTCCTCTCTCTGTCCCCCTCTCTCTCTGTTCCCCTCTCTCTCTCTCTCCCCTCTCTCTGTCCCCCACTGTCCCCCCTCTCTGTCCCCCTCTCTGTCCCCCTCTCTCTCTGTCCCCCTCTCTCTCTGTCCCCTATCTCTCTGTTCTCCCTCTCTATCTGTCCACCTCTCTCTGTCCCACTCTCTCTGTACCCCCTCTCTCTGCCCCCCTCTCTCTGTCCCCGTATCTCCGTCCCTCCTCTCTCTGTCCCCCTCTCTCTGTCCCCTCTCTCTGTCCCTCCTCTCTCTTTCCTCCTGTCTCTGTCCCCCTCTCTCTGTCCCCCTCTCTCTGTCCCTCCTCTCTCTTTCCCACTGCCTCTGTCTTCATCTCTCTGTCCCCCTCTCTCTCTGTTTCCCCCTCTCTCTGTCCCTCCTCTCTCTGTCCCCCTCTCTCTCTGTTCCCCTCTCTCTCTCTGTCCCCTCTCTCTGTCCCCCCCCGTCCCCCCTCTCTGTCCCCCTCTCTGTCCCCCTCTCTCTCTGTCCCCCTCTCTCTCTGTCCCCTATCTCTCTGGTCTCCCTCTCTCTGTCCCTCCTCTCTCTGTTCCCTCTCGCTCTGTCCCACTCTCTCTGCCCCCCCGCTCCCCCACTCTGGTCCCCCCCGTCCCCCCTCCGTCCTCTCTCTCTCTGTCCCCCCTCTCTCTGTCCCCCCTCTCTCTGTCCCCTCTGTCTCTAACCCTCTCTCTCTCTGACCCCCTCTCTCTGCCCCCTCGCTCTGTTCCCCGCTCTCTGTTCCCACATCTCTATCGCCCGCTCTCTGCCCACTCTTTGTCACTGTCTCTCTGTCCCCCCTCTCTGTCTCCATCTCTCTGCCCTCTCTCAGTCACCATCTCTCTGTTCGCCCCGCCGTCCACCACTCTCTGTCGCCCGCTCTCTGCCCCCCTCTGTCACAGTTTCTCTGTCCTCCCTCTCTCTGTCCCCCTTGTCCCCCCCTCTCTCTGTTCCCCCCACAGTCCCCTCTCTGTCCCCCTCTCTCTGTCCCCCCCTCACTGTCCCCTATCAGTCACCGTCTCTCTGTTCGCCCCCCCGTCCCCCCTCTCTCTGTCCCCCCCTCACTGTCCCCTCTCTTTGTTTGCCTCTCTCTGCCCCTCTCTGTCACCGTCTCTCTGCCCCTTCTCTCTCTGCCCCCCTCTCTCTCTGTCCCCTCTCTCTCTCTGTCCCCACTCTTTCTGCCCACTCTCTCTATCCCCATCTCTCTGTTCCCTCTCTGCTCCCCCACTCTATGCCCCCTCTCTGTGCACCTCTCTCTCTGTACCCCCTCTCTCTCTGACCCCCTCTCTCTCTGACACCCTCTCTCTCTGACCCCCTCTCTCTCTGTCCCCCTCTCTCTCTCTGTACCCCCTCTCTCTCTGTCCCCCTCTCTCTCTGACCCCCCCTCTCTCTGTCCCTCTCTCTCTCTCTCTGCCCCCTCGCTCTGTTCCCCGCTCTCTGTCCCCCCGTCTCTACCGCTCTCTCTCTGCCCCCTCTCTGACACTGTCTCTCTGTCCCCCCTCTCTCTGTCCCCGTCTCTCTGACCCCTCTCTCAGTCCATCCTCTCTGTCTCAAACCTCTGTCCCCCCCTCTCTGTAGCCCTCTCTCTGCCCCCTCTCATTCACCATCTCTCTGTTCCCCCCCGTCCACGCCTCTCTGTTGCCCACTCTCTGCCCCCTCTCTGTCATAGTCTCTCTGTCCCCCTTCTCTCTGTCCCCCTCTCTGTCCCCCCTCTCTGTCTCCCCTTCTCTGTCCCGCCCTCTCTGTAGCCCTCTCTCTGCCCCCTCTCAGTCACCATCTCTTTGTTCCCCCCCCCGTCCACCCCTCTCTGTCCCCCTCTCTCTGTCGCCCTCTCTGTCCCCCTCTCTTTGTCCCCCCTCCCTCTGTCCCCCTCCTTCTGTCCCCCACTCTCTGTCGCCCACATGCTGACCCCCTCTCACTGTTCCCCTCTCTCTGTCCCCCCTCTCTCTGTCGCCCTCTTTCTGACCCCCTCTCTCTCTGTCCCCCCGCTCTGTCCCCTCCCAGTCACCATCTCTCCGTCCCCCCTCCCTCTGTCCCCCTCCCTCGGTCTCCCTCTACATGTCCCCCTCTCTCTCTCCCCCTCTCTCTCAGTCCCCATCTCTCTCTGTCCCCCTCTCTCTCTGTCCCACCCAGTCTGTCCCCCTCTCTCTGTCCCTCTCTCTCTCTGTCCCCCTCTCTGTCCCTCTCTCTCTGTCCCCCTCTCTGCCCCCCATTTCTCTGTCCCCCTCTCTATCCCACCTGCCTCTCTCTGTCCTCCTCTCTCTGCCCCCCTTTCTCTGACACCTTCTCTTTCCCCCACTCTGTAACCCTCTCTCTGTCCCCACTACCTATGACCCCCTCTATCTTCCCCACTCTCTGTGCCCCACTCTCTGTCCCCCTCTCTCTGTTCCGCGCTCTCTGTCCCTCGCTCTCTGTCCCCCACTCTCTGTCCCCCTCTCTCTGTCCCCCAGCTCTGTCTCTCTCTCTCTTTCCAGCCCTCTCTCTGACCCCCTCTCTTTTCCCCTCTCTCTCTGTCCCGCTCTCTCTCTGTCCCCCTCTCTCTGTCCCCTTCGCTCTCTGTCTCCCCTCTCTGTCCCCTCTCTCTCTCTTTCCCGCCCTCTCTCTGTCCCCCCTCTCTTTCCCCCTCTCTTTCTTTCCCCCTCTTTCTCTGCCCCCCTCTCTCTCTCTGTCCCCCTCTCTCTGTTCCCCCTCTCTGTCCCCCTCTCTCTCTCTCTGCCCCCTATCTCTGCCCCGGTCTCTGTCCCCCTCTCTCTGCCCCCCTCACTCTCTCCCACTCTGTACCCCTCTCTCTGTCCCCCACACTCTCTGTCCCCCTCTCTCTGTCCCCCTCTCTCTCTGTCCCCAGTCTCTCTGCCCCCCCTCTCTTCCCCCCTCTCTCTGTCCCCCTCTCTCTCTCTGTCCCCCTCTCTCTGTCCCCCTCTCTCTCTGTCCCCAGTCTCTCTGCCCCCCCTCTTCCCCCTCTCTCTGTCCCCCTCTCTCTCTGTCCCCCTCTCTCTGTGTCCCCCTCTCTCTGTGTCCCCCTCTCTCTGCCCCAGCTCTCTGTTCCCACATCTCTATCGCCCTCTCTCTGCCCCCTCTTTGTCACCGTCTCTCTGTCCCCTCTCTCTCTGTCCCCATCTCTCTGCCCCCTCTCAGTCACCATCTCTCTGTTCGCCCCACCGTCCACCCCTCTCTGTCCCCCGCTCTCTGACCCCCTCGTCCCCCTCTCTCTCTGTCCCCCCCTCACTGTCCTCTCTCTGTCCCCCCTCTCTCTGTCCCCCACTCTCTGTCCCCCTTCTCTCTGACCCCGTCTATCTCCCACACTCTCTGTGGCCCTCTCTCTGTCGCCAACTCTCTGCCCCCCTCTCCCTCCCCGCCTCTCTCTGTCCCCCTCTATGTCCCCCTTTCTCTCTGTCCCCATCTCTCTCTGTCCCCCTCTCTCTGTCCCCCCCTCTCTCTGTCCCCCCTCTCTCTGTCCCCCCTCTCTCTTTCTCCCTCTCTCTGTCCCCCTCTCCCTTTCTCCGCTCACTCTGTCCCCCTCTTTCTGTCCCTGCTCACTCTGTCCCCCTCTTTCTGGCCCACTCTCTCTATCCCCTTCTCTCTGTCCCCGCGTCCCTCTGTCCCCCTCTTTCGGTCCCACTCTCTCTGACCCCTCTCTCTCTGTCCCCATCTCTCTCTGTCCCCCTCTTTCTGCCCCCTCTCTCTGCCCCCTCTCTCTGTCCCCCCTATCTCTGTCCCCCTCTCTCTGTCCCCCTCTCTCTATCCCCCTCTCTCTCTGTCCCCCTCTCTCTGTCCCCCTCTCTCTCTGTCCCCCTCTCTCTGTCCCCCTCTCTCTGTCCCCTCTCTCTGTCCCCCTCTCTCTGTCCCCCTCTCTCTCTGTCCCTGCTCACTCTGTCCCCCACTTTCTGGCCCCCTCTCTCTATCCCCATATCTCTGTCCCCCTCTGTCTGTCCCTCGCTCTCTCTGTCCCCCTCGCTCTTTCTCCGCTCACTCTGTCCCCTTCTCTCTGTCCCCGCGTGCCTCTGTCCCCTCTTTCTGTCCCACTCTCTCTGTCCCACTCTCACTCTGTCCCCCTCTCTCTGTCCCCCTCTCTCTCTGTCCCCCTCTCTCTGTCCCCCTCTCTCTGTCCCCTCTCTCTGTCCCCCTCTCTCTGTCCCCCTCTTTCTGTCCCTGCTCACTCTGTCCCCCTCTCTCTGTCCCCTCCTCTCTCTGTCCCCCCTCTCTCTGTCCCCCCTCTCTCTTTCTCCCTCTCTCTGTCCCCCTCTCCCTTTCTCCGCTCACTCTGTCCCCCTCTCTCTGTCCCCCTCTCTCTGTCCCCCCCTCTTTCTGGCCCCCTCTCTCTATCTCCCTCTCTCTGTCCCCCTCTCTCTGTCCCCCTCTCCCTTTCTCCGCTCACTCTGTCCCCTTCTCTCTGTCCCCGCGTGCCTCTGTCCCCTCTCTCTGTCCCCCTCTCTCTGTCCCCCTCTCTCTGTCCCCCTCTCTCTCTGTCCCCCTCTTTCTGCCCCCTCTCTCTGTCCCCCCTCTCTCTGTCCCCTCTCTCTGTCCCCCTCTCTCTGTCCCCCCCCTCTTTGTCCCCCCTCTCTCTGTCCCCCCTCTCTCTGTCCCCCTCTCTCTGTCCCCCTCTCTCTCTGTCCCCCTCTCTCTGTCCCCCTCTCTCTGTCCCCTCTCTCTATCCCACTCTCTCTGTAGCCATCCCTTTCCCCCTCCCTCTCCCCCAGTCTGTCCCCCACTCTCTGTGCCCCCACTCTCTGTCCCCCCTCCCTATGACCCCCTCGATCTCCCGCTCTCTCGGTCCACCCCTCCCTCTGTCCCCCTCTTTCTGCTCCCTTTCTGCCCCTCCTGTCCCCGTCTTTCTGTCCCCATGCTCTCTCTGTCCCCATCTCTTACTGTCCCCCCTCTCCCACCACTCTCTGTCCTCTGCCCCTCTGTACCGCACGACCCCATCTGTTCCCCTCTCTCTGACCCTCTCTCTGTCCCCATCTCTCTGTCCTCGCTCTCTGTCCCCCGCTCTCTGTCCCCCTCTCTCTGTCCCCCCTCTCTCTGTCCCTCACTCTCTGTCCCCCTCTCTCTGTCCCCCTCTCTCTGTCACCGTCTCTCTGTCCTCCCTCTGTGTGTCCCCCTCTCTCTGTCCCCCTTTGTCTGACACCGGCTCTTTCCCCACTCTGTAACCCTCTCTCTGCCATCCCCCCCCCCCCCCCCCCCACCCTGGCCGCCTCTCTATCTGTCCACCTCTCTCTGTCCCACTCTCTCTGTACCCCCTCTCTCTGCCCCCCTCTCTCTGTCCCCGTATCTCCGTCCCTCCTCTCTCTGTCCCTCCTCTCTCTGTCCCCCTCTCTCTGTCCCCTCTCTCTGTCCCTCCTCTCTCTTTCCTCCTGTCTCTGTCCCCCTCTCTCCCCTCTCTCTGTCCCTCCTCTCTCTGTCCCCCTCTCTCTGTCCCCCTCTCTCTGTCCCTCCTCTCTCTGTCCCCCTCTCTCTCTGTTCCCCCCTCTCTCTCTCTCCCCTCTCTCTGTCCCCCACTGTCCCCCCTCTCTGTCCCCCTCTCTGTCCCCCTCTCTCTCTGTCCCCCTCTCTCTCTGTCCCCTATCTCTCTGTTCTCCCTCTCTATCTGTCCACCTCTCTCTGTCCCACTCTCTCTGTACCCCCTCTCTCTGCCCCCCTCTCTCTGTCCCCGTATCTCCGTCCCTCCTCTCTCTGTCCCCCTCTCTCTGTCCCCTCTCTCTGTCCCTCCTCTCTCTTTCCTCCTGTCTCTGTCCCCCTCTCTCTGTCCCCCTCTGTCTGTCCCTCCTCTCTCTTTCCCACTGCCTCTGTCCTCATCTCTCTGTCCCCCTCTCTCTCTGTTTCCCCCTCTCTCTGTCCCTCCTCTCTCTGTCCCCCTCTCTCTCTGTTCCCCTCTCTCTCTCTGTCCCCTCTCTCTGTCCCCCCCCGTCCCCCCTCTCTGTCCCCCTCTCTGTCCCCCTCTCTCTCTGTCCCCCTCTCTCTCTGTCCCCTATCTCTCTGGTCTCCCTCTCTCTGTCCCTCCTCTCTCTGTTCCCTCTCGCTCTGTCCCACTCTCTCTGCCCCCCCGCTCCCCCACTCTGGTCCCCCCCGTCCCCCCTCCGTCCTCTCTCTCTCTGTCCCCCCTCTCTCTGTCCCCCCTCTCTCTGTCCCCTCTGTCTCTAACCCTCTCTCTCTCTGACCCCCTCTCTCTGCCCCCTCGCTCTGTTCCCCGCTCTCTGTTCCCACATCTCTATCGCCCGCTCTCTGCCCACTCTTTGTCACTGTCTCTCTGTCCCCCCTCTCTGTCTCCATCTCTCTGCCCTCTCTCAGTCACCATCTCTCTGTTCGCCCCGCCGTCCACCACTCTCTGTCGCCCGCTCTCTGCCCCCCTCTGTCACAGTTTCTCTGTCCTCCCTCTCTCTGTCCCCCTTGTCCCCCCCTCTCTCTGTTCCCCCCACAGTCCCCTCTCTGTCCCCCTCTCTCTGTCCCCCCCTCACTGTCCCCTATCAGTCACCGTCTCTCTGTTCGCCCCCCCGTCCCCCCTCTCTCTGTCCCCCCCTCACTGTCCCCTCTCTTTGTTTGCCTCTCTCTGCCCCTCTCTGTCACCGTCTCTCTGCCCCTTCTCTCTCTGCCCCCCTCTCTCTCTGTCCCCTCTCTCTCTCTGTCCCCACTCTTTCTGCCCACTCTCTCTATCCCCATCTCTCTGTTCCCTCTCTGCTCCCCCACTCTATGCCCCCTCTCTGTGCACCTCTCTCTCTGTACCCCCTCTCTCTCTGACCCCCTCTCTCTCTGACACCCTCTCTCTCTGACCCCCTCTCTCTCTGTCCCCCTCTCTCTCTCTGTACCCCCTCTCTCTCTGTCCCCCTCTCTCTCTGACCCCCCCTCTCTCTGTCCCTCTCTCTCTCTCTCTGCCCCCTCGCTCTGTTCCCCGCTCTCTGTCCCCCCGTCTCTACCGCTCTCTCTCTGCCCCCTCTCTGACACTGTCTCTCTGTCCCCCCTCTCTCTGTCCCCGTCTCTCTGACCCCTCTCTCAGTCCATCCTCTCTGTCTCAAACCTCTGTCCCCCCCTCTCTGTAGCCCTCTCTCTGCCCCCTCTCATTCACCATCTCTCTGTTCCCCCCCGTCCACGCCTCTCTGTTGCCCACTCTCTGCCCCCTCTCTGTCATAGTCTCTCTGTCCCCCTTCTCTCTGTCCCCCTCTCTGTCCCCCCTCTCTGTCTCCCCTTCTCTGTCCCGCCCTCTCTGTAGCCCTCTCTCTGCCCCCTCTCAGTCACCATCTCTTTGTTCCCCCCCGTCCACCCCTCTCTGTCCCCCTCTCTCTGTCGCCCTCTCTGTCCCCCTCTCTTTGTCCCCCCTCCCTCTGTCCCCCTCCTTCTGTCCCCCACTCTCTGTCGCCCACTTGCTGACCCCCTCTCACTGTTCCCCTCTCTCTGTCCCCCCTCTCTCTGTCGCCCTCTTTCTGACCCCCTCTCTCTCTGTCCCCCCGCTCTGTCCCCTCCCAGTCACCATCTCTCCGTCCCCCCTCCCTCTGTCCCCCTCCCTCGGTCTCCCTCTACATGTCCCCCTCTCTCTCTCCCCCTCTCTCTCCCCCTCTCTCTCAGTCCCCATCTCTCTCTGTCCCCCTCTCTCTCTGTCCCACCCAGTCTGTCCCCCTCTCTCTGTCCCTCTCTCTCTCCGTCCCTCTCTCTCTCTGTCCCTCTCTCTCTCTGTCCCCCTCTCTGTCCCTCTCTCTCTGTCCCCCTCTCTGCCCCCCATTTCTCTGTCCCCCTCTCTATCCCACCTGCCTCTCTCTGTCCTCCTCTCTCTGCCCCCCTTTCTCTGACACCTTCTCTTTCCCCCACTCTGTAACCCTCTCTCTGTCCCCACTACCTATGACCCCCTCTATCTTCCCCACTCTCTGTGCCCCACTCTCTGTCCCCCTCTCTCTGTTCCGCGCTCTCTGTCCCTCGCTCTCTGTCCCCCACTCTCTGTCCCCCTCTCTCTGTCCCCCAGCTCTGTCTCTCTCTCTCTTTCCAGCCCTCTCTCTGACCCCCTCTCTTTTCCCCTCTCTCTCTGTCCCGCTCTCTCTCTGTCCCCCTCTCTCTGTCCCCTTCGCTCTCTGTCTCCCCTCTCTGTCCCCTCTCTCTCTCTTTCCCGCCCTCTCTCTGTCCCCCCTCTCTTTCCCCCTCTCTTTCTTTCCCCCTCTTTCTCTGCCCCCCTCTCTCTCTCTGTCCCCCTCTCTCTGTTCCCCCTCTCTGTCCCCCTCTCTCTCTCTCTGCCCCCTATCTCTGCCCCGGTCTCTGTCCCCCTCTCTCTGCCCCCCTCACTCTCTCCCACTCTGTACCCCTCTCTCTGTCCCCCACACTCTCTGTCCCCCTCTCTCTGTCCCCCTCTCTCTCTGTCCCCAGTCTCTCTGCCCCCCCTCTCTTCCCCCCTCTCTCTGTCCCCCTCTCTCTCTCTGTCCCCCTCTCTCTGTCCCCCTCTCTCTCTGTCCCCAGTCTCTCTGCCCCCCCTCTTCCCCCTCTCTCTGTCCCCCTCTCTCTCTGTCCCCCTCTCTCTGTGTCCCCCTCTCTCTGTGTCCCCCTCTCTCTGCCCCAGCTCTCTGTTCCCACATCTCTATCGCCCTCTCTCTGCCCCCTCTTTGTCACCGTCTCTCTGTCCCCTCTCTCTCTGTCCCCATCTCTCTGCCCCCTCTCAGTCACCATCTCTCTGTTCGCCCCACCGTCCACCCCTCTCTGTCCCCCGCTCTCTGACCCCCTCGTCCCCCTCTCTCTCTGTCCCCCCCTCACTGTCCTCTCTCTGTCCCCCCTCTCTCTGTCCCCCACTCTCTGTCCCCCTTCTCTCTGACCCCGTCTATCTCCCACACTCTCTGTGGCCCTCTCTCTGTCGCCAACTCTCTGCCCCCCTCTCCCTCCCCGCCTCTCTCTGTCCCCCTCTATGTCCCCCTTTCTCTCTGTCCCCATCTCTCTCTGTCCCCTCTCTCTCTGTCCCACCCACTCTGTACCCCTTCTCTGTCCCCCTCTCTCTCTGTCCCCCTCTCTCTGTCCCCCTCTCTGTCCCCCTCTCTCTCTGTCCCTCTCTCTCTCTGTCCCTCTCTCTCTGTTCTCCTCTCTGTCCCCCTCTCTCTGTCCTCCTCTCTGTCCCCTCTCTCTCTCTTTCCCGCCCTCTCTCTGTCCCCCCTCTCTTTCCCCCTCCCTCTCTGTCCCGCTCTCTCTCTTGTCCCCCTCTCTTGGTCCCCCTCTCTCTCTCACTGTCCCCCTCTCTCTTTCCCCCCTCTCTGTCCCCCCTCTCTCTGTCCCACTCTCTCTCTCTGTCCCCCTCACTCTCTCTCACCCCTCTCTGTCCCCTCTCTCTCTGTCCCCCTCTCTCTCTGTCCCCCTCTCTCTGCCCCCTCTCTCTGCACCAATCTCTGTCCCCCTCTCTCTGTCCCCCTCTCTCTCTGTCCCCCCCTCTCTCTGTCCCCCTCTCTCTCTGTCCCCGTCTCTCTGTCCCCCTCTCTCTCTAACCCTCTCTGTCTCTGACCCCCTCTCTCTGCCCCTCGCTCTGTTCCCTCTCAGTCACCATCTCTCTGTTCGCCCCGCCGTCCACCCATCTCTGTCCCCCGCTCTCTGACCCCCTCTCTGTCACAGTTTCTCTGTCCCCCGTCTCTCTGTCCCCCTCGTCCCCCTCTCTCTCTGTCCCCCCTCACTGTCCCCTCTCTGTCCCCCCTCTCTCTGTCTCCCACTCTCTGTCCCCCTTCTCTCTGACCCCCTCTATCTCCCTCACTCTCTGTGGCCCTCTCTCTGTCGCCAACTCTCTGCCCCCCTCTCCCTCCCCGCCTCTCTCTGTCCCCCTTTCTCTCTGTCCCCATCTCTCTCTGTCCCCTCTCTCTCTGTCCCACCCACTCGGTACCCCTTCTCTGTCCCCCTCTCTCTCTGTCCCCCTCTCTCTGTCCCCCTCTCTGTCCCCCTCTCTCTCTGTCCCTCTCTCTCTCTGTCCCTCTCTCTCTGTCCTCCTCTCTATCCCCCTTTCTCTGTCCTCCTCTCTGTCCCCCTCTCTCTCTGTCCCCCTCTCTCTCTGTCCCCGTCTCTGTCCCCCTCTCTCTCTGTCCCCCTCTCTCTGTACCCCTTCTCTGTCCCCCTCTCTCTCTGTCCCTCTCTCTCTCTGTCCCTCTCTCTCTGTCCTCCTCTCTGTCCCCCTCTCTGTGTCCCCCTCTCTGTCCCCCTCTCTCTCTGTCCCACCCACTCTGTCCCCCCCTCTCTCTGTCCCCACTCTCTGTCCCCCTCTCTCTCTGTCCCTCTCTCTCTGTCCTCCTCTCTGTCCCACATTTCTCTGTCCCCCTCTCTCTCCCACCTGCCTCTCTCTGTCCTCCTCTCTCTGCTCCCCTTTCTCTGACACCCTCTCTTTCCCACACTCTGTAACCCTCTCTCTGTCCCCACTCCCTCTGACCCCCTATATCTTCCCCACTCTCTGTGCCTCACTCTCTGTCCCGCGCCCTCTGTCCCTCGTTCTCTGTCCCTCACTCTCTGTCCCCCTCTCTTTGTCCCGCGCTCTCTGTCCCTCGCTCTCTGTCCCCCACTCTCTGTCCCCCGCTCTCTGTCCCCATTCTCTCTGACCCCGTCTATCTCCCACACTCTCTGTGGCCCTCTCTCTGTCGCCAACTCTCTGCCCCCCTCTCCCTCCCCGCCTCTCTCTGTCCCCCTCTATGTCCCCCTTTCTCTCTGTCCCCATCTCTCTCTGTCCCCTCTCTCTCTGTCCCACCCACTCTGTACCCCTTCTCTGTCCCCCTCTCTCTCTGTCCCCCTCTCTCTGTCCCCCTCTCTTTCCCCCTCTCTCTCTGTCCCTCTCTCTCTGTTCTCCTCTCTGTCCCCCTCTCTCTGTCCTCCTCTCTGTCCTCTCTCTCTTTCCCGCCCTCTCTCTGCCCCCCCTCTCTTTCCCCCTCCCTCTCTTTCCCGCTCTCTCTATGTCCCCCTCTCTCGGTCCCCCTCTCTCTCTCACTGTCCCCCTCTCTCTGTCCCCCCTCTCTGTCCCCCCTCTCTCTGTCCCACTCACTCTCTCTGTCCCCCTCTCTCTGTCACCCCTCTCTGTCCACTCTCTCTCTGTCCCCCTCTCTCTCTCTGTCCCCCTCTCTCTGCCCCCTCTCTCTGCACCGGTCTCTGTCCCCCTCTCTTTGTTGCCCTCTATCTGTCCCCCTCTCTCTCTGTCCCCCTCTCTCTGTCCCCCTCTCTCTCTGTCCCCCCCTCTCTCTTTCCCCCTCTCTCTCTGTCCCCATCTCTCTGTACCCCTCTCTCTCTAACCCTCTCTGTCTCTGACCCCCTCTCTCTGCCCCTCGCTCTGTTCCCCGCTCTCTGTTCCCACATCTCTATCGCCCTCTCTCTGCCCCCTCTTTGTCACCGTCTCTCTGTCCCCCCTCTCTCTGTCCCCATCTCTCTGCCCCCTCTCAGTCACCATCTCTCTGTTCGCCCCGCCGTCCACCCCTCTCTGTCCCCCGCTCTCTGACCCCCTCTCTGTCACAGTTTCTCTGTCTCCCCTCTCTCTGTCCCCCTCGTCCCCCTCTCTCTCTGTCCCCCCTCACTGTCCCCTCTCTGTCCCCCCTCTCTCTGTCTCCCACTCTCTGTCCCCCTTCTCTCTGACCCCCTCCAACTCCCTCACTCTCTGTGGCCCTCTCTCTGTCGCCAACTCTCTGCCCCCCTCTCCCTCCCCGCCTCTCTCTGTCCCCCTTTCTCTCTGTCCCCATCTCTCTCTGTCCCCTTTCTCTCTGTCCCACCCACTCGGTACCCCTTCTCTGTCCCCCTCTCTCTGTCCCCCTCTCTGTCCCCCTCTCTCTCTGTCCCTCTCTCTCTCTGTCCCTCTCTCTCTGTCCTCCTCTCTGTCCCCCTCTCTCTGTCCTCCTCTCTGTCCCCCTCTCTCTCTGTCCCCGTCTCTGTCCCCCTCTCTCTCTGTCCCCATCTTTCTGTACCCCTTCTCTGTCCCCCTCTCTCTCTGTCCCTCTCTCTCTGTCCTCCTCTCTGTCCCCCTCTCTCTGTCCCCCTCTCTGTCCCGCTCTCTCTCTGTCCCGCGCCCTCTGTCCCCCCCTCTCTCTGTCCCCCCTCTCTGTCCCCCTCTCTCTCTGTCCCTCTCTCTCTCTGTCCCTCTCTCTCTGTCCTCCACTCTGTCCCCCATTTCTCTGTCCCCCTCTCTCTCCCACCTGCCTCTCTCTGTCCTCCTCTCTCTGCTCCCCTTTCTCTGACACCCTCTCTTTCCCACACTCTGTAACCCTCTCTCTGTCCCCACTCCCTCTGACCCCCTATATCTTCCCCACTCTCTGTGCCCCACTCTCTGTCCCGCGCCCTCTGTCCCTCGCTGACTGTCCCCCACTCTGTGTCCCCCTCTCTTTGTCCCGCGCTCTCTGTCCCTCGCTCTCTGTCCCACACTCTCTGTCACCCTCTCTCTATCCCCCAGCTCTCTGTCTCCCCCGCTCTCTGTCCCCCCTCTCTCTCTCTTTCCCGCCGTCTCTCTGTCCCCCCTCTCTTTCCCCCTTCTCTCTGTCCCGCTCTCTCTCTGTTCCCCTCTCTCTGTACCCCTCGCTCTCTGTTCCCCCCTCTCTGTCCCCCCCTCTCTCTCTGTCCCCCTCTCTCTCTATCCCCTCTCTCTCTCTGCCCCCTCTCTCTATTTCCCCCCTCTCTCTGTCCCCCAGCTGTCTGTCTCCCCCGTTCTCTGTCCCCTCTCTCTCTCTTTCCCGCCCTCTCTCTGTCCCCCCTCTCTTTCCCCCTCCCTCTCTGTCCCGCTCTCTCTATGTCCCCCTCTCTCGGTCCCCCCCCCCTCTCTCTCTCTGTCCCCCTCTCTCTGTCCCCCCTCTCTTTTCCGCCTCTCTCTGTCCCACTCTCTCTCTCTGTCCCCCTCTCTCTGTCCCCCCTCTCTGTCCCCTCTCTCTCTGTCCCCCTCTCTCTCTCTGTCCCCCTCTCTCTGCCCCCTCTCTCTGCACCGATCTCTGTCCCCTCTCTCTGTTGCCCTCTATCTGTCCCCCTCTCTCTCTGTCCCCCTCTCTCTGTCCCCCTCTCTCTCTGACCCCCTCTCTCTCTGTCCCCCTCTCTCTCTGTTCTCCCTCTCTCTGTCCCTCCTCTCTCTGCCCCCACTCTGTCACCATCTCTCTGTCCCCTCTCCCTCTGTTTCCTCTCGTTCTGCCCCCCTCTCTCTGCACCCCCACTCTGGTCCTCCCCCACGTCCTCTCTCTCTCTGTCCCCTCTCTCTCTTTCCCCCCCTCTCTCTCTGTTCCCCCCTCTATCCCCCCTCTCTGTCACCCCTCTCTGTCTGCCTCTCTCTGCCCCCTCTCTCTGTCACCGTCTCTCTATCCCCCCGTCACTCTGTCCCATCTTTCTCTGTTCCCCCTCTCTCTGTCCCTCCCTCTCTCTGTCCCCCTCTCTCTCTATCCCCCCTTCTGTTCCCCCCTCTCTGTCCCCCCTATCTGTCTTCCGCTTTCTGCCCACTCTCTCTGTCACCGTTTCTCTACCCCCCCCCTTCTCTCTGTCCCACCTTTCTCTGTCCCCCTCTCTCTCTGTCCCCCTCTCTCTGTTGCCTCTTTCTGCCCCCTCTCTCTCTGACCCCCTCTATCTCCCCCGCTCTCTGTCCTCCTCTCTCTATTGCCCTCTCTCGCTGTCGCCCCTCTCTCTGTCCCACTTTCTCTGTCCCACTCTCTCTGCCCCCCCGACCCCTCTCTCTTTCCCCTCTCTCTCTGTTCCCCTCTCTCTATCCCCCTCTCTCTGACCCCTCTCTCTCTCCCCTGCTCTTTGACCCCCATCTGTCTCCCTCTCTCTCTGTCCCCTCTCTCTGTCCCCCTCTCTCTATCCCCATCTCACTGTCCCCTCTCTCTCTCTCCCGCTCTCTGACCCCCTCTCTGTCATCCTCTCTCTTTGTCCCCCACTCTCTCCATCCACCCACTCTCTGACCCCCTCTCTCTGACACCCCCTCTCTGACTTCCCCTGTCTCCCTCACTCGGTACCCCTCTCTCTGTTCTCACTCTCTGACCCACTCTATCTCCCCAACTCTCTGTCACCTTCTCTCTGCCCCTCTCTCTTCCCCCTCTCTCTCTGTCCCACTCTCTTTGTCCCCCT
This sequence comes from Chiloscyllium plagiosum, assembly GCF_037043375.1. Taxonomy (NCBI): domain Eukaryota; kingdom Metazoa; phylum Chordata; class Chondrichthyes; order Orectolobiformes; family Hemiscylliidae; genus Chiloscyllium; species Chiloscyllium plagiosum. Next base: position 54,650,794 of record NW_028270186.1, on the reverse strand, counting down.
CTCTCTGTCCCCCTCTCTCTCTGTCCCCCTCTCTCTGTCCCCCTCTCTCTCTGTACCCCTCTCTCTGCCCCCTTCTCTCTGTCCCCCTCTCTCTGTCCCCCCTCTCTCTGTCCCCCTCTCTCTGTCCCCCTCTCTCTGCCCCCTTCTCTCTCTGTCCCCCTCTCTCTCACTGACCCCCTCTCTCTCTGACCCCTCTATCTCCCCCACTCTCTGTCCCCCTCTCTCTGTCGCCGTCTCTCTGTCCCCCCTCTCTCTCTGTCCCCTCTCTCTCTGTCCCCCTCTATCTGTCCCCTCTCTCTCCCACCCTCTCTGACCCCCTCTCTCCCCCGCTCTCTGACCCCCTCTCTGTTGCCCTCTCTCTGTCTCCCTCTCTCTGTTTCCCTCTCTCTGTTCCCCTCTCTCTGTCCCCTCTCTCTTTTCCCCTCACTCCTGTCCCCCTCACTCTGTCCCCTCTCTCTCCCTCGCTCTTTGACCTCCTCTCTGTCGCCCTCTCTCTCTGCCCCCTCTCTCTACTGCCCCCCTCTCTCTGTCCTCCTCTCTCTCTATCCCCCTCTCACTGCCCCCTCTCTCTCTCCCGCTCTCTGACCCCCTCTCTCGCACCCTTTCTCTCTGCGCCCTCTCTCTGCCCCCACTCTCTCTGCCCGCCTCTCTGTCCCCCCTACTCTCTGTCCCCCTCTCTCTGACCACCTCTCTCTCCCCCACTCTATACCCCTCTCTCTGTCTCCCTCTCTCTGACCCCCTCTCTGTCACCGTCTTTCTATCCCCCCTTCTGTCTGTTCCCCCTTTCTCTGTTCCCCCTCTCTCTGTCTCCCTCTCTCTATCCCCCTCTCTCTGACCCCTCTCTTTCTCCCCCGCTCTTTGACACCCTCTCTGTCGCCCTCTCTCTCTGCCCCCTCTCTCACTGACCCCCCTCTCTGTCCCCCTCTCACAGTCCCCTCTCTCTCCCGCTCTCTGACCACCTCTCTGTCAACCCCTCTCTCTGCCCCTTCTCTCACTGCCCCCTCTCTCTGTCTCCCTCTCACAGTCCCCTCTCTCTCCCGCTCTCTGACCACCTCTCTGTCACCCCTCTCTCTGCCCCCTCGCTCTCTGCCCCCCTCTCTCTGTCCCCCTCTCTCTATCCTCTTCTCACTGTCCCCTCTCTCCCGTACTCTGTCCCCCTCTCTCTGTCCCCCCTCTCTCTGTCCCCCTCTCTCTGTCCACTCACTCTCTCACCGCTCTCTGACCCCCTCTCTGTCGCCCGCTCTCTCTGTCCCTCTCTCTCTGTCCTCCTCTCTGTCCCTCTCTCTCTGTCCCCCTCTCTGTCCCCCATTTCTCTGTCCCCATCTCTCTCCCACCTGCCTCTCTCTGTCCCTTTCTCTCTGTCCCCCTCTCTCTCTGTCCCTCATTTCTCTGTCCCACTCTCTCTCCCACCTGCCTCTCTCTGTCCTCCTCTCTCTGCCCCCCCGTCTCTGACACCCTCTCTTTCCCCCACTCTGTAACCCTCTCTCTGTCCCCACTCCCTCTGACCCCCTCTATCTTCCCCACTCTCTGTGCCCCACTCTCTGTCCCGCGCTCTCTGTCTCTCGCTCTCTGTCCCCCACTCTCTGTCCCTCGCTCTCTGTCCCCCTCTCTCTCTATCCCCCTCTCTCTCTGCCCACTCTCTCTGTACCCCTCGCTCTCTATCCCCCCTCTCTGTCCAACTCGCTCTCTGTCCCCCTCTCACTCTATCCCCCTCTCTCTCTGCCCCCTCTCTCTATTTCCCCCCTCTCTCTGGCCCCCAGCTGTCTGTCTCCCCCGCTCTCTGTCCCCTCTCTCTCTCTTTCCCGCCCTCTCTCTCTGTCCCTCCTATCTTTCCCCTCCTCTCTGTTCCGTTCCCTCTCTCTGTCCCCCCTCTCTGTCCCCCTCGCTCTCTGCCCGCCTCTCTGTCCCCCCCTCTCTCTCTGTCCTTCTCTCTCTCTCTGTCCCCCTCTCTCTGTCCCCCTCGCTCTCTGTCCCCCTCTCTCTGTCCCCCTCGCTCTCTGTCCCCCTCTCTCTCTGCCCCCCTCTCTCTCTCTGTCCCACTCGCTCTGCCCCTCTCTCTGCCCCGGTCTCTGTCCCCCTCTCTCTGTTGCCCTTCTCTGCCCACTCTCTGTCCCCCTCTCTCTGCCCCCCTCACTCTCTCCCACTCTGTACCCCTCTCTCTGTCCCCAGTCTCTCTGCCCCCCCTCTCTTCCCCCCCTCTCTCTGTCCCCCTCTCTCTCTGTCCCCCTCTCTCTATCCCCTTCTCACTGTCCCCTCTCTCTCTCCCGCACTCTGTCCCCTCTCTCTGTTCCCCCCTCTCTGTTCCCCCTCTCTCTGTCCCCCCTCTCTCTGCCCCCCTCTCTCTGTTCCCCCCTCTTTGCCCCCCTCTCTCTGCCCCTCCTCTCTGTCCCCCCCTCTCTCTGTGCCCCACTCTCTGTCCCGTGCTCTCTGTCCCTCGCTCTCTGTCCCCCACTCTCTGTCCCCCTCTCTCTGTCCCGCGCTCTCTGTCCCTCGCTCTCTGTCCCCCTCTCTCTGTCCCCCAGCTCTCTGTCTCCCCCGCTCTCTCTCCCCTCTCTCTCTCTCTCTTTCCAGCCCTCTCTCTGACCCCCTCTCTTTCCCCCTCTCTCTCTGTCCCGCTCTCTCTCTGCCCCCTCTCTGTGTCCCCCTCGCTCTCTGTCCCCCCTCTCTGTCCCTCTCTCTCTCTGTCCCCCTCTCTCTGTACCCTCCCTCTCTCTGTTCCCCCTCTCTCTGTTCCCCCTCTCTCTGTCCCCCTCTCTCTGTGTACTTTCTCTCTCCCCGCTCTCTGATCCCCTCTCTGTCCCCCTCTCTCTCTGTCCCCCATTTCTCTGTCCCCCTCTCTCTCCCACCTGCCTGTCTCTGTCCTCCTCTCTCTGCCCCCTTTCTCTGACACCCTCTCTTTCCCCCACTCTGTAACCCTCTCTCTGTCCCCACTCCCTCTGACCCCCTCTATCTTCCCCACTCTCTGTGCCCCACTCTCTGTCCCGCGCTCTCTGTCCCTCGCTCTCTGTCCCCCACTCTCTGTCCCCCTCTCTCTGTCCCACACTCTCTGTCCCTCGCTCTCTGTCCCCCACTCTCTGTCCCCCTCTCTCTGTCCCCCTCTCTGTCTCTGTCCCGCTCTCTCTCTGTCCCCCTCTCTCTCTGTCCCACTCTCTTTCTCTGTCCCCCTCTCTCTGACCCCTCTCTCTGCCCCGTTCTCTGTCCCCCTCTCTCTGTTGCCCTCTCTCTGCCCACTCTCTGTCCCCATCTCTCTGCCCCCCTCACTCTCTCCCACTCTGTACCTCTCTCTCTGTCCCCCACTCTCTGTCCCAATCTCTCTGTACCCCTCGGTCTCTGTCCACAGTCTCTCTACCCCCTCTCTTCCCCCTCTCTCTGTCCCCGTCTCTCTCAGTCCCCCTCTCTCTGTCCCCCCCTCTCTCTGTCCCCCCCTCTCTCTGTCCCCCTCTCTCTGCCCCCCTCTCTCTGTCCCCCTCTCTCTATCCTCTTCTCACTGTCCCCTCTCTCCCGCACTCTGTCCCCTCTCTCTCCCCCGCTATTTGACCCCCTCTCTGTCGCCCTCTCTCTCTGCCCCCTCTCTCTGTTTCCCTCTCTCTGTTCCACTCTCTGTGTTCCCCTCCCTCTGTCCCCCTCTCTCTTTTCCCCTCACTCCTGTTCCCCTCTCTCTGTCCCCCTCTCTGTTTCCCTCTCTCTGTTTCCTTCTCTCTGTCCCCCTCTCTCTGTCCCCCTCTCTATGTTCCCCTCTCTATGTTCCCCTCTCTCTGTCCCCCTCTCTCTTTTCCCCTCACTCCTGTACCCCTCACTCTGTCCCCCCTCTCTCCCCCGCTCTTTGACCCCCTCTCTGTCGCCCTCTCTCTCTGCCCTCTCTCTCTCTGCCCCCCTCTCTCTGTTTACCTCTCTCTATACCCCTCTCACTGCCCCCTCTCTCTCTCTCCCGTTCTCTGATCCCCCTCTCTCTGACCCCCAATCTCTCTGTCCCCCTCTCTCTCTCTGACCCCCTCTCTCTCTGACCCCCTCTATCTCCCCCGCTCTCTGTCCCCCCTCTCTGTTGCACTCTCTCGCTGTCACCTTCTCTCTGTCGCCCTCTCTCTGACCCCCGCCCTCACACCCGCCTCTCCCTGTACCACCTCACTGTCCCCCTCTCTCGCTGTCGCCCCCCTCTCTGTCCCACTCTCTGTCCCACTTTCTCTGCCCCCCGACCCGTCTCTCTGTCCCTTCTCTCTCTCTGTTCCCCTCTCTCAATCCCCCTCTCTCTGTCCCCTCTCTCTCTCCCTCGCTCTTTGACCCCCTCTCTGTCACCCTCTCTCCCTGCCCCCTCTCTCTCTGTCCCACTCTCTCTGTCCCCATCTCACTGCCCCCTCTCTCTCTGCCCCCTCTCTCTCTGCCCCCCTCTGTCTGAACACCGTCCCCGTCTCTGTCCCCCCTCTCTCTGTCCCCCTCTCTCTGTTCCCCTCTCTCTGTTCCCCTCTCTCTGTCCCCCGCACTCTGTCCCCCCTCACTCTGTCGCCCTCTCTCTGTCCCCTTCTCTCTGTCTCCCTCTCTCTATCCCCCTCTCTCTGTCGCCCTCTCTCTCTGCCCCCTCTCTCACTGCCCCCATCTCTTTCCCCCTCTCACAGCCCCTTCTCTCTCCCGCTCTCTGACCACCTCTCTGTCACCCTCTCTCTCTGCCCCCCTCTCTCTCTCTGCCCCCTCTCTCTGTCCCCCTCTCTCTGAGTCCCCTCTCTCTCTCCCCCGCTCTCTGACCTCCTCTCTGTTGCCCTCTGTCTGCCCCCTATCTCTCTGCCCCATTCTCTGTCCCCTCTCTCTGTCCCCTCACTCTCTCCCACTCTGTACCCCTCTCTCTGTCCCCCTCTCTCTCTGTCCCCCTCTCTCTATCCCCGTCTCACTGTCCCCTCTCTCTCCCCCGCACTCTGTCCCACTCTCTCTGTCCTCCTCTCTCTGTACCCCCTCTCTCGGTCCCCCCTCTCTCTGTCCCCCCTCTCTCTGTTCCCCTCTCTCTGTTCCCCCTCTCTCTGTCCCCCTCTCTCTCTGCCCCTCCTCTCTGTCCCCTCCCTCTCTGTCCCCCTCTCGCTGTGTTCTCTCTCTCTCCCCGCTCTCTGACGCCCTCTCTGTCCCCCTCTCTCTCCCACCTGCCTCTCTCTGTCCTCCTCTCTCTGCCCCACTTTCTCTGACACCCTCTATTTCCCCCACTCTGTAACCCTCTCTCTGTCCCCACTCCCTCTGACTCCCTCTATCTTCCCCACTCTCTGTCCCGCGCTCTCTGTCCCTCGCTCTCAGTCCCCCACTCTCTGTCCCCCTCTCTCTCTTTCCCCCAATCTCTGTCCCCCTCTTTCTTTCCCCCAACTCTCTGTCTCACCCTCTCTCTGTCCCCCTCTCTCTGTCCCCTCTCTCTGTCCCCCTCTCTCTCTGTCCCCCCTCTCTCTGTCCCCCCCTCTCTCTGTCCCCCTCTCTCTCTGTTCCCCTCTCTCTCTGTCACCCTCTCTCTGCCCCGTCTCTCTGCCCCGGTCTCTGTCCCCCTCTCTCTGTTGCCCTCTCTCTGCCCACTCTCTGTCCCCCCCTCTCTGCCCCCTCACTCTCTCCCACTCTGTACCCCACTCTCTGTCCCCCTCTCTCTCTGTCCCCCTCTCTCTGTTCCCCTCTCTCTCTGTCCCCCTCTCTCTCTGTCCCCCTCTCTCTGCCCTCTCTCTGCCCACTCTCTGCCCCCCCTCTCTGCCCCCTCACTCTCTCCCACTCTGTACCCCTCTCTTTGTCCCCCACTCTCTGTCCCCCTCTCTCTGTACCCCTCTCTCTCTGTCCCCAGTCTCTCTGTCCCCTCTCTCTCTGTCCCCCTCTCTCTGTACCCCCCTCTCTCTGTCCCCCTCTCTCTGTACCCCTCTCTCTGTCCCCAGTCTCTCTGTCCCCCTCTCTCTCTGTCCCCCTCTCTTTGTACCCCCTCTCTCTATCCCCCCTCTCTCTGCCCTCCCTCTCTCTGTTCCCCTCTCTCTCTTTCCCCCTCTCTCTCTGTCCCCCTCTCTCTGCCCCCTCTCTGCCCACTCTCTGTCCCCCCCCCTCTCTGCCTCCTCACTCTCCCCCACTCTCTGTTCCCCTCTTTCTGTACCCCTATCTCTTTGTCCCCAGTCTCTCTGTCCCCTCTCTCTCTGTCCCCCTCTCTCTGTCCCCCTCTCTCTGTCCCCCTCTCTCTCTGTCCCCCTCTCTCTGTCCCCTCTCTCTGACCCCCTCTCTCTGTCCCCCTCTCTCTCTCTGTCCCCAGTCTCTCTGTCCCCCTCTCTCTGTACCCTCCCTCTCTCTGTCCCCCTCTCTCTGTACCCCCTCTCTCTGTCCCCCTCTCTCTGTTCCCCTCTCTCTGTTCCCCTCTCTCTCTGTCCCCCTCTCTCTCTGTCCCCCTCTCTCTGTCCCCCTCTCTCTCTGTCCCCCCCTCTCTCTGTCCCCACCTCTCTCTGTCCCCTCTCTCTCTGTTCCCCTCTCTTTCTGTCACCCTCTCTCTGCCCCGTCTCTCTGCCCCGGTCTCTGTCCCTCTCTCTGTTGCCCTCTCTCTGCCCACTCTCTGTCCCCCCCTCTCTGCCCCCTCACTCTCTCCCACTCTGTACCCCTCTCTCTGTCTCCCTGTCTCTCTGTCCCCCTCTCTCTGTTTCCCTCTCACTGTTCCCCTCTCTCTCTCTGTCCCCCTCTCTCTGTGTCCCCCTCTCTCTGCCCTCTCTCTGCCCACTCTCTGTCACCCCCTGTCTGCCCCCTCCCTCTCTCCCACTCTGTACCCCTCTCTTTGTCCCCCACTCTCTGTCCCACCCTCTCTGTACCCCTCTCTCTCTGTCCCCAGTCTCTCTGTCCCCTCTCTCTCTGTCCCCCTCTCTCTGTACCCCCCTCTCTCTGTCCCCCTCTCTCTGTACCCCCTCTCTCTGACCCCCTCTCTCTGTCCCCTCTCTCTGTCCCCCTCTCTCTGTCCCCCTCTCTCTGTCCGCCTCTCTCTCTGTCGCCCTCTCTCTGTCCCTCCTCTCTCTGCCCCCACTCTGTCACCATCACTCTGTCCCCTCTCACTCTGTTCCCTCTCTCTCTGTCCCGCTCTCTCTGTCACCCTCTCTCTCTGTTCTCCCTCTCTCGTCCCTCCTCTCTCTGCCCCCACTCTGTCACCATCTCTCTGTCCCCTCTCCCTCTGTTCCCTCTCGCTCTGTCCCCCTCTCTCTCTATCCCTCTCTCTCTCTGACCCCCTCTCCTTCTGTTCCCTCTCTCTCTGTCCCCCTCTCTCAGCACCCCTACTCTGGTCACCCCCCACCCCACCCCTCTGTCCCCCTCTCTCTCTGTCCCTCTCTCTCTGTCCCCCTCTCTCTCTGTCCCCCTCTCTCTCTGTCCCCCTCTCTCTGTCCCCTCTCTCTGACCCCTCTCTCTCTGTCCCCCTCTCTCTCTGACCCCCTCTCTCTGTCTCCTCTCTCTGTCCTCCTCTCTCTCTGTCCCCCTCTCTCTCTGTCACCCTCTCTCTGTCCCCTCTCTCTGACCCCCTCTCTCTGTCCCCTCTCTCTGTCCCCCTCTCTCTGTCCCCCTCTCTCTCTGTCCCCTCTCCCTCTGTTCCCTCTCGCTCTGTCCTCCTCTCTCTGCACCCCCACTCTGGACCACCCCCCTCCCCTCTCTGTCCGCTCTCTCTCTGTACCCCTCTCTCTATCCCCCACTCTCTGTCCCCTCTCTCTCTCCCCTGCTCTTTGACACCCCTCTGTCTCCCTCTCTCTCTCTGTCCCCTCTCTCTGTCCCCCTCTCTCCATCCCCATCTCACTGTCCCCTCTCTCTCTCTCCCACTCTCTGACCCCCTCTCTGTCATCCTCTCTTTCTGCCCCCTCTCTCTGCCCCCTCTCTCTCTGCCCCCCTCTCTCTGACCCCCGTCCCCCTCTCTCTGTATCCGCTCTCTCTCCCCGCTCTCTGACCCCCTCTCTCTCGCCCGCACTCTCTGTCCCCTCTCTATGTCCCCCCCTCCATCTCTGTCCCCCTCTCTCTCTCTCTCTGTCCCCCCCTCTCTCCATCTCCCCACTCTCTGTCCCCCTCTGTCCCCTGTCTCTCCCACCCGCATCTCTCTATCCCTCCTCTTTGTCCCCCTCTCTCTCTGTCCCCCTCTCTCTCAGTCCCGCTCTCTCTGTTCCCCCATCTCTGTCGCCCTCTCTCTCCCACCCGCCTATCTCTCTGTCCCCCTCTCTCTGTCCCCCCTCTCTCTGTCCCCCCCCTCTCTGCCCCCTCTCTCTCTGTCCCCCTCTCTCTCTTTCCCCCTCTCTCTGAGTCCCGCTCTCTCTCTTCCCCCATCTCTGTGCCCCTCTCTCTCCCACCCGCCTCTCTCTCTGTCCCCCTCTCTCTGTCCCCCTCTCTCTGTCCCCTCTATCTCTCCCTGTCTCTCTGCCCTCTCTCTGTCCCCCCCTCTCTCTCTGTCCCCCTCTCTCTCTCTCTCTCTCTGTCCCCCACTCTCTCCATCTCCCCACTCTCTGTCCCCCTCTGTCCCCTCTCTCTCCCACCCGCATCTCTCTATCCCTCCTCTTTGTCCCCCTCTCTCTCTCTGTCCCCCTCTCTCTCAGTCCCACTCTCTCTGTTCCCCCATCTCTGACCCCCTCTCTCTCCCACCCCCCTCTCTCTCTGTCCCCCTCTCTCTCTGACCCCCTCTCTCTGAGTCCCGCTCTCTCTCTTCCCTCATCTCTGTCCCCCTCTCTCTCCCACCCGCCTCTCTCTCTGTCCCCCTCTCTCTGTCCCCCTCTCTCTGTCCCCTCTATCTCTCCCTGTCTCTCTGCCCTCTCTCCGTCCCCTCTCTCTCTCCCCCGCTCTCTGACCCCCTCTCTGTTGCCCTCTGTCTGCCCCCTATCTCTCTGCCCCATTCTCTGTCCCCCTCTCTCTGTCCCCCCTCTCTCTCTGTCCCCCTCTCTCTACCCCTTCTCACTGTCCCCTCTCTCTCCCCCACACTCTGTCCCCCTCTCTCTGTCCTCCTCTCTCTGTACCCCCTCTCTCGGTCCCCCCTCTCTCGGTCCCCCCTCTCTCTGTTCCCCTCTCTCTGTTCCCCCTCTCTCTGTCCCCCCTCTCTCTCTGCCCCTCCTCTCTGTCCCCTCCCTCTCTGTCCCCCTCTCTCTGTGTTCTCTCTCTCTCCCCGCTCTCTGACCCCTCTCTGTCCCCCTCTCTCTCCCACCTGCCTCTCTCTGTCCTCCTCTCTCTGCCCCACTTTCTCTGACACCCTCTCTTTCCCCCACTCTGTAACCCTCTCTCTGTCCCCACTCCCTCTGACTCCCTCTATCTTCCCCACTCTCTGTCCCTCGCTCTCTGTCCCGCACTCTCTGTCCCCCTCTCTCTCTGTCCCCCACTCTCTGTCCCCCTCTTTCTGTCCCCCAACTCTCTGTCTCACCCTCTCTCTGTCCCCCTCTCTCTCTGTCCCCCTCTCTCTGTCCCCCTCTCTCTCTGTCCACCCTCTCTCTGTCCCCCCCTCTCTCTGTCCCCCTCTCTCTCTGTTCCCCTCTCTCTCTGTCACCCTCTCTCTGCCCCGTCTCTCTGCCCCGGTCTCTGTCCCCCTCTCTCTGTTGCCCTCTCTCTGCCCACTCTCTGTCCCCCCCTCTCTGCCCCCTCACTCTCTCCCACTCTGTACACCACTCTCTGTCCCCCTCTCTCTCTGTCCCCCTCTCTCTGTTCCCCTCTCTTTCTGTCCCCCTCTCTCTCTGTCCCCCTCTCTCTGCCCTCTCACTGCCCACTCTCTGTCCCCCCTCTCTGCCCCCTCACTCTCTCCCACTCTGTACCCCTCTCTTTGTCCCCCACTCTCTGTCCCCAGTCTCTCTGTCCCCTCTCTCTCTGTCCCCCTCTCTCTGTACCCCCCGCTCTCTGTCCCCCTCTCTCTGTACCCCTCTCTCTGTCCCCAGTCTCTCTGTCCCCCTCTATCTCTGTCCCCCTCTCTTTGTACCGCCTCTCTCTGTCCCCCCTCTCTCTGCCCTCCCTCTCTCTGTCCCACTCTCTCTCTGTCCCCCTCTCTCTGTTCCCCTCTCTCTGTTCCCCTCTCTCTCTGTCCCCCTCTCTCTCTGTCCCCCTCTCTCTGCCCCCTCTCTGCCCACTCTCTGTCCCCCCCTCTCTGCCCCCTCCCTCTCTCCCACTCTGTACCCCTCTTTCTGTCCCCCACTCTCTGTCCCCCTCTCTCTGTACCCCTATCTCTTTGCCCCAGTCTCTCTGTCCCCCTCTCTCTGTCCCCCTCTCTCTCTCTGTCACCAGTCTCTCTGTCCCCCTCTCTCTGTACCCTCCCTCTCTCTGTCCCCCTCTCTCTGTACCCTCTCTCTCTGTCCCCCTCTCTCTGTTCCCCTCTCTCTGTTCCGCTCTCTCTCTGTCCCCCTCTCTCTCTGTCCCCCTCTCTCTGTCCCCCTCTCTCTCTGTCCCCCCCTCTCTCTGTCCCCACCTCTCTCTGTCCCCTCTCTCTCTGTTCCCCTCTCTCTCTGTCACTCTCTCTCTGCCCCGTCTCTCTGCCCCGGTCTCTGTCCCTCTCTCTGTTGCCCTCTCTCTGCCCACTCTCTGTCCCCCCCTCTCTGCCCCCTCACTCTCTCCCACTCTGTACCCCTCTCTCTGTCCCCCTCTCTCTCTGTCCCCCTCTCTCTGTTCCCCTCTCTCTGTTCCCCTCTCTCTCTCTGTCCCCCTCTCTCTGTGTCCCCCTCTCTCTGCCCTCTCTCTGCCCACTCTCTGTCACCCCCTGTCTGCCCCCTCACTCTCTCCCACTCTGTACCCCTCTCTTTGTCCCCCACTCTCTGTCCCCCTCTCTCTGTACCCCTCTCTCTCTGTCCCCAGTCTCTCTGTCCCCTCTCTCTCTGTCCCCCTCTCTCTGTACCTCCCTCTCTCTGTCCCCCTCTCTCTGTACCCCCTCTCTCTGTCCCTTTCTCTCTGTCCCTCCTCTCTCTCTGTCCCCCTCTCTCTGACCCCTCTCTCTGTCCCCTCTCTCTGTCCTCCTCTCTCTCTGTCCCCCTCTCTCTCTGTCCCCCTCTCTCTGTCCCCTCTCTCTGACCCCCTCTCTCTGTCCCCTCTCTCTGTCCCCCTCTCTCTGTCCCCCTCTCTCTGTCCGCCTCTCTCTCTGTCGCCCTCTCTCTGTCCCTCCTCTCTCTGCCCCCACTCTGTCACCATCTCTCTGTCCCCTCTCCCTCTGTTCCCTCTCTCTCTGTCCCCCTCTCTCTCTGTCCCCCCTCTCTCTCTGTCACCCTCTCTCTCTGTTCTCCCTCTCTCGTCCCTCCTCTCTCTGCCCCCACTCTGTCACCATCTCTCTGTCCCCTCTCCCTCTGTTCCCTCTCGCTCTGTCCCCCTCTCTCTCTATCCCTCTCTCTCTCTGACCCCCTCTCCCTCTGTTCCCTCTCTCTCTGTCCCCCTCTCTCTGCACCCCTACTCTGGTCCCCCCCCACCCCCCCCCCCCCCCACCCCCTCTGTCCCCCTCTCTCTCTCTGTCCCTCTCTCTCTGTCCCCCTCTCTCTTTGTCCCCTCTCTCTCTGTCCCCCTCTCTCACAGTCCCGCTCTCTCTGTTCCCCCATCTCTGACCCCCTCTCTCCCACCCGCCTCTCTCTCTGTCCCCCTCTCTCTGACCCCCCCCTATCTGCCCCCTCTCTCTCTGTCCCCCTCTCTCTCTGTCCCCCTCTCTCTGAGTCCCGCTCTCTCTCTTTCCTCATCTCTGTCCCCCTCTCACTCCCACCCGCCTCTCTCTCTGTCCCCCTCTCTCTGTCCCCCTCTCTCTGTCCCCTCTATCTCTCCCTGTCTCTCTGCCCTCTCTCCGTCCCCTCTCTCTCTCCCCCGCTCTCTGACCCCCTCTCTGTTGCCCTCTGTCTGCCCCCTATCTCTCTGCCCCATTCTCTGTCCCCCTCTCTCTGTCCCCCCCTCTCTCTCTGTCCCCCTCTCTCTATCCCCTTCTCACTGTCCCCTCTCTCCCCCCTGCACTCTGTCCCCCTCTCTCTGTCCTCCTCTCTCTGTACCCCCTCTCTCGGTCCCCCCTCTCTCTGTCCCCCCTCTCTCTGTTCCCCTCACTCTGTTCCCCCTCTCTCTGTCCCCCATCTCTCTCTGCCCCTCCTCTCTGTCCCCTCCCTCTCTGTCCCCCTCTCTCTGTGTTCTCTCTCTCTCCCCGCTCTCTGACCCCCTCTCTGTCCCCCTCTCTCTCCCACCTGCCTCTCTCTGTCCTCCTCTCTCTGACCCCTTTCTCGGACACCCTCTCTTTCCCCCACTCTGTAACCCTCTCTCTGTCCCCACTCCCTCTGACTCCCTCTATCTTCCCCACTCTCTGTCCCGCGCTCTCTGTCCCTCGCTCTCTGTCCCCCACTCTCTGTCCCCCTCTCTCTCTGTCCCCCACTCTCTGTCCCACTCTTTCTGTCCCCCAACTCTCTGTCTCACCCTCTCTCTGTCCCCCTCTCTCTCTGTCCCCCTCTCTCTGTCCCCCTCTCTCTCTGTCCCCCCTCTCTCTGTCCCCCCCTCTCTCTGTCCCCCTCTCTCTCTGTTCCCCTCTCTCTCTGTCACCCTCTCTCTGCCCCGTCTCTCTGCCCCGGTCTCTGTCCCCCTCTCTCTGTTGCCCTCTCTCTGCCCACTCTCTGTCCCCCCCTCTCTGCCCCCTCACTCTCTCCCACTCTGTACCCCACTCTCTGTCCCCCTCTCTCTCTGTCCCCCTCTCTCTGTTCCCCTCTCTCTCTGTCCCCCTCTCTCTCTGTACCCCTCTCTCTGCTCTCTCTCTGCCCACTCTCTGTCCCCCCTCTCTGCCCCCTCACTCTCTCCCACTCTGTACCCCTCTCTTTGTCCCCCACTCTCTGTCCCCCTCTCTCTGTGCCCCTCTCTCTCTGTCCCCAGTCTCTCTGTCCCCTCTCTCTCTGTCCCCCTCTCTCTGTACCCCCCTCTCTCTGTCCCCCTCTCTCTGTCCCCAGTCTCTCTGTCCCCCTCTCTCTCTGTCCCCCTCTCTTTGTACCCCCTCTCTCTGTCCCCCCTCTCTCTGTCCCCCTCTCTCTGTCCCCCTCTCTCTGTACCCCCCTCTCTCTGTCCCCCTCTCTCTGTCCCCAGTCTCTCTGTCCCCCTCTCTCTCTGTCCCCCTCTCTTTGTACCCCCTCTCTCTGTCCCCCTCTCTCTCTGTCCCCCTCTCTCTGTTCCCCTCTCTCTGTTCCCCTCTCTCTCTGACCCCCTCTCTCTCTGCCCCCCTCTCTCTGCCCCCTCTCTGCCCACTCTCTGTCCCCCCCTCTCTGCCCCCTCACTCTCTCCCACTCTGTACCCCTCTTTCTGTCCCCCACTCTCTGTCCCCCTCTCTCTGTACCCCTATCTCTTTGTCCCCAGTCTCTCTGTCCCCTCTCTCTCTGTCCCCCTCTCTCTGTCCCCCTCTCTCTGTCCCCCTCTCTCTCTGTCCCTCTCTCTCTGTCTCCTCTCTCTGACCCCCTCTCTCTGTTCCCCTCTCTCTCTCTGTCCCCAGTCTCTCTGTCCCCCTCTCTCTGTACCCTCCCTCTCTCTGTCCCCCTCTCTCTGTACCCCCTCTCTCTGTCCCCCTCTCTCTGGTCCCCTCTCTCTGTTCCCCTCTCTCTCTGTCCCCCTCTCTCTCTGGCCCCCTCTCTCTCTGTCCCCCCCTCTCTCTGTCCCCACCTCTCTCTGTTCCCTCTCTCTCTGTTCCCCTCTCTCTCTGTCACCCTCTCTCTGCCCCGTCTCTCTGCCCCGGTCTCTGTCCCTCTCTCTGTTGCCCTCTCTCTGCCCAATCTCTGTCCCCCCCTCTCTGCCCCCTCACTCTCTCCCACTCTGTACCCCTCTCTCTGTCCCCCTCTCTCTCTGTCCCCCTCTCTCTGTTCCCCTCTCTCTGTTCCCCTCTCTCTCTCTGTCCCCCTCTCTCTGTGTCCCCCTCTCTCTGCCCTCTCTCTGCCCACTCTCTGTCACCCCCTGTCTGCCCCCTCACTCTCTCCCACTCTGTACCCCTCTCTTTATCCCCCACTCTCTGTCCCCCTCTCTCTGTACCACTCTCTCTCTGTCCCCAGTCTCTCTGTCCCCTCTCTCTCTGTCCCCCTCTCTCTGTACCCCCCTCTCTCTGTCCCCCTCTCTCTGTACCCCCTCTCTCTGTCCCCCTCTCTCTGTCCCTCCTCTCTCTGTCCCCCTCTCTCTGTCCCCTCTCTCTGTCCCCCTCTCTCTCTGTCCCCCTCTCTCTGTCCCCTCTCTCTGACCCCCTCTCTCTGTCCCCTCTCTCTGTCCTCCTCTCTCTCTGTCCCCCTCTCTCTCTGTCCCCTCTCTCTGTCCCCTCTCTCTGACCCCCTCTCTCTATCCCCTCTCTCTGTCCCCCTCTCTCTGTCCCCCTCTCTCTGTCCGCCTCTCTCTCTGTCGCCCTCTCTCTCTGTCCCTCCTCTCTCTGCCCCCACTCTGTCACCATCTCTCTGTCCCCTCTCCCTCTGTTCCCTCCCTCTCTGTCCCCCTCTCTCTCTGTCACACTCTCTCTCTGTCCCCCCTCTCTCTGTCCCCCTCTCTCTGCCCCCTCTCTCTCTGTCCCCCTCTCTCTCTGTCCCCCTCTCTCTGAGTCCCGCTCTCTCTCTTCCCCCATCTCTGTCCCCCTCTCTCTCCCACCCGCCTCTCTCTCTGTCCCCCTCTCTCTGTCCCCCTCTCTCTGTCCCCTCTATCTCTCCCTGTCTCTCTGCCCTCTCTCTGCCCCCCCTCTCTCTCTGTCCCCCTCTCTCTCTCTCTCTGTCCCCCACTCTCTCCATCTCCCCACTCTCTGTCCCCCTCTGTCCCCTCTCTCTCCCACCCGCATCTCTCTATCCCTCCTCTTTGTCCCCCTCTCTCTCTGTCCCCCTCTCTCTCAGTCCCGCTCTCTCTGTTCCCCCATCTCTGACCCCCTCTATCTCCCCCGCTCTCTGTCCCCCTCTCTCTCTCTCTCTGTCCCCCACTCTCTCCATCTCCCCACTCTCTGTCCCCCTCTGTCCCCTCTCTCTCCCACCCGCATCTCTCTATCCCTCCTCTTTGTCCCCCTCTCTCTCTGTCCCCCTCTCTCTCTGTCCCGCTCTCTCTGTCCCCTCTCTCTGACCCCTCTCTCTCTGTCTCCCTCTCTCTCTGACCCCCTCTCTCTGTCCCCTCTCTCTGTCCTCCTCTCTCTCTGTCCCCCTCTCTCTCTGTCCCCCTCTCTCTGTCCCCTCTCTCTGACCCCCTCTCTCTGTCCCCTCTCTCTGTCCCCCTCTCTCTGTCCCCCTCTCTCTCTGTCCCCCTCTCTCTCTGTTCACCCTTTCTCTGTCCCTCCTCTCTCGGCCCCTACTCTGTCACCATCTCTCTGTCCCCTCTCCCTCTGTTCCCTCTCGCTCTGTCCTCCTCTCTCTGCACCCCCACTCTGGACCCCCCCCTCCCCTCTCTGTCCGCTCTCTCTCTGTCCCCTCTCTCTCTGTCCCCCTCTCTCTCTCTGACCCCCTGTCTCTGCCCCTCGCTCTGTTCCCCGCTCTCTGTTCCCCCATCTCTATCGCCCTCTCTCTGTCCCCCCCCCCTATCACCGTCTCTCTGCCCCCTCTCAGTCACCGTCTCTCTGTTCCCCCCCCCCGTCCACCCCTCTCTGTCGCCCGCTCTCTGCCCCCTCTCTGTCACATTTTCTCTGTCCCCCCTCTCTCTGTCTCGCTCGCCCACCCCTCTCTCTGTCCCCCCCTCACGGTCCCCTCTCAGTCACCGTCTCTCTGTTCGCCCCCCCGTCCCCCCTCTCTCTGTACCCCCCATCACTGTCCCCTCTCTTTGTTGGCCTCGCTCTGCCCCGTCTCTCTGCCCCTTCTCTCTCTGGCCCCCCTCTCTCTGTCCCCCTCTCTCTGTTCCCTCTCTGGTCCCCCCCCTCTGCCCCCCCCTCTCTGTTCCCCTCTCTCTCTGACCCCCTCTCTCTCTCTGACCCCCCTCTCTCTGTTCCCCCCCTCTGTCCCCCCCTCTCTGTCCCCCCCTCTGTCTCCCACTTTCTGCCCCCTCTCTCTGTCACTGTCTATCTATCCCCCCTTCTCTCTGTCCCACCTTTCTCTGTTCCCCCTCTCTTTCTCCCTCCCGCTCTCTGGCCCCCTCTCTCTCTGTCCCCCTCTCTCTGTTGCCTCTTTCTGCCCCCTCTCTCTCTGTCCCCCCTATCTCTCTGACCCCCTCTATCTCCCCCGCTCTCTGTCCCCTCTCTCTGTTGCCCTCTTTCGCTGTCGTCCCTCTCTTTGTCCCACTCTCTCTGTCCCACTCTCTCTGCCCCCCCGACCCCTCTCCCTGTCCCCTCTCTCTCTCTGTACCCCTCTCTCTATCCCCCACTCTCTGTCCCCTCTCTCTCTCCTCTGCTCTTTGACACCCCGCTGTCTCCCTCTCTCTCTCTAACCCCTCTCTCTGTCCCCCTCTCTCTATCCCCCACTCTCTGTCCCCTCTCTCTCTCCCCTGCTCTTTGACACCCCTCTGTCTCCCTCTCTCTCTCTGTCCCCTCTCTCTGTCCCCCTCTCTCCATCCCCATCTCACTGTCCCCTCTCTCTCTCCCACTCTCTGACCCCCTCTCTGTCATCCTCTCTTTCTGCCCCCTCTCTCTGCCCCCTCTCTCTCTGCCACCCTCGCTCTGACCCCCGTCCCCCTCTCTCTGTATCCGCTCTCTCTCCCCACTCTCTGACCCCCTCTCTCTCGCCCGCACTCTCTGTCCCCTCTCTCTGTCCCCCCCTCCATCTCTGTCCCCCTCTCTCTCTCTCTGTCCCTCCCTCTCTCCATCTCCCCACTCTCTGTCCCCCTCTGTCCCCTGTCTCTCCCACCCGCATCTCTCTATCCCTCCTCTTTGTCCCCCTCTCTCTCTGTCCCCCTCTCTCTCAGTCCCGCTCTCTCTGTTCCCCCATCTCTGTCCCCCTCTCTCTCCCACCCGCCTCTCTCTCTGTCCCCCTCTCTCTGTCCCCCCTCTCTCTGTCCCCCCTTCTCTGCCCCCTCTCTCTCTGTCCTCCTCTCTCTCTGTCCCCCTCTCTCTGAGTCCCGCTCTCTCTCTTCCCCCATCTCTGTCGCCCTCTCTCTCCCACCCGCCTCTCTCTCTGTCCCCCTCTCTCTGTACCCCTCTCTCTGTCCCCTCTATCTCTCCCTGTCTCTCTGCCCTCTCTCTGTCCCCCCCTCTCTCTCTGTCCCCCTCTCTCTCTCTCTCTGTCCCCCACTCTCTCCATCTCCCCACTCTCTGTCCCCCTCTGTCCCCTCTCTCTCCCACCCGCATCTCTCTATCCCTCCTCTTTGTCCCCCTCTATCTCTGTCCCCCTCTCTCTTAGTCCCGCTCTCTCTGTTCCCACATCTCTGACCCCCTCTCTCTCCCACCCGCCTCTCTCTCTGTCCCCCTCTCTCTGATGCCCCCCTCTCTGCCCCCTCTCTCTCTGTCCCCCTCTCTCTCTGTCCCCCTCTCTCTGAGTCCCGCTCTCTCTCTTCCCTCATCTCTGTCCCCCTCTCTCTCCCACCCGCCTCTCTCTCTGTCCCCCTCTCTCTGTCCCCCTCTCTCTGTCCCCTCTATCTCTCCCTGTCTCTCTGCCCTCTCTCCGTCCCCTCTCTCTCTCCCCGCTCTCTGACCCCCTCTCTGTTGCCCTCTGTCTGCCCCCTATCTCTCTGCCCCATTCTCTGTCCCCCTCTCTCTGTCCTCCTCTCTCTGTACCCCCTCTCTCGGTCCCCCCACTCTCTGTCCCCCCTCTCTCTGTCCCCCCTCTCTCTGTCCCCCTCTCTCTGTACCCCCTCTCTCGGTCCCCCCTCTCTCTGTCCCCCCTCTCTCTGTTCCACTCTCTCTGTTCCCCCTCTCTCTGTCCCCCCTCTCTCTCTGCCCCTCCTCTCTGTCCCCTCCCTCTCTGTCCCCCTCTCTCTGTGTTCTCTCTCTCTCCCCGCTCTCTGACCCCCTCTCTGTCCCCCTCTCTCTCCCACCTGCCTCTCTCTGTCCTCCTCTCTCTGCCCCACTTTCTCTGACACCCTCTCTTTCCCCCACTCTGTAACCCTCTCTCTGTCCCCACTCCCTCTGACTCTCTCTATCTTCCCCACTCTCTGTCCCGCGCTCTCTGTCCCTCGCTCTCTGTCCCCCACTCTCTGTCCCCCTCTCTCTCTGTCCCCCTCTCTCTGTCCCCCTCTCTCTCTGTCCCCCCTCTCTCTGTCCCCCCCTCTCTCTGTCCCCCTCTCTCTCTGTCCCCCTCTCTCTCTGTCACCCTCTCTCTGCCCCGTCTCTCTGCCCCGGTCTCTGTCCCCCTCTCTCTGTTGCCCTCTCTCTGACCACTCTCTGTCCCCCCTCTCTGCCCCCTCACTCTCTCCCACTCTGTACCCCACTCTCTGTCCCCCTCTCTCTCTGTCCCCCTCTCTCTGTTCCCCTCTCTCTCTGTCCCCCTCTCTCTCTCTGTCCCCCTCTCTCTGCCCTCTCTCTGCCCACTCTCTGTCCCCCGTCTCTGCCCCCTCACTCTCTCCCACTCTGTACCCCTCTCTTTGTCCCCCACTCTCTGTCTCCCTCTCTCTGTACCCCTCTCTCTCTGTCCCCAGTCTCTCTGTCCCCTCTCTCTCTGTCCCCCTCTCTCTGTACCCCCCTCTCTCTGTCCCCCTCTCTCTGTACCCCTCTCTCTGTCCCCAGTCTCTCTGTCCCCCTCTCTCTCTGTCCCCCTCTCTTTGTACCCCCTCTCTCTGTCCCCCCTCTCTCTGCCCTCCCTCTCTCTGTCCCCCTCTCTCTCTGTCCCCCTCTCTCTGTTCCCCTCTCTCTGTCCCCCCTCTCTCTGCCCTCCCTCTCTCTGTCCCCCTCTCTCTCTGTCCCCCTCGCTCTGCCCCCTCTCTGCCCACTCTCTGTCCCCCCCTCTCTGCCCCCTCACTCTCTCCCACTCTGTACCCCTCTTTCTGTCCCCCACTCTCTGTCCCCCTCTCTCTGTACCCCTATCTCTTTGTCCCCAGTCTCTCTGTCCCCTCTCTCTCTGTCCCCCTCTCTCTGTCCCCCTCTCTCTGTCCCACTCTCTCTCTGTCCCCCTCTCTCTGTCCCCTCTCTCTGACCCCCTCTCTCTGTCCCCCTCTCTCTCTGTCACCAGTCTCTCTGTCCCCTCTCTCTCTGTCCCCTCTCTCTGTACCCCCTCTCTCTGTCCCCCTCTCTCTCTTCCCCTCTCTCTGTTCCCCTCTCTCTCTGTCCCCCTCTCTCTCTGTCCCCCTCTCTCTGTCCCCCTCTCTCTCTGTCCCCCCCTCTCTCTGTCCCCACCTCTCTCTGTCCCCTCTTTCTCTGTTCCCCTCTCTCTCTGTCACCCTCTCTCTGCCCCGTCTCTCTGCCCCGGTCTCTGTCCCTCTCTCTGTTGCCCTCTCTCTGTCCACTCTCTGTCCCCCCCTCTCTGCCCTCTCACTCTCTCCCACTCTGTACCCCTCTCTCTGTCCCCCTCTCTCTCTGTCCCCCTCTCTCTGTTCGCCTCTCTCTGTTCCCCTCTCTCTCTCTGTCCCCCTCTCTCTGTGTCCCCCTCTCTCTGCCCTCTCTCTGCCCACTCTCTGTCACCCCCTGTCTGCCCCCTCACTCTCTCCCACTCTGTACCCCTCTCTTTGTCCCCCACTCTCTGTCCCCCTCTCTCTCTGTCCCCCTCTCTCTCTGTCCCCTGTCTCTCTGTCCCCTCTCTCTCTGTCCCCCTCTCTCTGTACCCCCCTCTCTCTGTCCCCCTCTCTCTGTCCCCCTCTCTCTCTGTCCCCCTCTCTCTGTCCCCTCTCTCTGACCCCCTCTCTCTGTCCCCTCTCTCTGTCCTCCTCTCTCTCTGTCCCCCTCTCTCTCTGTCCCCCTCTCTCTGTCCCCTCTCTCTGACCCCCTCTCTCTGTCCCCTCTCTCTGTCCCCCTCTCTCTGTCCCCCTCTCTCTGTCCGCCTCTCTCTCTGTCGCCCTCTCTCTGTCCCTCCTCTCTCTGCCCCCACTCTGTCACCATCTCTCTGTCCCCTCTCCCTCTGTTCCCTCTCGCTCTGTCTCCCTCTCTCTCTATCCCTCTCTCTCTCTGACCCCCTCTCCCTCTGTTCCCTCTCTCTCTGTCCCCCTCTCTCTGCACCCCTACTCTGGTCCCCCCCCCCACCCCCCCACCCCCTCTGTCCCCCTCTCTCTCTCTGTCCCTCTCTCTCTGTCCCCCTCTCTCTTTGTCCCCTCTCCCTCTGTCCCCCTCTCTCACAGTCCCGCTCTCTCTGTTCCCCCATCTCTGACCCCCTCTCTCTCCCACCCGCCTCTCTCTCTGTCCCCCTCTCTCTGACCCCCCCTCTCTGCCCCCTCTCTCTCTGTCCCCCTCTCTCTCTGTCCCCCTCTCTCTGAGTCCCGCTCTCTCTCTTTCCTCATCTCTGTCCCCTTCTCTCTCCCACCCGCCTCTCTCTCTGTCCCCCTCTCTCTGTCCCCCTCTCTCTGTCCCCTCTATCTCTCCCTGTCTCTCTGCCCATCTCTCCGTCCCCTTTCTCTCTCCCCCGCTCTCTGACCCCCTCTCTGTTGCCCTCTGTCTGCCCCCTATCTCTCTGCCCCATTCTCTGTCCCCCTCTCTCTGTCCCCCCCTCTCTCTCTGTCCCCCTCTCTCTATCCCCTTCTCACTGTCCCCTCTCTCTCCCACGCACTCTGTCCCCCTCTCTCTGTCCTCCTCTCTCTGTACCCCCTCTCTCGGTCCCCCCTCTCTCGGTCCCCCCCTCTCTCTGTCCCCCCTCTCTCTGTTCCCCTCTCTCTGTTCCCCCTCTCTCTGTCCCCCTCTCTCTCTGCCCCTCCTCTCTGTCCCCTCCCTCTCTGTCCCCCTCTCTCTGTGTTCTCTCTCTCTCCCCGCTCTCTGACCCCCTCTCTGTCCCCCTCTCTCTCCCACCTGCCTCTCTCTGTCCTCCTCTCTCTGCCCCCCTTTCTCTGACACCCTCTCTTTCCCCCACTCTGTAACCCTCTCTCTGTCCCCACTCCCTCTGACTCCCTCTAGCTTCCCCACTCTCTGTCCCTCGCTCTCTGTCCCTCACTCTCTGTCCCCCTCTCTCTCTGTCCCCCACTCTCTGTCCCCCTCTTTCTGTCCCCCAACTCTCTGTCTCACCCTCTCTCTGTCCCCCTCTCTCTGTCCCCCTCTCTCTGTCCCCCTCTCTCTCTGTCCCCCCTCTCTCTGTCCCCCCCTCTCTCTGTCCCCTCTCTCTCTGTTCCCCTCTCTCCCTGTCACCCTCTCTCTGCCCCGTCTCTCTGCCCCGGTCTCTGTCCCCCTCTCTCTGTTGCCCTCTCTCTGTCCCCCCCTCTCTGCCCCCTCACTCTCTCCCACTCTGTACCCCACTCTCTGTCCCCCTCTCTCTCTGTCCCCCTCTCTCTGTTCCCCTCTCTCTCTGTCCCCCTCTCTCTCTGTCCCCCTCTCTCTGCCCTCTCTCTGCCCACTCTCTGTCCCCCCTCTCTGCCCCCTCACTCTCTCCCACTCTGTACCCCTCTCTTTGTCCCCCACTCTCTGTCCCCCTCTCTCTGTACCCCCCTCTCTCTGTCCCCAGTCTCTCTGTCCCCCTCTCTCTCTGTCCCCTTCTCTTTGTACCCCCTCTCTCTGTCCCCCCTCTCTTTGTACCCCCTCTCTCTGTCCCCCCTCTCTCTGCCCTCCCTCTCTCTGTCCCCAGTCTCTCTGTCCCCTCTCTCTCTGTCCCCCTCTCTCTCTGCCCCCCTCTCTCTGCCCCCTCTCTGCCCACTCTCTGTACCCCCCTCTCTGCCCCCTCACTCTCTCCCACTCTGTACCCCTCTTTCTGTCCCCCACTCTCTGTCCCCCTCTCTCTGTACCCCTCTCTCTGTCCCCAGTCTCTCTGTTCCCCTCTCTCTCTGTCCCCCTCTCTCTCTGCCCCCCTCACTCTGCCCCCTCTCTGCCCACTCTCTGTCCGCCCCTCTCTGCCCCCTCACTCTCTCCCACTCTGTACCCCTCTTTCTGTCCCCCACTCTCTGTCCCCCTCTCTCTGTACCCCTCTCTCTGTCCCCCTCTCTCTGTCCCCCTCTCTCTGTCCCCCTCTCTCTCTGTCCCCCTCTCTCTGTCCCCTCTCTCTGACCCCCTCTCTCTGTCCCCCCCTCTCTCTCTGTCCCCAGTCTCTCTGTCCCCCTCTCTCTGTACCCTCCCTCTCTCTGACCCCCTCTCTCTGTCCCCCTCTCTCTCTCTGTCCCCAGTCTCTCTGTACCCCCTCTCTCTGTCCCCCTCTCTCTGTTCCCCTCTCTCTGTTCCCCTCTCTCTCTGTCCCCCTCTCTCTCTGTCCCCCTCTCTCTGTCCCCCTCTCGCTCTGTCCCCCCCTCTCTCTGTCCCCCTCTCTCTCTGTCCCCCCCTCTCTCTGTCCCCACCTCTCTCTGTCCCCTCTCTCTCTGTTCCCCTCTCTCTCTGTCACCCTCTCTCTGCCCCGTCTCTCTGCCCCGGTCTCTGTCCCTCTCTCTGTTGCCCTCTCTCTGCCCAATCTCTGTCCCCCCCTCTCTGCCCCCTCACTCTCTCCCACTCTGTACCCCTCTCTCTGTCCCCCTCTCTCTCTGTCCCCCTCCCTCTGTTCCCCTCTCTCTGTTCCCCTCTCTCTCTGTCCCCCTCTCTCTGTGTCCCCCTCTCTCTGCCCTCTCTCTGCCCACTCTCTGTCACCCCCTGTCTGCCCCCTCACTCTCTCCCACTCTGTACCCCTCTCTTTGTCCCCCACTC
Organism: Chiloscyllium plagiosum; assembly: GCF_037043375.1. Taxonomy (NCBI): domain Eukaryota; kingdom Metazoa; phylum Chordata; class Chondrichthyes; order Orectolobiformes; family Hemiscylliidae; genus Chiloscyllium; species Chiloscyllium plagiosum. Next base: position 54,628,296 of record NW_028270186.1, on the reverse strand, counting down.
TCTGTCCCCCTCTCTCTGTACCCCTCTCTCTCTGTCCCCAGTCTCTCTGTCCCCTCTCTCTCTGTCCCCAGTCTCTCTGTCCCCTCTCTCTCTGTCCCCCACTCTCTGTACCCCCCTCTCTCTGTCCCCTCTCTCTGTACCCCCTCTCTCTGTCCCTTTCTCTCTGTCCCTCCTCTCTCTGTCCCCCTCTCTCTGTCCCCTCTCTCTGTCCCCCTCTCTCTCTGTCCCCCTCTCTGTATCCCCCTCTCTCTGTCCCACTCTCTCTGTCCCACTCTCTCTGCCCCTTCTCTCTCTCTCTGTTCCCCTCTCTCTATCCCCCTCTCTCTGTCCCCTCACTCTCTCGACCGCTCTTTGACCCCCTCTCTGTCACCCTCTCTCCCTGCCCCCTAACTCTCTCTCCCCCTCTCTCTATCCATATCTCACTGCCCCCTCTCTCTGTCTCCCGCTCTCTAACCCCTTCTCTGTCATCCTCTCTTTCTGCCCGCTCTCTCTGCCCCCTCTCTCTGCCCCCCTCTCTCTTTTCCCCTCTCTCTGTCCCCCTCTCTCTGTCCCCCTCTCTCTCTGTCCCCCTCTCTCTCTGTCCCCTTTTCTCTGTCCCCCTCTCTCTGTCCCCCTCTCTCTGTTCCCCTCTCTCTGTCCCCTTCACTCTGTCCCCCCTCACTCTGTCGCCCTCTCTCTGTCCCCTTCTCTCTGTCTCCCTCTCTCTATCCCCCTCTCTTTTCCCCTCTCTTTCTCCCCCGCTCTTTGACACCCGCTCAGTCGCCCTCTCTCTCTGCCCCCTCTCTCACTGTCCCCTCTCTCTGTCCCCCTCTCACAGTCCCCTCTCTCTCCCGCTCTCTGACCACCTCTCTGTCACCCCCTCTCTCTGCCCCCCTCTCACTGTCCCCTCTCTCTCTGCCCCTTCTCTCACTGCCCCCTCTCTCTGTCCCCCTCTCACAGTCCCCTCTCTCTCCCGCTCTCTGACCACCTCTCTGTCACCCCTCTCTCTGCCCCCTCGTTCTCTGCCCCCCTCTCTCTGTCCCCCTCTCTCTGTCCCCTCTCTCTCTCTCTCCCGCTCTCTGACCCTCTCTCTCTCGCCCTCTCTCTGCCCCCTCTCTCTCTGCCCCCTCTCTCTGTCCCCCTCTCTCTCTGTCCCCCTCTCTCTCTGTCCCCCTCTCTCCATCCGCCCACTGTCTGTCCCCCTCTCTCTGACCCCCCTCTCTCCCCCACACTGTACCCCTCTCTCTCTCCCTCTGCCCCCTCTCTCTGTCACCGTCTCTCTATCCCCCCTTCTCTCTGTCTGACCTTTCTCTGTACCCCCTCTCTTTGCCCCCCCTCTCTGTCCCCCCTCTCTCTGTTCCCCCCGACCCCTTCTCTCTCTGTCCTCCCCGACCCCTTCTCTCTCTGTCCCCCCCTCTCTCTGTCCCCCTCTCTCTGTCTCCTCTTTCTGCCCCCTTCTCTCTCTGTCCCCGTCTCTCTCACTGACCCCCTCTCTCTCTGACCCCCTCTATCTCCCCCACTCTCTGTCCCCCTCTCTCTGTCGCCGTCTCTCTGTCCCCCCTCTCTCTGTCCCCTCTCTCTCTGTCCCCCTCTATCTGTCCCCTCTCTCTCCCACGCTCTCTGATCCCTTCTCTCCCCCGCTCTCTGACCCCCTCTCTATTGCCCTCTCACTGCCCCCGCTCTCTCAGCCCCCCGACACCTCTCTCTGTCCCACTCTCTCTGTTTCCCTCTCTCTGTTCTCCTCTCTCTGTCCCCCTCTCTCTGCCCCCTCACTCCTGTCCCCCTCACTCTCTCCCCTCTCTCTCTCCCCCGCTCTTTGACCCCTCTCTGTCCCCCTCTCTCTCTATCCCCCTCTCTCTGCCCCCTCTCTCTCTCTCGCGGTCTCTGACCCCCTCTCTGACCCCCTCTCTGTCAGCCTTTCTCTCTGCCCTCTCTCTCTGCCCCCAATCTCTCTGCCCCCCTCTCTGCCTCCCCCACTCTCTGTCCCCCTCTCTCTGACCCCCTCTCTCTCCCCCACTCTGTACCCCTCTCTCTGTCTCTCTCTCTCTGCCCCCCACTCTGTCACCGTCTTTCTATCCCCCCTTCTCTCTGTTCCCCCTTTCTCTGTTCCCCCTTTCTCTGTCCCCCTCTCTTTGTCCCCTTTCTCTCTGTCCCCCTCTCTCTGTCCCCCCTCTCTGTCCCCCTCTCTCTGACCCCCTCTCTCTACCCCACTCTGTACCCCTCTCTCTGTCTCCCTCTCTCTGCCCCCCTCTCTGTCACCGTCTTTCTATCCCCCCTTCTCTAAGTTCCCCCTTTCTCTGTTCCCCCTCTCTGTTCCCACTCTCTCTGCCCCCCGACCTCTCTCTCTGTCCCCCCTCTCTCTGTCCCCCTCTCTCTGTCCCCCTCTCTCTCTCCCCCGCTCTCTGATCCCCTCTCTGTTGCCATCTCTGTGCCCCCACTCTCTCTGCCCCCCGACCTCTCTCTCTGTCCCCCTCTCTCTGTCTCCCTCTCTCTGCCCCCCTCTCTGTCACCGTCTCTCTATCCCCCCTCTCTCTGTTCCCCCTTTCTCTGTTCCCCCTCACTCTGTCCCGTCTCTCTGTCCCCCACTCTCTCTGTCCCCCCTTCTGCCCCCTCTCTCTCTGTCCCTCTCTCTCTGACCCCCTCTGTCTCTGACCCCCTCTCTCTCTGCCCCTCTCTCTCTGTACCATCTCTTTCTGTACCCCTCACTCTCTGTACCCTCTCTCTGTCCCCCTCTCTCTCTGTACCCTCTCTCTCTGTTCCACCCCTCTCTGTCACCCTCTTTCTGACCCCCCTCTCTCCGTCCCACTCTCTCTGCCCCCTCTCTCTCTCTGTCCCCCCTCTCTCTCTGTCCCTCTCTCTCTACACCTCTCTCTCTCTGTCCCCTCTCTCTCTGTCTCCCTCTCTCTCTGTCTCCCCTCTCTCTGTCTCCCCTCTCTCTGTCTCCCTCTCTCTCTGTCTCCCTCTCTCTGTCTCCCCTCTCTCTGTCTCCCCTCTCTCTGTCTCCCTCGCTCTCTGTCTCCCCCACTCTGTCCCCCTCTCTCTGTCACCCTCTTTCTGCCCCCTCTCTCTCTGTCCCACTCACTCTCTCTATCCCCCTCTCACAGTCCCCTCTCTCTCCCGCTGTCTGACCACCTCTCTGTCACCCCCTCTCTCTGCCCCCGCTCTCTCTGCCCCCCTCTCTCTGTCCCCCTCTCTCTGTCCCCTCTCTCTCTACCCCGCTCTCTGACCCCCTCTCTGTTGCCCTCTTTCTGCCCCCATCTCTCTGCCCCCCTCTCTGTCCCCCCTCTCTCTGTCCCCCTCTCTCTCTCTGTCCCCCTCTCTCTATCCCCTTCTCACTGTCCCCTCTCTCCCGCTCTGTTCCCTCTCTCTCTGTCCCCCATTTCTCTGCCCCCCTCTCTGTCCCCCTCTCTCTGTCCCCCTCTCTCTGTGTACTCTCTCTCTCCCCGCTCTCTGATCCCCTCTCTGTCGCCCGCGCTCTCTGTCCCCCCTCTCTCTGTCGCCGTCTCTCTGTCCCCCTCTCTCTGCCCCCTCTCTCTCTGTCTCCCTCTCTCTCTGCCCCCATCTCTCTGTCCCACATCTCTCTGTCCCCCTCTCTCTCTGCCCCCCATCTCTCTGTCCCCCTCTCTCTCTGTCGCCCTCTCTCTGTCCCACTCTCTCTCTGTCTCCTCTCTCTCCCCCGCTCTCTGACCCCCTCTCTGTCGCCCTCTATCTGTCCCCCTCTCTCTCTGCCCCCCTCTCTGTCCCCCACGCTCTCTGTCCCCCTCTCTCTCTATCCCCCACTCTCTCCATTCGCCCACTCTCTGTCCCCCTCTCTCTGACCCCCCCTCTCTCCCCCACACTGTACCCCTCTCTCTCTCTCTCTCCCTCTGCCCCCTCTCTCTGTCACCGTCTCTCTATCCCCCCTTCTCTCTGTCCCACCTTTCTCTTTTGCCCCTCTCTTTGCCCCCCTCTCTCTGTCCCCCCTCTCTCTGCCCCCCCTCTCTCTGAACCCTTCTCTCTCTGTCCTCCTCTCTCTCTGTCCCCCTCTCTCTGTCTCCTCTTTTTGCCCCCTTCTCTCTCTGTCCCCCACTCTCTCACTGACCCCCCTCTCTCTCTGACCCCTCTATCTCCCCCACTCTCTGTCCCCCTCTCTCTGTCGCCGTCTCTCTGTCCCCTCTCTCCCACGCTCTCTGACCCCCTCTCTCCCCTGCTCTCTGACCCTCTCTCTGTTGCCCTCTCTCTGCCCCCGCTCTCTCTGCGCCCCCGACGCCTCTCTCTGTTTCCCTCTCTCTGTTCTCCTCTCTCTGTCCCTCTCTCTCTGTCCCACTCACTGCTGCCCCCCTCACTCTGTCCCCTCTCTCTCTCCCCCGCTCTTTGACCCCCTCTCTGTCGCCCTCTCTCTCTGTCCCCTCTCTCTCTGCCCCCTCTCTCTGTCCCCCTCTCTCTCTATTCCCCTCTCACTGCCCCCTCTCTCTCCTGCTCTCTGACCCCCTCTCTGTCACCCTTTCTCTCTGCCCCCTCTCTCTCTGCCCCCACTCTCTCTGCCCCCCACTCTCTGTCCCCCTCTCTCTGACCCCCTCTCTGTCACCCTTTCTCTCTGCCCCTCTCTCTCTGTCCCCACTCTCTCCCCCCCGCTCTCTGACCCCCTCTCTGTTGCCCTCTCTCTACCCCCTCTCTCTCTCTGCCCCCCGACCCCTCTCTCTGACCCCCTCTCTCTGTCCCCCTCTCTCTGTCCCCCTCTCTCTCTGTCTCCCTCTCTCTGTCCCCTCTCTCTCTCCCCCACTCTCTGACCTCCTCTCTGTTGCCCTCTCTCTGCCCCCACTCTCTCTGCCACCCGACCCCTCTCTCTGTCCCCCTCTCTCTCTCTGTCCCCCTCTCTCTGTCTCCCTCTCTCTGCCCCCCTCTCTGTCCCCCTCTCTCTCTGTCTCCCTCTCTCTGTCCCCTCTCTCTCTCCCCCGCTCTCTAACCTCCTCTCTGTTGCCCTCTCTCTGCCACCCGACCCCGCTCTCTGTCTCCCTCTCTCTCTCTATCCCCCCTTCTCTCTGTTCCTCCTTTCTCTGTTCCCCCTCCTCTCTGTCCCCCTCTCTCTGTCCCCCTCTCTCTCTCTATCCCCCCTTCTCTCTGTTCCTCCTTTCTCTGTTTCCCCTCTCTCTCTGTCCCCCTCTCTCTGTTGCCTCTTTCTGCCCCCTCTCTCTCTGCCGCCCCTCTCTCTGTTCCGCCCCTCTGCCCCCCTCTCTCTCTCTGCCCCTTCTCTCTGCCCACCTCTCTGTCCCCCTCTCTCTCTCTGTCCCCCACTCTCTCCATCCCCCCACTCTCTGTCCCCCTCTCTCCCCCCACACTGTACCCCTCTCTGTCCCCCACTCTCTGTCCCCCTCTCTCTGTCCCCTCTGTCTCCCCCTCTCTCTGTACTCTTCTCTCTGTCTCCTATCTCTCTCCCCTGCTCTCTGTCCTCTCCATCTCCTCCTCTCTCTGTCCTCCTCTCTCTGTCCCCTATCTCTCTCCCCTGCTCTCTGACCCCCTCTCTGTTACACTCTCTCTGCCCCCTTCTCTCTGCCTCCCTCTCTGTCCCCCTCTCTCTCTGTCTCCCACTCTCTCCATCCCCACACTCTCTGTCCCCCTCTCTCTGACCCCCTCTCTCCCCCCCACTCTGTACCCTCTCTGTCCCCCACTCTCTGTCCCCCTCTCTCTGTCCCCTCTATCTTCCCCTCTCTCTGTCCCCCTCTCTCTGTCCCCTCTATCTTCCCCTCTCTCTCTCTGTCCCCCTCTCTCTGTCCCCTCTCTCTCTCCCCCGCTGTCTGACCCCCACTCTGTCGCCCTCTCTCTGCCCCCTCTCTCTGTCCCCCTCTCTCTGTCCCCCACTCTCTCCATCCCCCCACTCTCTGTCCCCCTCTCTCTGACCCCCTCTCTCTCCCACTCTGTACCCCTCTCTCTGTCCCCTTCTCTCTGTCCCCCTCTCTCTGTTGCCCTCTCTCTGCCCACTATCTATCCCCCTCTCTCTGACCCCCTCTCTCTGTCCACTCTCTGCACCCTCTATCTATCCCCTTCTCTCTGTCACCATTTCTCTGTCCTCCCTTCTCTCTATCCCCTCTCTCTCTCTCTCCCCCACTCTTTCTGTCCCCCTCTCTCTGTCCCGTCGATCTCTCCCCCGCTCTCTGCCCCTCTCTGTCGCCCTCTCCCTGCTCCCTCTCTCTCTGCCCCCACTCTCTGTCCCCCCTCTCTCTCTGTCCCTCACTCTCTCCATCCCTCACTCTCTGTCCCCTCTCTCTGACCCCCCTCTCTCCCCCCCCACTCTGCACCCCCTGTCTGTCTCCCTCTATATCCCCTCTCTCTGTGTCCCTCTCTCTGTCAGGAGAAAGTGAGGTCTGCAGATGCTGGAGATCAGAGATGGAAATGTGTTGCTGGAAAAGCGCAGCAGATCAGGCAGCATCTAGGGAACAGGAGAATCGACGTTTCGGGCATTAGCCCTTCTTCAGGAATGAGGAAAGTTGGTCCAGCAGGCTAAGATAAAAGATAGAGAGGAGGGACTTGGGGGAGGGGCGTCGGAAATGTGATAGGTGGAAAGAGGTCAAGGTGAGGGTGATAGGTCAGACTGGGGTGGGGGCGGAGAGGTCGGGAAGAAGATTGCAGGTTAGGAAGGCGGTGCTGAATTTGATGGATTTGACTGAGACAGGCTGGGGCGAGGGGAAATGAGGAAACTGGTGAAATCCGAGTTCATCCCTTGTGGTTGGAGGGTTCCTAGCCGGAAGATGAGGCGTTCTTCCTCCAAACGTCGTTTTGCTGTGGTCTGACGATGGAGGAGTCCAAAGACCTGCATATCCTTGGTGGAGTGGGAGGGGGAATTGAAATGTTGAGCTACAGGGTGGTTGGGTTGGTTGGTCCGGGTGTCCCAGAGGTGTTCCCTGAAACGCTCCGCAAGTAGGCGGCCCGTCTCCCCAATATAGAGGAGGCCACATCGGGTGCAAAGGATGCAATGGATGATATGTGTGGAGGTACAGGTGAATCTGTGGCGGATATGGAAGTTTCCTTTGGGGCCTTGGAGGGAGGTGAGGGGGGAGGTGTGGGCGCAAGTCTTGCACTCCTGCGGTTGCAGGGGAAGGTGCCGGGAGTGGAGGTTGGGTTTGTGGGGGGTGTGGATCTGACAAGGAAGTCACGGAGGGAGTGGTCTTTACGGAATGCTGATAGGGGAGGGGAGGAAAATATATCCTTGGTGGTGGGGTCCGTTTGGAGGTGGCGGAAATGGCGGCGGATGATGCGCTGTACATGGAGGTTAGTGGGGTGGTAGGTGAGGACCAGTGGGGTTCTGTCCTGGTGGCGGTTGGAGGGGCGGGGTTCAAGGGCGGAGGATCGGGAAGTGGAAGAGATGCGGTGGAGGGCATCGTCGACCACGTCGGGGGGGAAATTGCGGTCCTTGAAGAAGGAGGCCATCTGGGATGTGTGTTTTTGGAACTGGTCCTCCTGGGAGCAGATGCGGCGGAGTCGAAGGAATTGGGAGAATGGGATGGCGTTTTTACAGGGGGCAGGATGGGAGGAGGTGTAGTCCAGGTAGCTGTGGGAGTCGGTTGGTTTGTAGTAGATGTCCGTGTTGATTCGGTCGCCTGAGATAGAAATAGAAAGGTCGAGGAAGGGGAGGGAGGAATCTGAGACTGTCCAGGTGAATTTGAGGTCGGGGTGGAAGGTGTTGGTGAAGTGGATGAACTGTTCAACCTCCTCGTGGGAGCACGAGGCTGCGCCGATACAGTCATCGATGTAGCGGAGGAAAAGGTGGGGGGTGGGGCCAGTGTAGTTGCGGAAGATGGATTGTTCCACATATCCTACGAAGAGGCAGGCATAGCTGGGGCCCATGCGGGTGCCCATGGCTACTCCTTTCGTTTGGAGGAAGTGGGAGGATTGGAAAGAGAAGTTGTTCAGGGTGAGGACCAGTTCAGTCAGTCGAAGGAGGGTGTCGGTGGAAGGGTACTGGGTGGTACGGCGGGAAAGGAAGAAGCGGAGTGCTTTGAGTCCTTCGTGATGGGGGATGGAGGTGTACAAGGACTGGATGTCCATGGTGAAAATAAGGCGTTGGGGACCGGGGAAGCGAAAATCATGGAGCAGGTGGAGGGCATGGGTGGTGTCCCGAACGTAGGTGGGGAGTTCTTGGACTAAGGGGAACAGGGCGGTGTCAAGTTATGCGGAGATGAGTTCGGTGGGGCAGGAGCAGGCGGAGACAATGGGTCGGCCGGGGCAGGCAGGTTTGTGGATTTTGGGCAGGAGGTAGAAGCGGGAGGTGCGGGGTTGTGGGACTATGAGGTTGGAGGCGGTGGATGGGAGGTCCCCTGAGGTGATGAGGTTATGGATGGTCTGGGAGATGATGGTTTGGTGGTGGGGGGGTGGGGGGGTGGGGTCATGGTCAAGGGGGCAGTAGGAGGAGGTATCTGCGAGCTGGCGTTTGGCCTCAGCGGTGTAAAGGTCGGTGCGCCAAACTACTACCGCGCCTCCCTTGTCAGCTGGTTTGATGGTGAGGTTGGGGTTGGAACGGAGGGAGTGGAGGGCTGCGCGTTCCGAAGGTGTGAGGTTGGAGTGGGTGAGAGGGGTGGGGGAGTTCAGGTGGCGGTTAATATCGCGGCGGCAGTTGGCTATGCAGAGGTCGAGGGCAGGTAGGAGGCCAGCACGGGTTGTCCAGGTGGATGGGGTGTGTTGGAGGTGGGAGAAGGGGTCGTCAGAGGGTGGGCGGGAGTCTTGGTTAAAGAAATAGGCGCGGAGGCGAAGGCGGCGGAAGAATTGTTCGACGTCACGCTGCGTGTTGAATTCATCAATCCGGGAGCGTAGGGGAATGAAGGTGAGGCCTCTGCTGAGGACTGATCTTTCATCCTCAGAGAGGGGTAGGTCTGGAGGGATGGTGAAAACACGGCAGGGCTGGGAGCTAGGACCTGGTGTGGGGCTGGAGCTGAGTGTGGGGGCGGGGTTAGGCCTGGGGGCGGGGACGGAGATCGGCGTGGGGGCGGGGTCGGGCGTGGTGACGGCGATAGGCGAAGGGGCGGGGTTAGACGTGGTGACGGAGATGGGCGTGGGGTCGGGGTTAGGCATGAAGTCGGAGATCGGCGAAGGGGCGGGGTTAGGCGAGGTGACGGAACTCGCCGGGGCGGCGGGGTTAGGCGTGGAGATCGGCGTGGGGGCGGAGACACATGCGGCGTAAGTGACGTCAGTGGGGGCGGAAGTGGCTGGGGCGACCGCAGAGACCGCAGAGGCGCCCACACCTCCCCCCTCACCTCCCTCCAAGGCCCCAAAGGAAACTTCCATATCCGCCACAGATTCACCTGCACCCCCACACACATCATCTATTGCATCCTCTGCACCCGATGTGGCCTCCTCTATATTGGGGAGACGGGCCGGCTACTTGCGGAGCGTTTCAGGGAACATCTGTGGGACACCCGGACCAACCAACCCAACCACCCTGTAGCTCAACATTTCAATTCCCCCTCCCACTCCACCAAGGATATGCAGGTCTTTGGACTCCTCCATCGTCAGACCACAACAAAATGACGGTTGGCGGAAGAACGCCTCATCTTCCAGCTAGGAACCCTCCAACCACAAGGGATGAACTCGGATTTCACCAGTTTCCTCATTTCCCCTCGCCCCAGCCTGTCTCAGTCAAATCCATCAAATTCAGCACCGCCTTCCTAACCTGCAATCTTCTTCCCGACCTCTCCGCCCCCACCCCAGTCTGACCTATCATCCTCACCTTGACCTCTTTCCACCTATCACATTTCCGACGCCCCTCCCCCAAGTCCCTCCTCCCTATCTTTTATCTTAGCCTGCTGGACCAACTTTCCTCATTCCTGAAGAAGGGCTAATGCCCGAAACGTCGATTCTCCTGTTCCCTAGATGCTGCCTGACCTGCTGCGCTTTTCCAGCAACACATTTCCATCCCCTCTCTCTGTCACCCTCTCTCTGCCCCTTCACCCTCCCACCCACCTCTCTCTTCCCCCCTCTCACTGTCCCCCTCTCTCTCTGTCCCCCTCTATCTTCCCCACACTCTGCCCCCCCTCTCTCTCTGTCCTCCTCTGTCTCTGTCCCCCTCTCTCTCTGTCACCCTCTCTCTGTCGCCATCTCTCTGTCCCCCTCTCTCTCTGTCCCCCTCTCTCTCTGTCCCCCTCTCTCTCTGACCCCCTCTCTCCTTGACCCCCCTCTATCTCCCCCACTCTCGGTGTCCCTCTCTCTGTCCCCTCCCTCTGACACCCTCTATCTCCCCCACTCTCTGTGCCCCTCTCTCTGTCGCCCTTTCTATCTCCCCCCTTTCTCTGTCCACCCTCTCTCTGTCCCCTCTCTCTGACCCCCTCTCTCTGTCCCCCCTCTCTCTGACCCCTCTCTCATTATGTCCTCCCCTATTTCTCTCTCTCCCTCCCTCACCTTATCTCTCCCTTCCCTCTCTCTCTCCCTCTGTCTCTCCCTGTTCCTTCGCTCTCTCTCCATCTTCTCTCACTCTCCATCCCCCTCCCTCGGTGTCTCTCTCTCTCCCCACCTCCCTCCGTTTCTCTCTGACTCAATCTCTCTCCCTCCTGTCCTGTCCTTCCTCTCTCTCTGACACACTCTGTCTCCCTGGTACTTCCTTCTCCCTCTGACCTAGAGACTGGGTGTTTGTGGTGAGGCTGCGTGTGGGGGGTGGGGGTGAAATGATTGAGAGATGTGGGAAGTGGGGAAATTGGGGTAGAGACGGAATTGCGGGAGGGAGACAGATGGCAGGAGAGAGAGAGTGAGGGTGAGGGGGAGAGAGAAGAATGGAGGCAGGTGGAGAAACTCATGTTGGGGGTGTGAGGGGGGAGAGTGAGGCAGAATGAATAGTGGAGGCAGGTGGAGAAACCGGGGTTGGGGGGGGTTGTCTGAGAGGGGACCAGAGAGAGTGAAAGGGAGAGGAGGTGAGAGAGAGACAGTGTGCAGAAAGAGAGAGAGAGGGAGAGAATTGAGGAGGAAGAGTGGGGGAGAGGAAATGGGGAGGCCAGGTTGGAGTGGGGGGGGTGCAGAGTGAGTTAAACCCAGCTCCTGAGCTCAGGGCGCGGTGCCCTCCCCTTCCCTGAGGACCAGGACTTGGGGCTGAGTCTGTCTCTCTCCAGCTCAGCTTCTCCAACACAAAGACACACAACAACATCGGTCACTCTGCTGCTCGGCACGCTTTAATCAACATTTTTATTGGTTACAAATGGCAGTGATGGATACAGTCAGTGGGATGGTACCTTTTCTCACTGGCCCCTGAGTTGTGAGAAACATTGAAATGTTTCCCTGTAACCACCCTGTGGGATAAGGATGGACAAACCCAGCGCTACCCTCAGTCTGTTACCATAGCGACAGGCTGCTCCATCGCTGAAACACTGAACTGAAATGAGAAAATCCCGGATGGATTGATTAATGCGGGAATTTGATGGATGGATGTATATGGGTGAAGGGATATTTCAGCACATTCTTCAGCTGCTGCCTGAACTTAGTCTGGGTCACGGCATAAATCGCGGTGTTTGTGCAGCAACTGAGGAGCTGCAGCATGAAGCCCAATTCCCGCACAAAGGGATGTAGATACACAGACCGATACCCAATCCACAACATCCGTCTCCATATAGAATACAGCATTAACGTTGACCATAACAGGATGAAATTGGCCGAGATCACACACAGTAAAATGATGGTTTTTTTTCGGTTTCTCATTTCAGTGTCAGACTGAGCGTCCCCATTGGTGTGAGCGCGGAGTCTCCTGCGGGCTCTGCTGGTCACTACAATGTGTCTGACGGTGAGAACATTGAGCAGCAGAACCAGGAGAAATGGGACCCCCGGGGTTAGAATGTGGTGGAGGGACTCGATTGTGGCCCAGACAATGGAGAATTGACCAGTTATATCACAAAACCAGAAGGGGCTCCCCAGCCTATACCGAGCCGAGAGCATAAAATAACAGGAAATGTCCTTTAAACAGCTCAGCACAGTCACTGCTCCCAGAACCACAGCCGCCGTTTTCTCACTGCAATATTTACTTTTCAGCTTCTGGCAACAAATGGACACAAACCGATCAAAGGTGAAAGTGACGGTGAACCAGACAGAGCAGTCAGTGGCTGCATAAAGCAGGACGGCGTGGATATTACACACAGGGACGGAGTCCTTCAGGAAATAAAACTGTTCCCGATAAACAATGGGAATGTGTCTCAGGATCAGGTCGAGGATAATGACCAGGAGATCCGCCGCTGCCATGGCCCCCAGGTAACGTCTGACACATGGAGACAATCCACAATCTTTATAAAGCAGGACGTAGATGGTCACTACGTTAACTGTGAGGAAGGAAAACAAACCCATTATCCATCAGCCTGGAGGCCACGGGACCCGTTTGATTGGGGACCCAGTGAGATTTTCAAATGTGTCCCTGTATTCAGGGATTTATTAAAATAATTGAAACTGGAATAACAAACGGGAAAGTCGGAATTACTGACAAAAAAGTGACATAAACCACAAGAAACCCTCCCTCCCCAAACACACAGAGATACATCCATAAGGACAGATGGTTTCTAGAACATTATCACACACTCGATCACCCGAGAGCAGACACAGGTCACTCCTTCCCAGTTCCCAATACGGAGGGTGGGAACGTTGCTGTCCTGAAGGATTCTCTCCCAGTTTCCTGAAGACAAACGGAGTTTGGGAATTTCGGTATTTTGGTCTAAATTGTGATCTTATCGTTTGTTCAATTCACTGACGTCCGGCCGTTCACAAACAATGTCAGGGACAGAACGTTCCGGGGAATGTCAGCTATAGAATGTTGGGGATGGAACGTTCCGGGGAATGTCAGGGACAGAATGTTGGGAACAGAACGTTCCGGGGAATGTCAGTTATAGAATGTCGGGGACAGAACGTTCTGGGGAATGGCAGTTATAGAATGTCGGGGACAGAACGTTCCGGGGAATGTCAGTTATAGAATGTTGGGGACAGAACATTCCGGGGAATGTCAGTTGTAGAATTTCAGGGACAGAACATGCCGTGGAACTCCTTGACCTGTCCATCACCTTTCCCCCTACCCACCCCACCAACATGATGTTCTGTGCATGGGCACACTGTAACATTAATGGGGTGAGAGACGGAGGATCCAATCACAGGAATGGGAATTAAAGGCATTGCCAGATCAGCTGAAAGTGTCAGGTATACTACATTCTCAATCCAACGCACAGAACCAGCCCAGAAACCATCAACACAGAGGAGATATCTGTTTACCGTGGAACACTGTGTAGACCAGGCCAGTGTACTGCTCAGTACAACACAGCAATCTGTCCAGATTCATCCATTACACTGATCAATGCAATCCAGCGATCGTCCAGAGTGGAGTACTGTGCAGACTACAGCAGTGATTTGATCTATAAACCCAGGCCATGTATCTGTCCAGAACTGGGAGCTGTGCAGACCACATCAGTGCATTGATCTATAAACCCGGACTAGATATCTGTCCAGTACTGGGAGCTGTGCAGAACACATCAGTGCATTGATCTATAAACCCGGATTAGATATCTGTCCAGCACTGGGAGCTGTGCAGACCACAGCAGGGCACCAATGTGTGAACCTGAAACAAATATCCATCCAGCATGGGGAGCTGCACAGACCATATCATTGCAGTATCTATAAACCTCAACCAGAATGACTGACCAGCACAGTGACCTGTGCAGTGATCACCTGGGAATTAATCTGTAAACCAGGAGCAGTTACCCTCCCAGCATGTAGGGCTGCGTACCCCACCCCAGTGCATTGATCTGTAAACCAGGAGCAGTTACACTCCCAGCATGTAGGACTGTGTACCTCACCCCAGTGCATTGATCTGTAAACCAGGAGCAGTTACCCTTCTTGCATGCAGGACTGTGTACGCCACCCCAGTGCAATGCTCAGTAACACTGTGCTAGATCACTGCCCGGCGTGGAGAAACTTGCAGCCCGGGCTGGAAGTGACAGGATGTGTAGCTCCTATCCATTTACAGCTCCATCTCTCCATTGTTGCCCTGACAAGGGGGTGCTGTGGATGTGAACATCACTGCCAGAGAGAGATGGCGGGGGAATCAGTTTAAATATGACCACATGGGAGGGGTTTGGGAAATAGACAGAGACGGGGAGACTGAGTGTCATGGAAGGATGTGATCCCAGGTTTCAGAATGCTGAAAAGTAGACACTTCGATAACATCCTGTAACATGAGCCTGTCTTCCCAGGAAAGATGGGAAAAAGTGATATTGGTGTGAGGTCAGATGATGGAGAGTTTTGGATGAGCATTTGTTCTACAGCTTTGTAAAAGGAGTCCTTCATGGCTGGAGCTACACACCATCACCCAGATGCCCCTGGATATTCCGTGATCCCTGACACTGATGTCATCTTTAAAAGCCCAATGGGCAACGATTGAGTTTTCTCTATTTGGAGCTACCCTGCACAGTTTACCCCGAGCATGGCAGATAAGGGACAATTACACCACGGTTTGTCAACAGTGGCACGGAGGTCCTGGTGGATGGGCTCTTACAGAGGGGACCATTCTCTTCCCAGAGGGGGCGACACCACCAGACCCACCGAGCATAGTCTGAGCTCCCCACCCAGCTCAGTGCAGTATCTGCGGTCTGAAGAAATGCCGCAACAATACAGGACAACATCAATAACCTTCCCCTCTCTTTCAGGATACGTGTAACCGTATTCTCTTTGCTCCCTCACAGTTAGTGACTGTATATCTGTTACAGCACCGACCCCCGAACAAGGCTCATGGTCCACCACTCTCACTGCTGCATGTTGCAACTTCTCTCTCTGTCTCTGTCTCTCCCTCTCTCCCTCTCTCTCCCCCCTCTCTCCACTTCACCCCACACTAATAACACTGTATGGATACAACACTGTGGACTGACTCCCTTTGGACACCTCACCATGACCCCCTCCCCACCTACACGAACACTAACAGCAGGACCACCCACTCCTACCCTCCCCCCCTCCCCCCACTTCTCCCATTCCAGGAGAAACAGCCTGGAATAGGACAGGAAGGGCCTATCCGGGTGGTGGAGTGCCCGATATCCGTTACTTCACCCCCTCCCTCTGCCATGTGGGGAGGACCCTGGTAGGAACCGGAGAGGACCGTGACGCCTCGTGTGGAGATTCTGAAACGTCCACGTCCCACCGACCGAGTAAGAAGCAATGTTCAGTGAAGGTCAATTCTCATTTTAAACCCACTGGCAGCTCCGTTTCCCCCTGACACAACTTAGAAGCCGTGGCCCTGATGCCATCTCCCTTTTGCGTCGAGCTGGTACAAATGGAATCCCCATGGTCTCGGTGGGCAGGAGGGTGGGCTCACAACACATCGTCACCACCACCTCCCAGGGAGGGAGCACGGAGGCTCCCTCCACACCTCCCCCTGTAAACAGCTCAGATACTGAAACTAATCTGTGACAGTTACTGCTCTCCCCACCTGTCCTGACATCTTCAACAATCTGTGCTCATATCCACCCAGCGCTCTCTGGTCCTGCAGCTCCATTGTAATGGCACAGCCTGTTTTAAACTGTCTTTCATTGTCTTTCCTACCAAAGTGTATCATCTCACACTGTTCTGCACTGATCCCCATCTGCCTTACACCTGAACACGACACCAACGTGTGACTGTCCTGTTACAGTTCCACACTCTCCTCCATAGACTTCACAATTCTTCCAGGTTTGGTGCCATCTACAAACATTGAGATTGCCATAGCTTCACAGTTCCCATGAAACAACTGAAATCCTGCCCCACTCATGAGTGTGAGCAAGTGAAATACTGCTATATTCCCAATACTGCTATGTTTAGTTTAAATTACCAGATGAGCTCAATGTTGTGTCCTAACAATTGCTGTGTGTGTATCTGTGTGTCTCTGTGTGGGGCAGGTCTGGCAGTCTCTGTGGTGCTTAAAGTGATGCAATGTCACCCTCTGCTGGCCTCCACACGCCACTGCACAGGCATTGGCAGAGGGTGAAAACCAACAGGGATTCATTCAGAGATGGGGAGGGAGAGGGCAGCTGTTTACAGCACCATCCAAACACACACCAGACGGAGCAAATGAAATATTGACAAACCACAGAGCAAAAGAAACCCGGATAGGTCCCACTTATCGATATTCATCAGGGTATAATGTGATGAAGTTAAAAGTGTGTACTATAGCTTTAAGAGAGAGCGAATGCTGGTCTGAACTGAGAGCTTACAAGCTCCTGTGGTATGAGAGGATGGCAGACCCAGATACAGTATATTGCTATAGAGCTGGAGTCGGGTAATAAGCAGTTAAGAGAAAGAGGGTCCCAGAGTTGTGCATAGTTGATGTAAAATGTTCACTTTAAGAGTGAAAAAATAAATTGATGTTTTTATTTAAACAGTGGAATTTGACAGATCTGTCCCTCATATTTTAACAGTTTACAAGGGGAATTATGCATTTCTTTATGTTACATTTAAGTTACCAGATGAGCTTCACGCCGTGTCCTCACCATTCCCATGTGTGTATCTGTGTGTCTCTGTGTGGGGCAGGTCTGGCACTCTTTGTGGTGCTTAAAGTGATGCAATGCCACCCTCTGCTTGCCTGCACACGCCACTGCACAGGCATTGGCAGAGTGTGAAGACCAACAGGGATTCATTCAGAGAGGGGGAGGGAGAGGGCAGCTGCTCACAGCACCATCCAAACTGATGTCTTATCCATGGACTGATCTAAATGTCCTGTAAACGTTGTAACTGTCCCTGCTTTCACCACTTCCTCTGGAAGTTCATTCCACACACATGCCAGCTTCTGTCGAACATAATTACCTCTCATGACTTTTGTAAATCTTTTTTCCTCGCACCTTAAAAATCCCTCAATTTTGAATTCCCAACTCTAGTGAAAAGACATCAGCCCTTCAACTTCTCTGTAACCCTCATTATTTTATAAACCTCTGTAAAGTTACTGCTTAATCTCATATTCTTCAGTGAAAAAAGTCCCAGCCTATCCAGCCTCTCCTTATAGCTCACTCCCTCCTTTCCCAGCAACATCCAGGTTAATCTCTTCTCATTCCTCTCCAGCTTAATAATATAAATGTCAGTAATATCAAAGTGAATAGTCAAGGTATTTTCTAAGGGTATGGGGAGTCCAAAACTAGAGGACATAGGCTTAAGGTGAGAGGGAAAACATTTAAAAGTGACCTAAGGGGCAGCCTTTTCACCCAGAAGGGTGGTGTGCCTATGGAATGAGCGAGCAGGGTGACCAGACTGAACACAGTATTCCAGAAGAGGTCTCACCAATGTCCTGTACAACCACAACATGACATCCCAATTCCGACTTCAAAGGTCTGTCCGATGAAGACAAGTGTGTTAAACACCTTCTTAACCACACCATCTATATGAGATGCAAATTTTAAAGAATTATACCTGACGGCCTAGGTTTCTGTTATACTGCACTACCAAAGGCTCTACTTTTAATTGTATAGGTCCTGCTGTTGTTTGCTTTACCAAACCCAATACCTCGCATTAATCCAAACTAAACTCCATCAGCCACCACTCAGCCCAGTGAGTGATATTACTGTCACCTCCCCCTCCCCCTTCATTTTTAAAACGCCCATCCGTCTCCAGCATGCGTGCACACTCCGGCCTTGATTTTCACAAAGGCCCTGAGCTTGGTTTGCCTTGTGTGGTTAGGGGGAGGAGGGACAGATTGCAGACACAGTCAGTGGGGAGGAGAGGCTGGACATTAATCAGCGGCCTGGTGTCATTTCATGGTTTTTGGAAAAGGAGAGTCGCACGTGAGATTTGGGTAAGAGTGATCCGTGTTTTGGGGTCAGAAATTAAGTCTTCCATCGTCTCTGGTGTTCAGTAATAAATATCTATTTGAGACCCTTCATTGGGCAGAGTGTGTCTGCAGGATTTCTTTCCTTAATATTGCAGACTACAGATAATAGCAATTAAACATGTTTATAGTTAATTTCAATGGCGCAGCACGTACACTCAATATCCTACAGTTGAGACAAATATCTTGTATTTGTTTAATAATACAAAGTGTTGTTTGTAGTTCAATAATGGTAACCTGATTATAATAAAACCACACCAAGCTGAAAGTGGGCACTAAACTATGACCCACAATCTGGGTATGGTAGTGTGGTGGGTAGTGTCCCTGTCTCTGAGCCAGAGCTCTGGATTTGATTCCAATTCCTGAACTTGTGTGGTAGTGTTCCTAGTTCTGCGCTAGAAGGCCTGGATTCAAGTCCTGCCGGTTGCAGAGGTATGACCCAGCATGTCAGAACAGGCTGATGAACAAACACACAGGAGAATACTGTTACAGCTTTATGGGTATTGCCCAGTGATGCTCGTGTCCCTACCTCCGGGCACAAAGGTCTTGGCGTAAAGCCCACAGAAGTGTCTCAGGATACATCTGAACAAACTGATTAAAATGGATTTAGAATTGTGACTTGATGGAGAAGGAAGAGGTGTCAGTATTGCATTTCAGAATTTAGACCCAGCATGACTGAAAGTACAGCCATTCGTGTTGATTGGAGTCACATTTTGCAGCAGTAGCGGTTTATAAAATCAAAATGGCCATGGATAGGGTGAGTAGTCAGGGGTTTTTCCCCAGGTTAGGGGCGTCCAAAACTAGAGGGCATTGGTGGAAAGTGAGAGGGGCAAGCTTTTGAGGAGGCCTGAAGGGCACCATTTCACACAGAGGGTGGTGTGCATATGGAATGAGCTGCCAGAGGAAGTGGTGGAGGCTGGTACAACTTCAGCATCTGGGTACTGAGAGACCTGGCGAGCTTTTCCAGCAATTTCTGTATTTAATTAAAAAGTGCATTCAGTTTAACATAGGTATTCTGAATAAATTAAACATTTATATTTTTCAATGTCTCAGGGACATATAAACATATCTTCAAATTGACCGAGACCATTTTCTGCGAAGGGTATGGCTCTGTGTATGACAGCAGCAATGATGCACCTGCATGGAACAGGGAATGTGATGGAGACATAGTTTGGACAATGTACAAGGAGAACTCACATGATCCAGTTTGGGAGAGGATGACATTACTATGTGATTCAACTCAGAGAGGGAGAAAATGTAATCTGCCCGAGAAGGAATGTCCTATTGCACTCTATCTCCTTCATTATTCCTCATCACAGCAATGTGTGCGAGCTAAAACAAACCTCTACAGTCATCGTTACCATTCTTATTTTTATGGAATCCCTGCAGTGTTGAAACAGGCCCTTCGACCCTACAAGTCCATACCAACCTTCCCAACTCATTTCCCTATATTTACCCCTAACTATTGCACATAACCTAGAAATTCCTGAACACTACAGACAATTAAACATGACCAATCCACCGGACCTACACAGTTTGTGGTAGGAAACTGGATCACCCATTAGAAGCTCACACAGACAAGGGGAGAATGTGCAAACTCCACACAGACAGTCACCCAAGGCTGGAATCGACCCCAAGTCCCTGGTGCTGTGAGGCAGCAGTGCTAACCACCGTGCTACCCTTTGGATGATCCCGAACCAGAATTCACTGGAATCTACTCACTGCCGAAAGCAAACGGAATTCAGCCAAATCCAAACTCTCCCAGGATGAAATCCTATTGCTAGCAGCTTGTATGAGTACAATATCTTTAGAAGCAGAATAACGTTTTGGACAATCTCACAAATTTTCCTTTGTCATGAGTTCCAATAATATTTGGACCAAGTTCTTTCAAGTTAAAACTGCAGAGATTTTGTGTGTGTCAGCATTTTTAGAAAGGGAAATATTGATTATATAATCGCAATGCCCAAACAGTTTTCCATTCATCTTTCGATCACAGTTTGAGTACCATTGCTCTGGATCATAAACGTGTTGTTTTAGCAGATTAAACAAAATATCCTGACTTGTTCCTAAAACTAACCCTGACCCAGTCTGAGACCGATATGATCGGCCATATCATCAACCTGGTTACATTTAGCATTTGTTGTGACCAGTGGAGGAGTGGGACTAGAAAAGCAAACAGTGACCCAAAAAGCCGGGGAACTAAAGAACGGTGAGCCTGCTGTTGGTGGTGGGTAAGTTGTTGGAGGGGATTCTCAGAGATAGCATTTGCATACATTTGGGAAGGCAAGGGCCGATCGGAGTAGACAACGTGGCTTTCTGCATGGGAAATCATGTCTCATTCATTTGGTTGAGTTTTTTGAAGAGGTGAAAAAGAAGATCGATGAAGGCAGTTTGGTCGACATTGTCTATATGGACTTCAGCAAGGTGTTCATTTAAAGAACAAAGAGCAAAGAAAATTTACAACCCAGGAACAGGCCCTTCGCCCTCCAAGCCTGAGCCGATCCAAATGTACTGTCTAAATCTGTCGGTCAATTCCGAAGCATCTGTATCCCTCTGCTCCCACCTACTCATGCATCTGTCCAGACGCATCTTAAATGAATCTCCCTGCCTGCCTCTACCACCTCTGCTGGCAACGCGCACCAAACGCCCACCACCCTCTGTGTGAAGTACTTACCGTGTGTATCCCCCTTAAACTTTCCATCTCTCACTTTGAAAGCACGACCTCTCGTTATTGAATCCTTCACCCTGGGAAAAAGCTTGTCTCTATCCACCCTGGCTATACCCTTCATGATTTTGCAAACCGTAATCAGGTCCCCCTTCAATCTCCTTTTATCTAGTGAAAATAAATCTAAGCTACTCAGCCTGTCTTCAGAGCTAGTATTTCATTCTGATTGGTAGACAGATTAGTAAGTTTCAATCACATAAGATACAGAAGAAGCTAGTCACAATTGGCTTGAAGGAAGAGGGATATTTTTCAGACTGGAGGCTTGTGAGCAGCAGTGTGCTGTAAGAATCAGTACAGTACTGAGTTCACTGCATTTCATCATTTATGTAAATGATTTAGATGTGAATATAGGGGCAATAGTTAGCAAGTATACAGATGACATCAGAAAGGTGGTGTAGCAGATTATCTCAGAGTAAAACAAGACCGCAATTAGATGGGACAAAGTGGCAAGGAGTAACAGATGAAGTTTAATTTAGATAAATATGAAGCTTTTCATTTTGGGAAGGCAAATCAGGGCAAACATTATATACTTCATGGTCAGGTCCTGGGGCATGTTGTAAAACAAAGGGGCATAGGGCTGCAGGTGCATTGTTCCTTGAAAGTGGAGTCGCAGATCGACAGTGTGCTGCTGAACACATTTGGCACACTTGCCTTAATCAGTCAGAGCATTGAGTATAGGAGTTGTGGTGATATGTTGTATCTGTACAGGACGTTGGTGAGGCCACTTTAACAATACTGCGTACAACTCGGTTTTCTGCAGAAATGACTTACACGGATGTTGCAGGACTGGAAGTTTGAGCTTTAGGGAGAGGTTGATTAGGTTGAGGTGTTTCCCCCTGGAGTGTCAGAGGCTGAAGGGTGACATTATAGAGGTTTATAAAACCAGCAGGGGCATGGATATTCTGAACAGCCACGTTCTGCTCCCCAGGATAGGGGAGTCCAGAACAAGAGGGCATAGGTTGAAGGCGAGGGGGATTGATTTAGAAGGGTCCTGAAGATAAATGTTTCACACAGAGAGTGGTGTGTGTACAGAAAGTGCTGTCAGAGGATGTGGTGAAGGCGGTTACAATCGCACATTTGAAAAGTATCTGAAAGAGGAGGGATATTGGCCAAATGCTGGCAAATGGGACTGGATCAGATTTGATATCTGATCGGAGTGAACAGATTGGACTAATGGGTCTGTTTCAGTTCTGCGTGACTCTCTGATTCTATCTGGAGGGATGACGAATAGTTCTGAAAGGACCTTTCAAATCGGAATTCTCTTCAGTGGAAGGTTATCGTGTCTCTATGTTCACATTGATTGAAAGCTGCGATAGTTAAATATTTGACAAAGAAGTGAGTCATGCACAATGGGACACAGACAGGAAAGTGGGGCTGAGACCACAACCTGATCAGCTACAATTTTAGTGCCTGGTGGAGAAGGCTCAAAGTATCTAATGACCCACTCCTGCTCCTCAGTCCCATGTTCCTGTGTTCCATTCAGCCCCTCAAACCGGCTAGACAGGAACAGTTGGAGGCTACTTACTCCTATAACCTGTTGCACAGAAACACAGGAGACCATTCAGCCCCTCAGTAATGTCCCACACGGTTTGAAGTGATTTGGGAAATGTAATTGGAAAACCCAGGCTGGGTACGAAAGAGGCCCCTCACCTCTCTTCACAGAGAGTCCCCTCTCTTCAACTTGTCCTTCATTTGTTGGTCATGTTGTAGACCCAGATTCACTGTGAATACAGCCCCCATACCTCACTCAGGGATGTCTCACAAGATTCTCTCGTCTCCCTGGCTGCAACATCAATAACATAACATTTGTGAAAATACACACACTAACTTTCGAATAACAGAATGGGAGAACATCAAAAACAGGGGCATGTTGTTCACCCCCAAGCCTGCCTTGCCCTTCTTTAAGATCATGACTGATCTGCTCTTCGTCTCAAATCCTCTTTCATATCCAATTCTACATAGCCCTCAACTCTCCGACAGGTCAATTTCCATCTACCTCCTCTTCAAACACTTTCAGTCGTCTAGCTCCCCGAACACCCTTGAGGAGAGAAATCCTGACATTCAATACCGCCTGTTTGAAGAAAACACTTGCTGCTCCTATATCATGGCCTATTGATGTGAACAAAAGAGGTTGAGACAAGGGTTCAGGTAAAAACGACTGGCCCTGATATCAAGGCAGTGGTTGACTTCTGTTGACCTCAAGGAGCTGGACTTAATGGGAATCAGAGTAAACTCTCCAGTGTTTGGAGTCAAACATGGCACAAAAGAAGATGTTCATCATCTCAGTCCTGGGTCACCTCTGGGAGATACTCAGGGTAGCTTCCCCTTCACAAACATCTTCAGCTGCTTCATCAATGTCTCCCCTCCCTCACCCTCCCCACCATAAGATCAGGAGTGGGGATGGTCGCTGATGATTCCACAATGTTCAGAACGTTTTGTCCCCCGTCAGATCCTGAACTGGTCTGTAACCATGTGCAGCCAGACCCAGGCTCCATTAAGTCTTGTGCTGTTAAAGTATCAGTAACATTCATGTAACAGCACTGCCTGACACTGCACATTGCCACAGTAAAATAAGAGTTCATTCAACACCTAACGCTGGCTTCACATCAATATGAGGAAGTCGTTCAGCCCATTGACACTATTGGAGAAGAACAGGGACAGCCCATTCAGTGCCTCCAGCATATTATTCAGGAAAAGAAGGAGGCTAGTATGATGGACCACACCAGAGCCCCTCGACAATATTTGAAGGCAGGAGCCTAAACTCTAATGTATTCTTATTTTAAAAGAAATGTAATGTGTCTGTTCCAGATGCAATGAGACTGGTCAAACTACTCGATGTGAAGCAAAATACCATCTATTTCAACACGAAAGAAGAAATAAATCCACAGAAAGAGGAATTTAGAATAAAGTAATTCTATTGGACAGCTTTACAGAATAATAGATCACGTAACTGTTACTAATGAAATGTTCCAATATAGGGAAATCCCATAAACACAGCCCTTGGCAAAAAGAAATATTCAGACACAGAATGTCACAAATATTTCTCCAATCCAGGAATTAAAAAAAGCATCAAGAGAAAATTCAGAGAGAGTAGTAACCAGGAGACATCCACTGAAGCTTCCAACTCTGTGGAGACCCCAATATTTTCTGATGTTACTCAGAAACCACCGTGGACGGCACGGTGGCACAGTGGTTCGCACTGCTGCCTCACAGCGCCTGAGACCCCGGTTCAATTCCTGCCACAGGCGGAATTGACTGTGTGGAGTTTGCACGTTGTCCCCGTGTCTGTGTGGGTTTCCTCCGGGTGCTCCGGTTTCCTCCCACAGTCCAAAGATGTGCAGGTCAGGTGAATTGGACATTCTAAATTGTAGCTAACACTACGGGGTAAACGTAGTGGTCGGTGTGGACTTGTTGGGCTAAAGGGCCTGTTTCCACACTCTATTGTAATCAGAGATCCTAATCTGTGAGAGCTGGCCACACCCAACCAGCTTGGTAACAATCGTTCAATCTCTCTCATAAAAGAAACCTGGACAAAATAACCTCTTAAAGCTGCAGCACCATCACGCTTGTCAGTACATCGAGCTGTCAAACAGGAACCAGGGGTAAGCCAGTCAGGCCCTTGGCCCTGTCCAATAGGACGAGGAAGAAGCCAGTCAGTCCCTTGAGTCACTTATACAGGAACAGTAGGATACCATTCCCTCCTGAATGCACTTCCTGATGAATGTCTTATGCCCAAAACGTCGATTCTCCTGCTTCAAGGATGCTGCCTGACCTGCTGTGCTTTTTCAGCAATCGACTCTCTACTCTGATCTCCAGCATCGGCAATCTTAAGTGTCTCCTAATTGATGCTCTAACATGATGAACAAGTAGAGCAGAAGCTGCACAGACAGATGTTGTTCCACGTGGCTCCGTTGCTCATGATACACATGTGGGACTTTAACGTGGTTTTCTAATGTTGAGCAGGGAAGCGATATGTCTTGTGTGAAGTCTCAAGAAGGCATCTTTCATCTCTGAGAAGACAGCCTGGTGTTCTCTATGTAGGTCGGAAGCTGGTGGAAATGGCTACCTGTTTCAGACGGAATGTATTGTGGCTGCTGTTGGAGATTGTGAATAACCTGACGTTCAGTACAGGGTTCACACGCCGACTGCACAATAACGTGGGGAGAGTTAATTAAGGCATATAAACTATGAGGAAAGTCACATTAGACTGATGAATGGACCCTCTAATTTCAAATAAAGCTGATCTTGTTCATGTTCATCTTGTCTAGTGCATGTCCTGTGCAGTGTAACCTGTATGCCTTACTCTGTCCAAGTCTATTTCCACCCTATGATCTGTCTGGCCATGCTTACTATGATCTTCCTCCACAGCTCATAAATAAAGCGTTTCCCTGTACTGAGATACACGTGACAATAAATCAAACCAATCAATCCTGGGTAAATTATGGAATTTCCTTCCCTGTCAATGTCTCTTTTGGAAATAAGTGATCGCTGCCACTCCTCGTGTTTCAGTATCACCATTTCGTCGTCTCTCACAGCTCTACAGATTAAACACTCAGCTTATTCACTCTATCCTCATGTTACCATCACCTGTGTCTGTGGTAAGGAAATCATTCCTTACAAAGGAGATCAAATCTGTAGAGAGTGCCCCAAATGCTCTCTCAGCAAGGCTCTGAATCACCAGGAAGATGGCTTTATTATGTACTTGAATCATCTTACAATGAAGCACAGCATACCATTGACTGCACCCATGACTTACACAGGGTTTGATTCAGACCGGTCAGCATAGACTTGTGATGGGGAGATCATGCTTGCCAAATTTCTTAGAGTCCTTTGGTGAAATGACCAAGAATGTTGATGAGGGTAGAGCGGTAAACGTAGTCTCCATGGATTTCAGTAAGGCCTTTGATAAGGTTCCACATGGAAGGCTGCTCTGGACGGTTCCATGACGTAGGATACTGGGGGAACTGGCCAATTGGATACACAGTTGGCTTGTTGATAGGAAGCAGAGGGTTTAGTGGAAGGATGCTTGTTAGACTGGAGGTTGGGTCCATAGCTTTTTGTTATCTATGATTTGGTTGAGAATGTACAAGGCATGATTAGTAAGTTTGCAGATGACACTAAAATAAGTGGGAGCATGATCAGTGAGGAAGTTTATCAGTAATTGCAGCAGGACCTTAATCAGGTGGGCAAGTGGGCTGAGAAATGGCAAATGGAATTTAATATAGATGTGTGAGGTCTTGCATTTTGGAAACTCAAATCAAGGTAGGAGTTTCACGGTGAATTGGCGGGCCTTAAGGGGTGTAGTGGGCAGAGAGACCTTGGAATTCAGGTGCACGGTTCCCTGAGAGTGGAGTCACAGGTAGGCAGGGCAGTGAAGAAGGCTTTTGGCACACTGGCCTTCGTCAGGCAGGACATTGAGTATAGAAGTTGGGAATTTATGTTGCAGTTACACAGGACTTTGGTAAGGCCGCACTTGGAGTATTGTGTTCAGTTTTGTCAACTTGTTATAGGGAGGATATAATGAAATTAGAAAGAGTGCAGAAGAAACTTACAGAGATGTTGTCAGGACCCAATGGTCTGAGTTATAGGGAGAGGTTGGACAAGCTAGGACCTTTTCTTTAGAGTGTAGGAGACTGAGGGGGGCCCTTATAGAGCTGCATAAGATCATGAGGGATATGGATAGGGAGAATGCTCTCAGTCTTTTCCAAAGTTTAGAGAATCGAGGACTAGAGGGGGATCAGTTTAAGGTTAAAGGGGAAGGAATAAAAGGGAATCTGAGGGACCACTTATTTACATAAATGGCTGGTACGTGTATGAGCTACCAGAAGATGTGGCTGAGGAGGGTGTATTAACAACATTTTAAAAGCATTTGGATAAATATGTGGATAGGAAAGGACCAGAAGGATATCGGCCAACTGCAGAGAAATGGGGTAAGTGTGAATGGAGTCGAGCCCCTTTGTTAATTAAAACCAAACACCTAGAAAAGCTCGCCTCACATCGTAATCTGTTAACATATGAGTGACACAGATCTCCTACATTCGACTATTTAAACAAAAATTAGCAAATTAGTTTCGTAACTTTAATAGTGAACACTAAACAACAACTATTCAAAAATACAAGCCCCCCTTTTCTTAGCTACTTACTATCTGACCCCAACTCTGTAAAAAATATGCTATTCCAACAACCCACATATTAAACGTTACAATCTCAAGACCACACAGTCTCTATCATCCCCGCTGTGTTCACTCTTTCAGCAGTTACTCTGCTGTTGGAGGGCAGCGGCTCTCCCTCTATTTTCAAAATGTTGGGTTTATTTACTTCCCATGATACAATAATTCTCATAATTTGATTGATTTCCAGGTGTAAGAACAATAATATTCAAATTCCATTGGCTTCTGGTATCCTGAGCATTATTTAAAGTCTTTGATTACATTTGAATTGCTGTCAAAACAGCAACCAAAACTCAGGCTTCCATTTCCCAGCTAATTGTTACATTTGGAACAGGCTGACCGTTAGCTGGCATCTGTGGCTGTACTTTCGATTCAGCAAAACCCGTCCTATCTTAAAGTGAACAGACATTGATTAGATTCCAGGCAGTAACACACCCCGGCCTATCTGTTATTCTGTATACTAACCTCCTTGAATCCCTTGATTAGATTCCAGGCCGTAACTCATTCTGGGCGATCTGTTATTCTGTATATAACCCACCATGAACACCTCGATTCGATTCCAGGCTGTAACTCACTCCGGGGTATCCGTTATTCTGTATATAAACAACCCTGAACCCCTCTGTTAGATTCCAGGCTGTAACACACCCCAGAATATCTCTTATTCTGTATATACACCACCCTGAACCCCTCGATTGGTTAACAGGCTGTAACTCACACCGGGGTGTCTGCTGTTCTGTATATAAACCACCCTGAACCCCACGATTAGATTCCAACCTGCAACTCACTTCGGGCTATCTGTTATTCTGTATATAACCCACCCTGAACACCTCGATTCGATCCCAGGCTGTAACTCACTGCGGGCTATCTGTTATTCTGTATATAAAATACCCTGAACCCCTCGATTCAATTCCAGGCTGTAACTCACGCCGGGCTATCTGTTATTCTGCATATAACCCACCCTGAACACCTCGATTCGATTCCAGGCTGTAACTCACTCCGGGCTATCTGTTATTCTGTATATAAACCACCCTGAACCCCGCGATTAGATTCCAGGCTGTAACTTCCTGTCAGTGTTGAAAGGGAAGGGTAGTAGTTATAGTGAATTCTGGCTGACTAAAGAAATTGAGGGTTTCGTTCAGAAAAAAGAAGGAAGCTATGTCAGGAAAAGACAGGATAGATCGAGTGAATCCTTAGAAGAGTATCAAGGAAGGAGGAGTATACTTAAGAGGAAATCAGGAAGACAAAACGCGGACATGAGATAGCTTTGGCAAATAGAATTAAGGAGAATCCAAAGTGCATTTACAAATATATTAAGGACAAAGGGTAACTAGGGAGAGAATAGGGCCCCTCAAAGATCAGCAAGGCGGCATTTGTGTGGAACCACAGAAAATGGGGGAGAAAAAAAATGAATATTTTGCATCAGTGTTTACTGTGGAAAAGGATATGGAAGATATAGAATGCAGGGAAATCGATGGTGACATCTTGCAAAATGTTGCAGATATACAAAGGAGGAATTGCTGGATGTCTTGAAATGGTTAAAGGTGGATAAATTCCCAGGATCTGATCAGGTGTACCTGGGAAGTCTGTGGGAAGCTAGAGAAGTGATTGCTGGGCCTCTTGCTGAGATATTTGTATCATCGATAGTCACAGGTGAGATGCTGGAAGACTGGAGGTTGGCAAATGTGGTGCCAATGTTTAAGAAGGGTGGTAAAGACAAGCCAGGGAACTATATACCGGTGAGCCTGACCTCGGCGGTGGGCAAATTGTTGGAGGGAATCCTGAGGGACAGGATGTACATGAAGTTGGAAAGGCAAGGACTGATTCGGGATAGTCAACATGGCTTTGTGCGTGGGAAATCATATCTCACAAACTTGACTGAGTTTTTTGAAGAAGTAACAAAGAACATTGATGAGGGCAGAGCAGTAGATGTGATCCATATGAACTTCAGTAAGGCGTTCGACAAGGTTCCCCACAGGAGACTGATTAGCAAGGTTAGCTCTCATGGAATACAGGGAGAAGTAGCCATTTAGATACAGAACTGGCTCAAAGGTAGAAGACAGAGGGTGGTGGTGGAGGGTTGTTTTTCAGACTGGAGGCCTGTGACCAGTGGAATGCCACAAGGATCTGTGCTGGGCCCTTTACTTTTTGTCATTTACATAAATGATTTGGATGCGAGCATAAGAGGTACACTTAGTAAGTTTGCAGATGACACCAAAATTGCACGTGTAGTGGACAGCAAAGAGGGTTTCCTCAGATTACAACAGGATCTGGACCAGATGGGCTAATGGGCTGAGAAGTGGCAGATGGAGTTTAATTCAGATAAATGCGAGGTGCTGCATTTTGGGAAAGCAAATCTTAGCAGGACTTCTACATTTAATGGTAAGTTCCTAGGGTGTGTTGCTGAACAAAGAGACCTTGGAGTGCAGGTTCATAGCTCCTTGAAAGTGGAGTCGCAGGTAGATAGGATAGCGAAGAAGGCGTTTTGTATGCTTTCCTTTATTGGTCAGAGTATTGAGTACAGGAGTTGGGAGGTCATGTTGCGGCTATACAGGACATGGGTTAGGTCACTCTTGGAATATTGCGTGCAATCCTGGTCTCCTTCCTATCGGAAAGATGTTGTGAAACTTGAAAGGATTCAGAAAAGATTTGCAAGGATGTTGCCAGTGTTGGAGGATTTGAGCTACAGGGAGAGGCTGAACAGTCTGGGGCAGTTTTCCCTGGAGTGTCGGAGGCTGAAGGGTGAACTTATCGAGGTTTACCCTGGGGTAAGGCAGTCCAGAACCAGAGGGCATAGGTTTAGTTTGAGAGGGGAAAGAAATGAAAGAGACCGAAGGGACAACTTTTTCACGCAGAAGGTGGTACGTGTATGGAGTGAGCTGCCAGAGGAAGTGGTGGAGGCTGGTACAATTGCAACATTTAAGAGCAATTTGGATGAGTATATGAATAGGAAGGCTTTGGAGGGATATGGGCCGGGTGCGGGCAGGTGGAATTAGATTGGGTTGGGATTTCTGGTCGGCATTGACAGGTTGGGCCGAAGGGTCTGTTTCCATGCTTTACATCTCTATGATTCTGTGACTCTGTAACTCACTGCGGGCTACCTGTTATTCTGCATATAAACCACCCTGGAACCCTCGATTAGATTCCAGTTTGTAACTCACTCCTGAGTATCTGTTATTGTACACATAAGCGTCCCGAATCCCCTTGATAAAATTCCAACTGTAACTGACTTCCAATTATAAGCGTCTCTGTAAATTAGCCACTTCAAGCGTTTGATTAGATTCCAGTCTGTATCACACTCCTGGGTATCTGTTAGTCTGTATATTAACCATCCAATCCAAACCCTGTTAAAATTGCCCACAGTGTTCAGGGATGTGTAGGTGAGGTGCATTAGTCAGGGGTAAATGTGGGGAAATGGGTCTGGATGGGTTATTCTTCTGAGGGTCAGTGTAGTCTTGTTGGGCTGAAGGGCTTGTTTCCCCACTGTCGGGATTATAGGAATCACCCAGAACCCTCTCTATTAGATTCCAACGTGTAACTCACTTCCATGTATGTGTCACTCGCATGTTTCAAAAACACCTCAAAACCTTCAATTCTATTCCACTTAGATAAACACGAGGTGCTGCATTTTGGGAAAGCAAATTTGAGCAGGACTTATACCTTAATGGTCAGGTCCGAGAGAGAGTTGCTGATCAAAGAGACTTTGAAGTGCAGGTTCGTAGCTGCGTGAAAGTAGAGTGGCAGGTGGATAAGATAATGAAGGCAGCGTTTGGTATGCTTTCCTTTATTGGTCAGAGTTTTGAGTATAGGCATTGAGAGGTCATGTTGTGGCTGGACTGGACATGGGTTCGGCCACTGTTGGAATATGGCATGCAATTCTCGTCTCCTTCCGATCGGAAGGATGTTGTGTAACTTGGAAGGGTTCAGAAAAGATTTACAAGGAGGATGCCAGGGTGAGAGGATTTGAGCTCCAGGGAGAGGCTAAATAGGCTGGGGTTGTTTTCCCTGGAGCATCAGAGGTTGAGGGATGACCTTATCGAGGTTTATAAAATCATGACGGGCATGGATCGGATAAATAGACAAAGTCTTTTCCATGGAGTGGAGAGTCCTGAACGAGAGGGCATAGGTTTACTGTGAGAGGTAATATGAAAGAGACCGAAGGGGCAACTTGTTCACTCAGAGGGTGGTACATGAATGGAATGAACTGTCAGAGGAAGTGGTGGAGGCTGGTACAATTCAACATTTAAAATGCAGCTCGATGGGTATATGAACGGGAAGGTTTGGAGGGAGATGGACCAAGCGCTTGAAAAAGAGACTAGAGTAGGTTAGGATACCTGGTCGGCATGGACGGGTTGGACCAAAGGGTCTGTTTCCATGCTGTACATCTCTATGACTGTATGACTCTGCGATCTTGTGACTCACTCCTTGTTATCTGTTATTCTGTATGTAAACCACCTCAAACCTCTCGATTAGATTCCACTCTGTCCCTCACTCCTGGTATCTCTTATGCTGTATGTAAACCCTAACCCCCTCAATTAGATTCCAGTCTGGAACTCACTCCTGGGGATGTGTTATTGGATCTGTGAAGTGATCCTTGTTGGATGTTAGACTGAAGAAAAGATAAACTAAATGGTCAAATGTTACATTGGGAGCAGGAACACAGAAAGGTGCTGTTTCATTTCTGTCCTGTTACATATCACCAAGTTTCAGATTGGGACTGTCACAATGGGGAAAGTCTCAAAAGCTGTTTACTGTCCTGCATGAATGCATCATCATAACATGAATTCCCATGCAAGATGGGAAATGGAGACAGCTCCTGGAAGCTGTCTGTATATCTGTGTGTGTGATTCTGTGTGTCTGTGTATGTCTGTTTGTGTGTGATTCTGTGTGCGTGTTCAATGTTTCATATAATTTCGAACTGTATTGATGTTGCCAGTCTCTCTTGCTTTTCCTTATTTATAAACTCAATGTCATCGTTTTGCTGATATAAAATGGTGGCTGTGGACAAATTTAAAATGTCTGCCTGACTGATTTGTGTCAGGAATACTTTCAGCAAGGGAGAGGGGGCAATGTGTCAAAAGCCATTTCCATTCAATGATGCTCGCAGAGATAGGAAATGGAGACAGCTCTTTGAAGGTGATTAAAATGCAAATCCTAGAACGTGTTTACAGTGAATGCGGAGAGAAACTGTGACATTCCAGTAACGTCTGCCTTACTTTCCAAGCTCCTAATGTATGAGAGAAACATAATATACTAAACCTGACAGAGCTCAGCCACTGAATTGTAGATTTGCAGCGTTGGATCAGAAACCTGCCTGGCTAGGCCTTATCCCAAATTGAAGGGTTTCTCAAATCCCACACTGACCTTCTGTGGGTTCAAATCGTGTGTTGTCCACGAATAAAAGAAAATAATGCACCTGCAATTGAACAAAACTCTTTCTGGAACTTTGTGCATCTGTTGGTTTAAGTATCTTTGAACAGGATTGAAGATAAATGAGAGAGTGAGAGATAGGTAGCACTGTAACCAGAATGGCAGTGCAGTATAAAAGGTATATTAATACTTTGAGTGAAAGGGGAAAACAGAGGAGGATAGTCCTCAAACTAGGAAAGTTGGGAGTCAGTAAAGTTGTGTAGTTCGTGACTGCATTATGTTTATGTGAGTGAAGACTTGAAACCAGTCGGCCAACAGTACACTTTGTGAGCACTCCCAGTTACAAGTTATTTCATATAAAAGGTTAACATATCCCTCGATTAGATTCCAGGCTGTAACTCACTCTTGGCTATCTGTTATTCTGTATATAAACGACCCTGAACTCCTCGATTAGATTCCAGTCTGTAACTCACTCCGGACTGTCTGTTAATCTGTATCTAAAACTTCCTGAACGCCTCGATTAGATTCCAGGCTTTAACTAACTCCAGGGTATCTGTTATTCTGTACGTAAACTATCCTAAATCCCTCGATTAGGTTCCAATCTGTAACACACTCCAGGCTATCTGTTATTCTGTATATAAACCACCCTGAACACCTCGATTAGATTCCAGGCTGTAAGTCACTCTTGGCTATCTGTTATTCTGTATATAAACAACCCTGAACCCCTCGATTGGATTCCAGACTGTAACTCACTCTGGGCTATCTGTTATTCTGTATATAAACAACCCTGAACCCCTCGATTAGATTCCAGGCTGTAACTCACTCTGGGCTATCTGTTATTCTGTATATAAACAACCCTGAAACCCTCGATTAGATTCTAGGCTGTAACTCACTCCGGGGTATCTGTTATTCGTATATAAACCACCATGAACCCCTTGATTAGATTCCAGATTGTAACTCACTCCGGGGTATCTGTTATTCGTATATAAACCACCATGAACCCCTTGATTAGATTCCAGATTGTAACACACTCTGGGGTATCTGGTATTCTGTATATTAACCACCGGAACCCCTCGATTAGATACCAGTCTGTAACTCACTCCGGGCTATCTGTTATTTTGTATATTAACCATCCTGAACCCATCGATTTGATTTCACTTCCTGACATGTTAATCTCATGTTCCAAACACAATCTAATCTCAATAATGATCAATGTATCACTGGTCCTCCTATCTGCTGGCACTACCATCATGTTAACTTTCTGATGTTGACCTACATGATTACCTGTAGCAGTGAGTCGCAGGTAGACAGTGTGGTGCTGAACACATTTGGCACATTTGCCTTAATCAGTCAGTGCATTGAGTATAGGAGTTGTTGCATCTGTACAGGATGTTGGTGAGGCCACTTTAAGAATACTGCGTACAACTCGGTTTTCTGCAGAAATGACATACACGTAAGTTCCACGACTGGAGACTTGAGCTATAGAGAGAGGCTGATTACGTTGAGGTGTTTCCCCCTGGAGTGTCAGAGGTTGAGAGGCAACATTATAGAGGTTTATAAAATCATCAGGGGCATGGATATTCTGAACAGCCATGTTCTGCTCCCAAGAATAGGGGAGTCCAGAACAAGAGGGCATAGGTTGAAGGGGAGAGGAGGAATATTGGCCAAATGCTGGCAAATGGGACTAAATCAGATTTGATATCTGATCGGAGTGAACAGATTGGACTAATGGGTCTGTTTCCATTCTGCGTGACTCTCTGATTCTATCATAGGGATGACGAATAGTTCTGAAAGGACCTTTCAAGTTGGAATTCTCTTCAGTGGAAGGTTATCATGTCTCTATGTTCACATTGATTGAAAGCTGCGTTAGTTAAATATTTGACAAAGAAGTGAATCATGCACAATGGGACACAGACAGGAAAGTGGGGCTGAGACCACAACCTGATCAGCTACAATTTTAGTGCCTGGTGGAGAAGGCTCAAAGTATCTAATGACCCACTCCTGCTCCTCAGTCCCATGTTCCTGTGTTCCATTCAGCCCCTCAAACCTGCTAGACAGGAGCAGTTGGAGGCTACCTACTCCTATAACCTGTTGCACAGAAACACAGGAGACCATTCAGCCCCTCAGTACTGTCCCACACTGTTTGAAGTGAATTGGGAAATGTAATTGGAAAATTCAGGCTGGGCACAAAAGAGACCCCGCATCTCTCTTCACAGAGCTTCCCCTCTCTGCAACTTGTGCTTCATTTGTTGGTCATGTTGTAGACCTAGATTCAGTGTGGATACAGCCCCCATACCTCACTCAGGGATGGCTCACAAAATCCTCTGGTCTCCCTGGCTGCAACATTCAATAACAGAACATTCATGAAAATAACACACACTAACTTTCCAATAACAGAATGGGAAAACATCAGAAACAGGGACAGGTCATTCGCCCCCCAAGCCTGCCTTGCCGTTCTTTAAGATCAGGACTGATGTGCTCTTGCTCTCAAATCCTTTCATATCCAATTCTTCATAGCCCTCAACTCTCTGACAGGTCAATTTCCATCTACCTCCTCTTCAAATACGTTCAGTCATCTAGCTCCCCGAACACCCTTGAGGAGAGAAATCCTGACATTCAATACCACCTGTTTGAAGAAAACACTTGTTGCTCGTATGCCATGGCCTATTGATGTGAACAAAAGAGGTTGAGACAAGGGTTCAGGTAAAAATGACTGGCCCCGATATCATGGCAGTGGTTGACTTCTGTTGACATCAAGGAGCTGGACTTAATGGGAATCAGAGTAAACTCTCCAGTGTTTGGATTCAAACATGGCACAAAGGAAGATGTTCATCATCTCTTTCCTGTGTCACCTCTGTGGGAGATCCTCAGGGTAGCTTCCGCTTCACAAACATCTTCAGCTGCTTCAACAATGTCTCCCCTCCCCCACCCTCCCCACCATAAGATCAGAAGTGGGGATGGTCGCTAAAGATTCCACAATGTTCAGAACATGTTGTCCCCTGTCCTGTCAGCTCCTGAACTGGTCTTTGTCCGTGTGTAGCATGATCCAGACTACATTGAGACTTGTGCTGTTAAAGTGTCCGTGACACTCATGTAAAAGCACTGCCTGGCACTGCACATTGCCACAGTAAAACAAGAGTTCATTCAGCACCTCACGCTGGTTTCACAGGAATATGAGAAAGTCGTTCAGCCCATTGACGCTATTGGAGAAGAACAGTGACAGCCCATGCAGTGCCTCCAGCCGATGACTCAGGAAGAGAGGGAGTCTCGTGTGATGGACCACACCAGAGCACCACGAAAATATTTGAAGGCGGTAGCGTAGATTCTAATGTTTTCTTATTTTAAAGGAAATGTAAAGTGTCTGTTCCAGATGCAATGTGACTGGTCAAACTACTCGGTGTGAAGCAAAACACCATCTATTTAAACACGAAAGAGAAAATGAAACCAAAGAAAGAGGAATTTAAAATAACGTAATTCTATTGGACAAGTTAACAGAATAATAGATCTCGGAACTATTGCTAATGAACTGTTCCAATATAGGAATCTCCCATAAACACAGCCCTTGGCAAAAAGGAATATTCAGACACAGATTGTCACAAACATTTCTCCAATCTAGGAATTATAAACAGCAGCAAGAGAAATGTCAGAGAGGGTATCAACCAGGAAACATTCACTGAAACTTCCAACTCGGTGGAGACCCCAATATTTCTGAAGTTACTGAGAAACCAAAACCCAGAGATCCTAATCTGTGAGAGCTGGCCACAACCATTCAGGCTGCATGAACATAAACACAAGGCCTCCCTAGCTGTTACTCATGTGGTCTTAACGAACCAGCTTGGTAACGATCGTTCAATCTCTCTCTTAAAAGAAACCATGACACAATAACCTCTTAAAGCTGCAGCATCCTCACACTAGTCAGTACAATGAGTTGTCAAACAGGAACCAGGGGTAACCAGTCAGGCCCTTGGCCCTGTCCAATCGGACGAGGTTGAAGCCAATCAGTCCCTTGAGTCACTTACACAGGAACAGCAGGAGGCCATTCCCACCTCAATGCACTTACACAGGGGCAGAATGAAGTAACTTTTGCTGATTCTTGATGAACGTCTTATGCTCAAAACGTCGATTCTCCTGCTCCTCAGATGCTGCCAGACCCGCTGTGCTTTTCCAGCAATTGATGCTCTACTCTGATCTCCAGCATCGGCAGTCTTAAGTGTCTCCTAATTGATGCTCTAACAAGATTAACAAGTGGAGCAGGGGCTGCACAGACAGACTGTTTCACGTTGTTCGTCTTGGCTCTGTTGCTTATGATACACATGTGGGACTTTAACGTGGTTTTCTAGTGGTGAGCAGGGAAGCCATATATCTTGTGTGAAGTCTCAAGAAGGCATCTTCCATCTCCAAGAAGACAGTCTGGTGTTCTCTATGTAGGGCGGAATCTGGTGGCTACCTGTTTCAGACGGAAGGTATTGTGGCTGCTGTTGGGGATTGTGAACAACATAACGTTCAGTACAGGGTTCACACGCCGACTGCACAATAACATGGGGATAGTTAATTTAGGCATATAAACTATTAAGAAAGTCACGTTAGACTGATGAATGGACTCTCTAATTTCAAATAATGGTGATCTTGTTCATGTTGACCTTGTCTAGTGCATGTCCTGTGCAGTGTAACCTGTATGCCTTACTCTGTCCAAGTCTATTTCCACCCTATGATCTATCTGGCCATGCTTAGTAGGATCTGCCTCCACTGCTCATAAACAAAGTGTTTCCCTGTACTGAGATACACTTGACAATAAATCAAACCAATCAAACCTGGGTAAAGTATGGAATTTCTCTCCCTGTCAATGTCTGTTTTTGAAATAAGAGATCGCTGCCACTCCTCGTGTTTCAGCAGCACAATTTCTTCTTCTCTCGCAGCTCTACAGATTAAACACACAGCTTATTCACTCTATCTTCATGTTACCATCACTGGTCTGTGGTAAGGGAATCATTCCTTACAAAGGACATCAAATCTGTACAGAGTACCCCAAGTGCTCTCTCAGCAAGGCTACACACAGCAGGAAGATGGCTTTACTTATGTACCCGAATCATCTTACAATGAAGGACAGCATACCATTGTCTGCACCCATTACTTACACCGGGTTTGATTTGGAGCAGTCAGCATAGACTTGTGAGTGGGATATCATGCTTCCCAAATTTGTTATAGTTCTTTGATGAAGTTACCAGGACGTTTAATGAGGGCAGAGTGATAGACGTAGTCGCTATGGATTTCAGTAAGGCCTTTAATAAGGTTCCACTTAGCAGGCTGCTCAGGAAGGTTACATCTCGTAGAATGCGGAGGGAACTGGCCAATTGGACACACAGTTGGCTTGCTGGTAGGAAGCAGAAGGTTGAGTGGAAGGATGCTTGTCAGACCGGAGGCTGGGTTCATTGCTGTTTGTTATCGATGATTAGGTTGAGAATGTACAAGGTATGATTAGTAAGTTTGCAGATGACACTAAAGTAAGTGGGAGCATGGTCAGTGAGGAAGTTTATCAGAAATTGCAGCAGGACCTTAATCAGGTGGGAAATGGGCCGGGAAATGGCAATTGGAATTTAATATAGAAACGTGAGGTCTTGCATTTTGGAAACTCAAATCAAGATAGGAGTTTCATGGTGAATTGGAGGGTCTTAAGGGGTGCAGTGGGCAGAGGGACCTTGGTGTTCAGGTGCACGGTTCTCAAAGAGTGGGGTCAGAGGTAGACAAGGCAGTGAAGAAGGCTTTTGACACATTGGCCTTCATCAGGCAGGTTATTGAGTATAGAAGTTGGGACCTTATGTTGCAGTTACACAGGGCTTTGGTAAGGCCGCACTTAGAGTATTGTGTTCAGTTTTGTCACCTTGTTATGGGGAGGATGTTATGAAATTAGAAAGAGTGCAGAAGAAATTTACAAAGATGTTGCCAGGACCCAATGGTCTGAGTTATAGGGAGAGGTTGGACAAGCCAGGACCTTTTCTTTAGCATGTAAGAGACTGAGGGAGTCCTTAAAGAGCTGTATAAAATCACTAGGGTTATGGATAGGGTTAATGCTCTCAGTCTTTTTCCAAGGTGTAGAGAATCGAGGATTAGAGGGGATCAGTTTAAGGTTAAAGGGGAAGAACATAGAACATAGAAGAATACAGCACAGTACAGGCCCTTTGGCCCTCGATGTTGCGCCGATCCAAGCCCACCTAACCTATACTAACCCTCTATCCTCCATATACCTATCCAATGCCCGCTTAAATGCCCATAAAGAGGGAGAGTCCACCACTGCTGCTGGCAGGGCATTCCATGAACTTACGACTCGCTGAGTGAAGAACCTACCCCTAACTTCAGTCCTATATCTACCCCCACCCTTAATTTAAAGCTATGCCCCCTTGTAATACCCGACTCCATACGCGGGAAAAGGTTCACACTGTCAACCCTATCTAACCCCCATTCATCTTGTACACCTCAATCAAGTCACCCCTAAACCTTCTTTTCTCTAATGAAAACAGCCCCAAGTGTCTCAGTCTTTCCTCATACGATCTTCCTTCCATACCAGGCAACATCCTGGTAAACCTCCTCTGCACCCGTTCCAGTGCCTCCACATCCTTCCTATAGTATGGCGACCAAAACTGCACACAATATTCCAGATGCGGCCGCACCAGAGTCTTATACAACTGCATCATGACCTCAGGACTCCGGAACTCAATTCCTCTACCAATAAAAGCCAGTACGCCATATGCCTTCCCCACCGCACTATTTACCTGGGTGGCAACTTTCAGAGATCTGTGTACATGGACACCAAGATCCCTCTGCTCATCCACACTACCAAGTATCCGACCATTAGCCCAGTACCCCATCTTTTTGTTATTCTTCCCAAAGTGAATCACCTCACATTTAGCTACATTGAATTCCATTTGCCACCTTTCTGCCCAGCTCTGCAGCTTCTCTATATCCTGCTGTAACCTGCCACATCCTTCCTCACTGTCAACAACTCCTCCGACTTTCGTATCATCCGCAAACTTGCTCACCCAACCTTCTAACCCCTCTTCCAGGTCATTTATAAAAATGACAAACAGCAATGGTCCCAAAACAGATTCTTGCGGAACACCGCTAGTGACGGCACTCCATGAAGAAACTTTGCCATCAACTACTACTCTCTGTCTTCTTCCATCCAGCCAATTCCTAATCCAAACCTCCAACTCACCCTCAATGCCATATCTCCGTATTTTCTGCAGTAGCCTACCATGGGGAACCTTATCAAACGCCTTACTAAAATCCATAGATACCACATCTACCGCTTTCCCCTCATCAACCTCCTTCGTCACCTTTTCAAAGAATTCAATAAGGTTTGTGAGGCACGACCTGCCCTTCACAAAACCATGCTGACTATCCTTGATCACATTATTCCTATCCAGATGTGCATAAATCCTATCCCTTACAATTCTCTCTAAGACTTTGCCCACAACAGAAGTGAGACTCACCGGCCAATAGTTACTAGGGTTATCCTTACTCCCCTTTTTGAACAAGGGAACCACATTTGCTATCCTCCAGTCTTCTGGCACTACTCCTGGAGACAAAGAGGACATAAAAATCAAGGCCAATGGCTCTGCAATCTCCTCCCTTGCTTCCCAGAGAATCCTAGGATAAATGCCATCAGGCCCAGGGGACTTATCTATTTTCACCTTTTCCAGGATTTCCAACACCTCTTCTCTACATACCTCAAAGCCATCCATTCTACTTATTTGTGACTCAGTATTCATTTCGACGACAATGCCCTGTTCCTGAGTAAATACTGAAGAAAAGTATTCATTCAGTGTCTTCCCAATCTCTTCCGCCTCCACACGCAACTTCCCACTACTATCCTTGACTGGACCTATTCCTACCCTAGTCATTCTTTTATTCCTAACATACCTATAGAAAGCCTTAGGGTTTTCCCTAATCCTACCGACTAAGGACCTTTCATGTCCCCTCCTTGCTGCTCTTAGCTCTCTCTTCAGGTCCTTCCTGGCTACCCTATAACTCTCAATCGCCCCAATTGAACCTTCACGTCTCATCTTGAGATAGGCCGCCCTCTTCCATTTAACAAGGGATTCCAATTCCTTATTAAACCACGGCTCCCTCGCACGACCCTTTCCTCCCTGCCTGACAGGTACATAATTATCAAGGACACTCAATAGTTGCTCCTTGAACAAGCTCCACATATCATTTACACTCTTGCCTTGGAGTCTACTTTTCCAAGCCACACATCCTAAGTCATGCCTCACCGCATCATAATTTCCCTGACCCCAGCTATACCTCTTGCCCTGTAGTACACACTTATCCCTCTCCATCACGAGAGTAAAAATCACCGAATTATGGTCACTATCCCCAAAGTGCTCACCTACCTCTAATTCTAACACCTGGCCTGGTTCGTTACCCAGAACCAAATCCAGTATGGCCTCACCTCTTGTTGGCCTATCTACATATTGTGTCAGGAAACTCTCCTGCACACATTGAACAAACACTGACCCATCTAACGAACTCGAGCTATAGCTTTCCCAATCAATATCAGGAAAGTTAAAGTCCCCCATAACAACCACCCTATTACTGTCACTCATCTCCTGAATCACCTTCCCTATCCTTTCTTCTACGTTTCTAGGACTATTGGGAGGCCTGTAAAAGACTCCTAACAGGGTGACCTCACCTTTCCTATTCCGAACCTCAGCCCAAACTACCTCAGATGGCAAGTCCTCATCCATCGTCCTTTCCACCACTGTAATACTATCTTTGACAAGCAATGCCACACCTCCCCCTCTTTTACCCCCACCTCTGACCCTACTAAAACATTTAAATCCTGGAACCTGCAACAGCCAATCCTGTCCCTGTTCTAGCCATGTCTCCGTAATAGCCACAACATCGAATTCCCAGGTCCCAACCCACGCTGCAAGTTCACCTACCTTATTTCGTATACTTCTTGCATTGAAGTATACACACTTCAAGCCACTTTCCTGTTTACAGACACCCTCCTTGGAAATTGATGCCATGTTCCTAACCTCCCTACACTCCAGGCCCTGCACCCTGAAGCTACAATCTGGGTTCCCATGCCCCTGCAGAGTTAGTTTAAACCCCCCCCCAAGAGCACTAGCAAACGTCCCCCCAAGGATACTGGTGCCCCTCAGGTTCAGGTGTAGACCATCCTGTTTATAGAGGTCCCATCGTCCCCAGAAAGAACCCCAGTTATCCAAAAACCGGAATCCCTCCCTCCTGCACCATCCCTGTAGCCACGCATTTAAGTGTTCTCTTTCCCTTTACAGAGGGGCCACCACCACGCTCTGTCATCTACCTTTGAGTCATTTCTGTATCCAGATGGCAAGTTCTCCCTGCATTCCATGAGATCTAACCTTGCTCACCAATCTCCCATGGCAAATGCCTTCCTGAAGTCCATATAGATCACATCTACCGCTCTGCCCTCATCAATCCTCTGTGTGATGTGAACATAGGAGGTACAGTTATTAAGTTTGCAGATGACACCAATATTGGAGGTGTAGTGGATAGTGAAGAAGGTTACCTCAGAGTACAATGGGATCTTGATCAGATGGAATAAAAGGGAACCTGAGGGGCCACTTCTTTATACAGAGGGCTGGTACGTGGATGAGTTGCCAGCAGATGTGGTTCAGGGGGGTACATTAACAACATTTCAAAAACATTTGGATAAATATGTGGATAGGAAAGGACTGGAAGCATATGGGCCAACTGCAGGGATGTGGGGTTAGCGTGGATGGACATTTACAAGGTGGACTCGAACCCCTCTGTTAATTAAACCCAAACACCCGGAAAAGCTCGCCCCACCTTGTAATCTGTTAAAATATGAGCGACATAGATCTCCTACATTCCACTATTTAAACAAAAGTTATCAAGTTAGTTTCTTAACTTTAGTAGTGAACACTAAACAACAACTATTCACAAATACAAGCCCCTCTTTTCTTAGCTACTTACTATCTGACTCCAACTCTAAAAAATATGCTGTTGCAACAACCCACATATGAAACATTTAAATCTCAAGACTAAACAGTCTTTATCTTCCCCGCTGTGTTCACTCTTTCAGCTGCTGATCTCCCTGGGTCTTTTTTTTTTATATTGCAAGTAGGTTTACATGAACATTTGTCTTTGATGGAGTGTATTTGAGATGGCCAGTTAGCACTCCTGCTCTACAGCTGTTGCTCTACTGTTGGATGGCAGTAGCTCTTCCTCCAGTGTTCAAAATGCTGGGTTTATATACTCCCCATGATAAAATAATTCTCATAATTTGATTGCTGTCCAGGTGTCCAAACAATAATATTCAAATTCTGTTGGTTTCTGGTATCCTGAGCGTTATTTAAAGTCTTTGTTTGCATTTGAATGGCTGTCAAAACAGCAACCAAAACTCAGGTATCCATTTCTCAGCTAAAGGTGACATGCGGAACAGTGTGACCTTTAGCTGGCATCTGTGGCTTTAATTTCTATTCAACAAAACCCGATCTGTCTTAAAGTCCCCATACATGTTTTTGCCTTCATAACATCTTCCCGCTTCAGAAAATAAAATGAACTAGCAGAATGAAAAGATGGCTACATTTCTTTTCCTCTAATTCATAATCCCATTTATATGAAATACAAAAGTATTAATCTCAGTTATATCATTCGTATTAATTCTGCACACCAATAAAACATTGGAATAAGTCAAATCTTACCTATACTGCTTTCCTTGAAATCAGCGAAAACACATCTGCTATCACGTTATAGGAGCCACAGCATGTACATTTTGTGAGTTTAAAGTCGGTAAGGTAAGACTCCAATTAAATAGTCTCATATTCTGGTCTTTAAATATTCCAAAAAATGCGAGAAATTTGACATTGTCCACAACCATCTCCGACAATTTGTTTGTCATATAAACATTAAAATATAGTCAGGCCAGTGTGAAACTTAATCATTCTTGTTCAATAATGGAGATTTTGTAAATTTTTTCTGGTTGTTGTTGAGATTTTTTCGACAAGTAGCCAATTATCCATTCAATTACATCATCCTCTTTCTGTATCAATACATCTCCGACCCCGATATCCCGAGCATCAAACACAATTTTCAAAAGGTTTCAGAATATTTGGTGTAGCTAAAGCTGGTGTGGTGATTAATCCTGCTTTAAAATTCTCAAATGCCTCCTGGCATTGTTCTGTCCACCACAATTCTGTTTCCTTCTATAATATATCCATCAGTGGTGCCAATACGCTGCTGAAGTTTGGAACAATCTTCCGATAGAATCCACTCAGTTCAAAAAATCGAAGCATCTCTTTCTTCGAGGATGGTCGTGGAAGTTCCTCAAAGCCCTTCGTCTTTGAGTTCCATGGGGTCAATCTTCCATGTCCAATGTAATGTCCCAAGAACGTCACCTCTG
This sequence comes from Chiloscyllium plagiosum, assembly GCF_037043375.1. Lineage (NCBI taxonomy): Eukaryota > Metazoa > Chordata > Chondrichthyes > Orectolobiformes > Hemiscylliidae > Chiloscyllium > Chiloscyllium plagiosum. The sequence goes on along the minus strand of NW_028270186.1, from coordinate 54,584,887 downwards.
CCTTTGCGAATTCTGTTTTCTTTAAGTTTATTACCAAGTTTTCTTCTTGTAATCGTTCAACATGCTCTGCCAATTGTAACATGTGAGCTTTCAATCACTTGCTAAAGATCGCTACATCATACAGATAAGCTGCACAGTTTGTTCATATGGCCACAACTCTGTTTCTGAGTCTTAAATGTGGCTGGTGCATTATTCATCCATATGAAATACTCGATAAGGTTTTTTGTCATCTCTGGTATCTTTACTAGATAGTTTAACTGACTTCACATTTTTTTTAATTTGAAAGGGGCCACTAAGCGTGGCTTTGAAGAGATTTCTTACCACTAGTGTCAATACTAATACGTCATCCCCACGGGAAATCTTCAAAGTTTCAATGTTTTTATCTGCCACCTGCTTCACTCTATGCTGTGCTCTTCAGATACTATTTAGCAAACTCGCCTACTCCATCTACTCTCTCCTTCACCTCATACACATAATCCAGGCGTGAGATTTCCGAATTCGGTCCTGACAATTTATATTTAATTAATTTCAAAGGACCTCTCACTTCGTGTACGAATATTAACTCAAAGGAAGTAAAGTGAGTAGATTTATTTGGGGCATCTCTAATGGCAAACAATTTAATGGGGCACCTTTATCCCAATCATTTGGCCAACCCTGACAGTATGCTGTTAACATAGTCTTCAGCGTCTGATGCTAACTTTCTAGGGTCCGTGGGATTCAGGATGGAACGCCCTTGATTTGAAGTGCTGTATGCCTAAACTACCCATGACTTCCTTAAACAGCTGAGCGGTAAAATAAGACCGTTGGTCTGACTGAATCTCGCTGGGCAATCCACAGCGAGTAAAGAAAGCTACCAACTCCTCCACCTCCCTTTTTGCCTTGACACTCCAATAATGAATTTGCCTCTGGAAATCTGGTAGACACATCCATTATGGTCAGCAAATATTGGTTTCCACTTTTACTTTAGAAAGGGGAGCTACACAATTAATCATAACCCACGTGCAAGGTTCTTCGAATGCAGGAATTGGTAACAAAGCTGCTGGTTTTATTACTGCCTGTTACTTACCTGCCATTTGGTATGTATTTCACGTATAACAAAAAATAACAGCGTCCTTGTGCATTCCAGGCCACTAGAAATGCTTCTGTACCTTAGCCCGAGTCTTCTGTACACCTAAGTGACCGCCTGCAGTTAGTTTATGAGCTACCCGTAACACTGTACGTTACTGCAAACATAATCTGGTGCACTTCGGCCCATTTCCCTTCTGCAGTAACCTATCGGGGTCTCCATTTTAATTTTATGATTCTATCTTTAAGTTAATAATATAAGTTCAACAATATATTCTGATTCCTTTTCTCTGCGTGTGCATGTGTATGTGTGTGTGAATGTGTGTGTGTATATCTGTTGTATGTCCATTAGCCTTTCTGGATTAAACACCTCTGTCTGATCCTCTGCCTGTTCAGGTTTTTCCTGCACCGTTACATCAAACAGGGGGTCAGTTCACTGAGCATCAATTCATTTGTCTTTTTCGTTTGTTTTTCCTTCCTGCTGTAACTTATGACAGTGGGATCTTGTTACTATACAGCCTGGAAAAATTCCTGGGTAATTTTCTTTTAACTCACCAATTCCCTCGTCTTCCTTTGGCTTCTCCACCACAAGGGGTACCTCTCCCACCTCGCCTCCTGCTAAATCGTTCCCAAGAACAAACTGTATTCCTGGAACTGACACTCTGTTACTCACTGTCACTGTTACTTCCCTAATATTGATTTGGCATTCCATCCTGATGTTACACAAGGGAATCCTTAATTTCTGTCCCCATTCTACAAATTATCACGCTCCTGATTAACATGCCAGAACGAGTGAAACAAACTTTCATCTCTTACTATTAGAAGGTGAGAGAAAGTGAGGGCTGCAGATGCTGGAGATGAGAGTTGAAAAGTGTGGTCTCGAAAAGCACAGCACGTCGGCAGCATCCGAGGGGCAGGAGCGTTACGTTGCAGGCATAAATCCATCATCAGGAAAGGGGGGTAAGGTAGGGGGAAGGAGGTTGAGAAATAAATGGGAGGGTGGGGTGGATCTGGGTGGAAGGGGGCTTGGAAAACGATAGGTAGATGCAAGTGGGGTGTGATGGTGGTAGGTCGGAGAGGAGGGTGATAGGACTCCTATCGGTGGTAGGACAGCTGGAACCCTCAAACTGTATAGATCAACGTTAACTTCGTCAAATTCAAAATCTCCCCTCCACCAACCTCTCCCAGATCCAACCGTTCAACCAAGCACTGCCCTCTTGACCTGCCCTAAGTAGCCATCTTCCTTTCCACCTATCGACTCCACCCTACTCTCCGACATATCACTATCACTCCCACCTACATCTTCTTATTGCCTTCTCAGTGACCCTCCCACCAGCTCAGCTACCATCCTCGTATTTATCTTTCAGCCCCATCGTCCCCCCACCATGTTCCTGACGATGGGTTTCTGCCTGAGATTCGATTGTCCTGCTGTTCAGATGCTGCCTGATCTGTTGTGCTTTTCTGGCGTCTCACTTCTCAACTATTAGAGACTGAGCAGATCCCATAGCTCACAAAATTATAACTTCTTGTCCTTCTCCCCCTGTTCTTTCTGAGTAAATTTTATCTACAGAAGTGAATTCTTTAGAGAGATCAGGCACTGCCTCTATACCCAGCCCTTGCCTCGGCTGTTCACTCTGCTGCAGCTCCTCGGCTCCACTTGGGGTCTCCTTTACCAGTTTCACTAATTCATCTGAGCTTAGCCTCTTCTACCACATCTTTCCCCAAGGTGTCTTCCTTCAATGTCCAGCACGGTGTGTCCCAGCTTACTGCAGTGAAAACAACTTTTTCCCTGTGCCCTTCTTAAACCACCAGCACTCTAATTTTATGGGTTCCACTCCCTTATTAGTGAGAACACCTGAGGCCTTTCACCAACTTTCAACCCCCTTGGGCTCCTTTTTTCACCTGTGGTAAACTATTGTGCGCTACTGTTCGCTTTGTGATGTGTGATCGTCCCTTCTCCCAATTTCTATCCCGTACAGGATGAAATTCCTGCCAGAAGCTAAATTTCATCACATGTCACAATGCATATTTACCTGCCATTTCTGCCGCGCTTCTCAATTCTGGAACTTTCTGTACATTCACATGAATTCTTACTATCTCTGGAAGTGAGACTTTTAACTTCTCCAGCAGATTCATCTCCCTTCAAGCCTCACAGGTCTTATCCATTTTTAAGGCCAGCACCCACCTGTCAAAATGACTGTGGTTAATTCTTTCAAACTCAATATAAGTCTGACCTGGTTCCGTCTCTATTTTTCTGAACTTCTGTCTATATGCTTCTAGTACCAATTCATAATCAATCAAAATAGCTAATTTGACATCTTGATAATCTCTTGACCCTTCATCTGACAGTGCTGCACATACCTCACCAGCTGTGCCCACCTGCTTAGTCTGAATTAGCATTACCCACAAGTTCATTGGACACATCATCTGCCTAGCCATTGTTTCACATGAAATATAAAGGGTTTTGACATATCTTTCCACCGAAATATGGCAAGTTATTAACATAGTTGTATACAACACTACGTTCTCCCTTATCTCCATCCTGTTAATTTAACTTTCATGTCTAATTCCCAACTTCTGAATTTCAAATCCCCTCTCTCTTTCTTTTTCCTCTCTTTCTCTTCCTTCTCTCTTTGTTTCCGTCCCTTTATTTATCTTCAAACTCCAGGTGCCACATTTGCAATTTATTTTTTTCTAACTCTACTGCAGTTGCCTATTTCTCTGATACATCAAAGTGCTTGACCAACTCCATTACAATTTCAGCTTCCCTTTTATCCCTGGTTAAACCCAATTCCAAGCTTTTTGCTAATTCTAAAAAATGTCCTCCTTCTGTCTTTCTAAACTTCCTTGGAAAATTTAGGAAACTCTTTAGTAATGTTAAAAGCCATTTCCCTCACTTTTAATGTAACCAACCACAATTAACAAAATTAAACGAATTTTTCCACTGGTTTTATTTGAAGATCAAAGTCACTAATTGCAATGAGTTGGAATTTGCTGGGACCTTTTGTACCCCAAATCTGTTCAAATCTGTCCAAATCCCATTCAGCAAGGCCCCAAACTGTTATGACATCAATGTCGAATCCCTCTGTTAATTAAAACTACACACCCATAAAAGCTCACCTCACATCATAATCTGTTAAAACGTGTGCGACAGAGAACTCCTTAATTCCACTAATAAACAAAAAATAAGAATTTATATGTATGCAAGTTAGCTCGCTGAGCTTGAAGGTTTGTTTTCAGAAGTTTCGTCACCATGATTGGGGGACATCATCAGTGAGAGTCTCCGCTGAAGCTCTGGTGGTATGTCCGACCTCTCTATTTATAAATCTTGGTTTCTTAAGGAGGTTGATGTTATTTCCAGTTATTTTAACAAGAGAATGTAGACAGGATCTAAATTGATGCATTTATTAATGGACTTCTGGTTTGAATTCCATTCCTCTAAGAAGGTCCTTGCGTGTCTCAGCATGTGTGTGTGCTTTGTCCCAGTCAAAGTGGTGCCCTTCTTTGTCTGTATGCATGGAACATGGTGATAGTGGGTCATTTCTTTTGGTGGCCAATTGGTGTTCATGTATCCTCGTAACACGACAATAGGTCAGTTTCAATGGTGGAAAAGTGATTTTATATACACTGTTTAATCAATGTGTGTGTGCAGATAAGTAGTATTTTTCACACGTGTACAACACATTGCAAATGAACAACAGAGACACAGTTTACGAAAAATGATGCATATGATGAATAAAATTGATAAAACATTAAAACATGATTTGATCCTCTCAACGTTCCCTCCTTTCCTGGGATTCCCAACTCTAATATCTCATTCTTACCCAGATGTGTGCTCCAAATTCTTGATTCTAGAGTCCCAACTTATTTCAGTTAATCCCCTTTCTAGCGGGACTTCAATATATTGCCCTGTTGGGTTTTTTCCAAAGCGAGTGTCTCACATATTATTGGAGATAAATATTCTGGCATCAGACTCAGCATTTGAACGTATTACTCTGTTGCACATGCACTGTACAAAGGACCACAGCACACAGGCATTGCCAAAACATTGGGGGATGTTCATCTACTTCTTTCGATAATGTAGTTTTCTCAGTTTCCACATCTCCATATCTATATCCTCTCTCTCGTTCTCCCTTTGTATCTAGTTAAGAAATCTACCAATTATTCTTCGTGTCCCATCTCTCAGAACTCCTTCGTTCAGTTTATATATAATGCTCACATCAAGATGTAATGTGGTTATAATTAAGCAATGTAACTACAAAGACATGCGGGCGTAGCTGGCCAGAGTTAATTGGAAGGGGAGCTGAGCAGGAAAAACCATAGTGCAGCAATGGGAGGAGGTTCTGGTGATAATTAGGAAGACAATACCAGAAATGCAACCCCAAGAAGATGAAACATAGTCATGGGAGGGCAAGGCAGGCATGAGTGATAAGGCATCAAACCAAAAGAGAAAACATACAATGTGGTGAAGGTGATTGAGAATCCAGAGAATTCATTGGATCTGAAACTACATAAGGCTGGCATCGCTGAACCTACAGAACTCTTAGTCATGGTCAGGGAAAGAAACAGAGGAAACACATTCACTTTAAACACAGAAGATGGTATTTCTCAAGGAAAAAGATTCAGGTGAATTAAACATTTGAATTAAGATCAGTTAAATTCTTTTGCGGAATGTGTCAGATGGGAAGCAAGACCCGGGGAGACAGACCCTCAGCAGAATGAGAGTTTGAAAATGGAAGTATTTCCACATCAGAAACCAGGTTAGGTCGCTGAGTGCAGGACTGATGGGTGAATGGGTCTCAGTGAGACTTGGGGAACAGACAGCAGAATTGCATTGCAGGTATTGCAGCACGAAACTGCGTATTCACGTAGTGCTGTAGACCACAGCAGCAGGAGAAGCAGACATGCATTAAACCACAACCTGTAACTTTTTGCCAGGGTAACACCTCAGTCTGCCATTACCATGAACACCATCTATGGCTCAGTGACGAGAGTGGGTGAACATGTCAGAGTCAGAATCACATGAACTTTAACCTGATGTTAACTCATGAAAGCTACCAGACATGACCAACAGATCTGATCGAAGCTCTTCAGTCCTTTAACATTCAGTCATAAATGATGATGGACGATTAAACAAATGACTGGAGGAGAGGGGTCCACAGACATTCCCGTCCTTATTAATGGAACAGACCTGCACATCAGTGTAAAAGAGAAGGATGTTTTATCTGCACCATCTTCTGCCAGAAGTGTTGAGTCGATGATACACCTCACCCTCATCATGATGCCCACAGAATCACAGATGCCAGTCTTCAACCAATTTGATTCGCTGCACGTGACATGAAGAAACAGCTGAACACAGTAGATACGACACAGACAATGGGTCCTGACTCCATTCCTGCAATGGACTGAAAACTTGTTCTGCCCAACAAGCCGTGTCCCTGAGGAAGCTTTTTCATTCCAGCTCCAACTCTGACATCTCCCTAGCAATGTGGAAAATTACTCAGCTAAGTCCCGTCCCCTAAAACGGGAATAATTACAATCTGACCAATTACCACCTCCTCAGTCCCATCACGACAGTCAAATTGGTGGGAGTGCTTTTTGACAGAGCTGACAAGCAGCACAGAAATAACCTGCTCAGTGTGGTTTTTGACAGGTCCCCATGTGGAGATGGTGCTGTTGTGGAAATGTCACTGGATTACTAATCCAGGCCAGGCTAATGATCTGGCAGCGGGTGGAAATTAAAGACAATTAATAAAATATCGAGATCTAAAATCTGGGGTCAGTAACAGTGACCTTGAAACTAATATGGATTGTATACAGAATTTCCTTCTCCAATATACTTTTAGGAAGTGAATCTCCCGTGATTTCCTGGGCTGGCCTAAAACTGACTCCAAAGACCCTGGCATGTGATAAATATTTCAATGGTCTCTAAAACGGCCAAGCAAGGGCACTCATTTGTATCAAACTACTCCGAAGTCTGAAAGGATGAAACCGGACAGAACACCCAGCCTCAGCATCAGTGTCGGAAAAGGGAATGGGAACACAGTCCTGTCGACCCTGCAGAGACCCCCTTCCTAACATCTGAGAGCTTGTGACAGCATTTACCGAATTTTCCCACAGACTGCACAGAAACAGCGGGAAAGGAGTAGATCATACAACACTTTGAGCCTCCCCCATTCCAGTTCATTGAAAAAATCTCCTCAATGCACTTACCCCACACGATATACCTATCCGTTAATGTGAGTAACCTTGGGAAGCCATAAAATAGGCGGTGCAGTAGTACGTTTGGTCCATCGAGTTTGATACCCAACTCTATGAAATGATGGTTGACCCTTCATTTCCACACCGTACTCCTGCTCTCCCACAATCCCTTTACTGTCTCAAAATCCTTATTTATAATCAGTGTCTTGGTTTCCAGGTGCGACCGAATTCCCCAGGTTCCCCAGTCAGTGACAGCAGACATTTATTCTCGTCTCAATGCAGAGTGACCTGCCTGTACCTAATACTGTGGCCTTGTTTTCGAAGTCCCAGCCAGGGGAATTATCATCCCTGCTTCCAGTCTGTCTCACCCTGTCAGAGTTTTGTATATTTCACTGAGATCTCCACTCATTTTCTTAAACACCATGGAATGCAGCCCCAGTCGCCCCGAACTCTGCTCCCACAAGCCTGTCATCCCAGAGTTCAGTCTGGTCATCCTTCACTGCTCTCCCTCAATGTCAGGTTTGTCCTTCATTATGTACGGAGATCAAAACTGCTCACAATACTGCACAATGTTCGAGATGATATCTCACCAAGGCCTGGACAGCTGCAGTAAGACACCTTTTCTCCTGGACTCATCCCCCTGAAATGATGGTCGCCATTTATCTTCCTCACTGCTTACTGTTTCTGCAATATTACTTTCAGCGACTGGTGTACAAGGAGATGCAGATCCTTTTCTGTGTTATAGCTCCCCACTTGGTGAGTCTGTGTACACTGGGCAGCGTGCCAATGCCATGCCCAGTATTGACTTCTGGTTACAGAACACACTGCGCTGCAGGGACCTCAGAGGTTTATGCAGAAGGAAACAACAAAAAGGAACATACGTCCCTTTGTAAATCAACATGTTTCCACCAATCCTTTTCAAATGGTCGGCTGCCAATTTATCATTTCCATCCTAGGGCACACCATCATCTCTATCTACATTGTTCTCCATCTGTCACGTATTTACCCATTCACTCCACTTGTCTTAGTCTTCTCGGTGCTTTTTTACATCCTCCTCACTCACTCACAATCCCACATCCGTTAGTGCTGTCAGCAGGCTGGAATATATTGTATCTGATTCCAGCAACCAAATGTTTAAAGGGCATTGTGAATAGCTGAGCCCCAAGCACCGATCCCTGTGACACCTCAGCAACCGTCCTCTGTTTATTTCTATTTATTTATTTCGTGAATCTGGGTGTCACTGGCTGGGCCAGCATTTATTGCCTGTCCCTAGTTTCCCTTGAGAAGATGGTGGTAAGCTGCCTTGTTGAATGCTGCAGTCCACCTGCTGTGGTTGACCACCAATGCTATTAGGTAGGGAATCCCAAGATTCTGACCCAGTGACTGTGAAGGAGCGGTGATAATTTTCCAAGTCAGGAAGATGAATGGCTTGGAGGGAACCTGAAGATGATGGTATTCCCATATATCTTTAGCCTTTGTCCTTCTAGATAGGCGTGGTCGTGAGTTGGGAAGATGGTATCTGAGGATCTTTGGTGAATCATTTCATTGCAGCATGTAGGTAGTAAAACACTGCTGCTCCTGATGAGCGTTGATGGTGGAGCATTGTGGATGAAGGGACAGTCAAACTGGCTGCTTTGTCCTGGATGGTATTAAGCTTCTTGAGTGTTGTTGGAACTGCACTCATCCAGGCAAATTGGGAGTCTCCTATTACACTTCTGACTTATGCATTGTAGATGATGGACAGACTTTTGGAAGTCAAGATGTGAGTTACTCGCCGCAGTATTCCGAGCTTCGAACCTGCTCTTATAATTACTGTGTTCATGTGGCGAGACCAGTGAGTTTCTGAGCAATGATTACCCACCTAATCTGATCCTGGGGGATTCAGTGATAGTAACACCTTTGAATGCCAAGGGGCAGGTTAGATTGTATTTTATTGGTGATGGTCATGGTCTGGCATTCGTGTGGGCTGCATATTACTTGCCACTTGTCAGCCTGGATACTGTCCAGATCTTGTAGCGTTTGAAAATGGACTGCTTCAGTATCCGAGGAGCCACAAATGTCGCAGGACATTGTACAATCATTGGCACTTCTGACCTTAAAATGGAAGGAAGGTCATTGATGAAGCAGCCCTGATGAAGTTTTCGGTCACTGCTCGAGGGTCTCCTGCAGATTTGGAGCTGAGTTGACTGACCTTCATCAACCACGACCACCTTCCTACTGTCAGGTATGTATCTAACCAGCAGGGATTTTCTCTCCATATATTAGCCCCAATCCACTCAGATTTGATTTTGCAAATTGGACTTGGAACTTTATCAGCATTTTTCTAAAAATCAAAATGTTTTACACCCATTGCTTTTCTTTCATTTGTCTCCCAGTTTGTTTCTCAAACATAATTCCCATTTCATAAATCTATGTTAGTGCTGTCTATGACCATTACTTTCAGCCACAATACTTTCTGCTAAACTATTTACTTACTATGTTTCTTGTTCCATGGACTCTATCATTTTCCCACACCTGACTCGGTTTTCCTTGCATTGTTAGAAAGTTTTGTGAAGACAGAACTGAAGTAGTGGCTTCATAGTTCTGCCATTTCCCTGTTCCCCATTCTCTATTCTCTGGTTTCAAACTGTAAGGAAACTGCACTTGTTTTCTCATTTTTCGAACATTGACATAATTTAACAAGCTAATACAGTTCACTCATATACCCCTTATGAATATAAGTCTTCAGAAATGCATCAATTCCTGCCTTAAACTGTTCAATAATTGACCTTCCACACCATACACTCACAGGGGCATAGACTCTGTGCCAACAGAAATACAGCACGATCTATACTAGTCCCACTTTCCTACACCAGGCCCATAGCCTGAAATGTTATGACACTTCCAATTGCTCGTCCTAGAACTTTTTAAACGATTGTGAGGTGATCATTCCCCTCTCAGGAAGTAATCCCAGAACCCCTCACCTTGAGGTGAAAAAATGTTTAAGTCATCTCTGAACCTCAAACTCTTCACTTTAAAAGTGTGGTCCTTTGTTCTTGATCCTCTGACTAAAAGGAACAGCTGCTGTCTATCCACCCTGTCCATGTCGCTTATAATCTTATCCTTCTGAATCACTGACCCCTCAGCCTCCTCTGCTCCAAAGTAAACAACCCGAGCTTATCCAGCCTCCCTCCATAACTGATATGCTCCATCCCAGGGAACATCCTGGTGAATCACCTCTCCAGTACAATCACATCCTTCCTGGAATGTGGTTCCCGGAGCTACATACAGTACTCCATTTTGGCCGAACCAAAGTCCTTATTGCTCTTATAATCTACACCCTGATCAGGAAACGCTACACCCCCAAGGTCCAATTCTTAACTAGTCCATTAACCTGTCCAGGAGAAAGTGAGGAATGCAGATGCAGGAGATCAGAGCTTAAAAAATGTATTGCTGGAAAAACGCAGCAGGTCAGACAGCATCAAATGAGCAGCAGAATCAACGTTTCGGGCATAAGCCTTCATCAGGAATCTGTCCGAAACATCGATTTTCCTGCTCCTTTGATGTTGCCTGACCTGCTGCGCTTTTCCAGCAACACATTTTTAAGCATTAACCTGTCCAGTCACATTCAGGGATGTGTGGAGAAGCACGAACTGAGCTTCCCAGTGTGCTACCATTCATTGAGTCCTCCCCTGCCTGGTTCTATCTCCCAAAGTGCATCACTTCATATTTATCAGGATTACATTCCATCTGCCATTGATGTGCCCATCTGACCATTCCATCTGCAACTTCCTGTAACTTAAGGCCTTCCTCCTCACTGCGAACCACCCAGCCAATCTTTGTGTCAAACATACACTTACTTATCACACCTCCCCACTCTCCACCTAGCCCCCTCCACATTCAGATCTATATTTTGTTATGAATAACACAAACAATAAGGGACACAACACTGATCTCTGTGGTACACCAGGGGACACTGGTCTCCAGTCACACAAACAGCCTTCTCCCACCACCCTCTGTCTCCTGCTACTAAGACAATTTTCGTTGTAACTGGCCAAGTTATCCATCATATTGCGAGATTTTACTTTATTTTTCAGTTTCCCAGGTGGAAATCTGTCAAAGGCCTTCCTACAAAACTAAACAATCGACCTCCTCAAACTAATTCAATCAAATTCATTGGTTGCGACTTCTTTCTGATAAAGTCATGATGATTATCCCTGATCAAACCTTGCGACTCTGGTTGGAGTTCAATTTTTCTCCTTCCCTATTTTTATCGAGTAGTTTGCTTAACAGTGTTCTAATACTCGCTCGTCTATAGTTACCTGGTCTATCTCTCCCACCCTTACTGTGAAGTGGAATCGTATTAGCAGTTCTCCAGTTCTCTGGCACCTCCCCTCTGGTCAGATTTTAATTAAAATATTCAGTCAGGGTCTTTCCTCCTTTGACCCCAACAGCCACCTGTGATACAACTCATTCAGACATGGAGATCTGTCCAAATTTGTACAGACAAAACCTCAAACCCTTTCTCGTATTTTACATCAATCTGTTCAAGAGCTTCCTAGTCCATTTTCTTGAATTCTGTACCTGCATCCTCCTTCTCCCAAGTAAAATAGATGTGAAGGTCTCATGTAACAATTCATCAATGTTCTCCAGCTTGACACACAGACTGCCCCTTTGGTTTCTAATGGACACCAGCTGTTTGCTGATTATTCTGTTCTACTTGTAGAATATCGTGGGATTCTCCCTTATCTCGCCTACTTGTACTTCTTCATGCCCCTCTGTTATTCAGTCCTTTCGATGTCTCTAAGATTTACTACAATCAACTCTCATGTTTTGAAACTCGAGATTACAGGCTGAGGTTCCGAGGCAGACAATCTTGCCATTTTACGGATTAATCTGGATAATACCTTTTAAAGTTCCTCTGTAGTCAAAATATTCTTTCTTAGATTGGGACTCCGAACGATACACAATATTCTACGTTTAGTCTCACCAACGCTCGCTGCAACTGGTGCACGAAATCCTCTATCTTCCAATTACATTCACATGAATGTAAACCTAATTTTTACTTTCCCATTTGCAGATGTTCTTCCCAATACCTCTCGCTTTAATTTTTCTTATGAACTTGCTTTGTGAGTTCTTCAAAAAAAGCTCATGAATATCCAACTATACGTTATCCAATGGTTCATCATTGCCTATGTCCACAAGAATCATCTTCAAACCATTCCAAAAATATGTTTGCCACTTCTGGTTTTCCTTTCATCGGTACATTCTCACACTCCCCAGTTATGTTATTACCTTCTATATATCTAGTAGCATGTTCTTTGTAATCGAGTCCAACAGATTCATGACTGCGGATGACAAGATAACTGGTCTGTAGTTCACTATTCTCCAAATTCATCCTTTCTTAAACTATTGGATAATATTTATAACCTTTGCCTTATCCAGACTGGCTAAATGCCTTTCGGCAATGTATCGGAAAGTGCAGGGAAAATCCGCAATGCAATCAACATGTCAATTGCAGCTTCCTCCGAAAATTTTGTATGATGTGCATCTAGTCTGTCAGATTTATAAGTACTCAATCCAGCTTTCTTTTCAAAGATAACCCCAACATTGATAAGAATGATCTTAGACTTTACTTACACAAGTCCTATGGTCACTGAGTATTTCTGGAAGAATTTCTGGACATCCTTCCATGAAGTTAGACACAAAGAAACTGTTTCTTTTCCCTGCGATTTCTCTGTTCTCTGCAATAAATTATCCTGAACGCGCACCAACTGCTCCACATTTGACACTGTTTTTAGGGGTTTTTTTGCACACATTGATAGACGCTTTTTAGCAGTCTTTATGTTTTCCTTTCATTTGTACGCATTTTCTCTTTCTGATTTTCTCCTCAGTTTCTTGGTCATCCTTTGCTGGGTCCTACATTTCTCTGAATCCACTGGCTTACTGCAACACTTGGTATTTTTTCAGCTGCCTCCTTTCATCTAATAGGAAGATGAAGGTGGGGTTGAAAGTGCTACTCGGAGAGGAGGGTGGACCAGATTGATAGGGAGGAATGTGGACATATAGGAACGTTCAAAAAGATGGTACTGATTTGGAAGTTTGGAGTGGGATAAGTGGGATTCGGGGAAATGGGGAAATGGGGAAATCCACTATGATCCCCTGTGGATGGAGGGTCCCAAGGCAGAAGATGAGGCTTTCTTCCTCCAGGCGTCTGGTGGCTCGGGTTTGGTGATGGAGCAGACCCAGGACCCTCATGTCCTTGTCAGAGTGGGAAGGGGAGTTAAAGTGCTCAGCCACAAGGTGATGGATTTGTTCAATGTGGCTGTCCCAGAGGTGTTCTCTGAAATGATCCACAAGTTGACCTCCTGCTTCGCCAATGTAGAGAAAACCACATTGGGTTTAATGGATGCAGTAGATGAGGCGTTCTGTCTCCCTTCGTCACCTATCACTTTCAACCCCACCTTCATCTACCTATCGAAATCCCAGCTACCTCCTCCCTTCTGCTGCACCCCCTTCTCACCTCCCTTGGCCCAGAAGCTTCATTCCTGATGAAGGGCTTATGCCCGAAACATCGATTTATCTACTCTTAGTATGCTGCCTGACTGTGCTTTTCCAGCACCACACTCTTCAACTCTGATCTCCAGCATCTGTAGTTCCCACTTTCTCCTCACACTTTCATGGCTGCATGGCTCAGATTTACTTCAAATAAAACAAAAACTGACGTGTACTCAAAACAGCATAAAAGAAAACCAATACATTGCGGTCACTGTTCCCAAAAGGTCCTTTCCAGCAAAATTTTTAATTAGCCCTTCTGATCACTCAACACCAATTCCTAAATAACCTGATATCGAGCTCAGTGCTCGACATAATGTTCATCTCACACGTGGTCATGAATTCGATTTTACCCAGCATTAGCATTCAATTGGGTTAACACAGTTTAGATATAATTTAAACAGTACATTATTACTGAAGTACTCACAAATGTGTATATCTCATTTCCTGTTTAATAACATGTCCAGCATTTGTATTGCAGCTTTCACTTTGATATATAACTCCCATCAATGTTTGCTCCTCCTTGCTGTTTTTGCGCTCCACCTTACTAGATCCTGTGGAATCTGAGCGACGTGGGCTCTGGGGAGATTAATGGTAGACATCTCTCACATCATTTATGATCTTCTCCAACTTTAACTTCTCCAGATCTCCCGTTATGCTGATGGAGCAGAAAAGGACAATGATCTTCCAACGATGCTCTGTATTCCCCCAGAGAGCTGAGACAGCTCTAACCTGGGTGAGAACTTTACAGCAGGCTGGTAAAGTGTTGCTGCTGCTGTACAGAGAGACCACATTCTAGAGTAGAGTGTACAGATTTAGCCTCTTCTATGAAGAAAGGATGTTGTTATATTGGAAGTAGCTCAGAGATGGTTCCTTCAACTGATTCCTGCAATGAAGGTGCTAACTTATAACGAAAGGGTGATCAGGTTGACCCAGTAGCCATTGGAGTTTACAAAAATTAAAGATGATCTTATTTAAACATAGCTGACAGAAGGAATTAACAACTGAAGCGAATTACACAGATAGTGGAGGAATCCATTCTGTTCTCCAGCCTGTTACACAGGAACAACAGAAGGATATTCAGGCCTTCTAACATGTTACACCAAAACAGAACGAGGCTATTCAACCACTATACATTTACAGAAGAAGGCCAAACAGCCACTCGAGCCTAAAACAGTAGGCCATGCTGCACCAGTAGCCTGTTAAATAGCAACAGGATCAGTCCATTCAGCCTCTTCAAGTCTGTAACAGAAACTGGAAGAGGTCACACAGTGACTGGAGATTGTTACACTGGGATAACAGGAGGCCATTCGGACCCACCGAGCCTATTGCAAGGGATTTTGATAGGATAAAAACTATCTGAGACTTCTTTCATGAGAAAGAAGAGGTAATTTAGACACGTGTCTGTTGTATGGGAACAAGCGAAGACCAATCAATCCCTCGGTCCCATTTCCGGGATACATGAGGAGACTGTTCAGTGTATCCACCTGTTATGGAGAAGTATGAGAAGACTCATCAGTCCCTCAAAATGTTATACAGCAACAGGAAGATTCCATAATCTCCCAATCCTGTAAACCATCAACAGGAGCAGGTCATTCTGGTCTTGAAGATGGCAACATGGGAACACCAGAAAGACGTCAGCCCATCGATATTGTACACCTGCAGAATGATGAGTCCATTCAGCCACACATGGCTCTTACACAGCAATTGGAGCAGATCTCTTAAATCCTTGTGCCCATGAAACAGGAATTCAAAGAAAACGTAAAGGTTTTCAAAAGGGAAGAGCTTGTAATAATGGTATATATTAGGGAGTAAAGTGTAACAATAAACTATTGCAATTGAAGGCAAATTTTTAGAGTCCATTGTTCAGGACATTTGCAAACTCAAACCACAATTCGTCAGAGTCAACATGGTTTTACGAAGGCTAAATCGTATTTGAATTGTTTGCTTGAGTTACTTGAAGATGTCACAAACAAAGTGGTTAGTGGGAATCCTGGAGATGGAACATATCTGGTCTTCCTGAAGGCATCGGATATGTCACTTCTCCAAAGATTAAATGGTAAGATTAGAAAACATGGGTTTAGGAGTAATTTATTAGCTTGGATGGAGGATTGGTTAACCAACAAATGTAGTCAGATGGAATAAATGTGTCATTTTCTTTTGGCAAATGCAGTTTGTGCCATTGATTTCAGTACTCATGCCTCAAGCATTTGCAATCGATGTTATTACTGTACTCGGTTGATGGGAGAGAAAATACAATGCCACATTTTCAGATGACACTAACATCGATGGGAAATTACATCGGAATGATGATGCAAGAGATTTTAAAACATATGGATAGGTTGGGAGAATGGGCCAACATTTAGCAAGGAAAATTAAAGTGAATAAATATGGGGCTATTCAAGTTGGCCAGTATAATAGAAAGACAAATTATTATCTAAATAGAGAGAAAGTTCAATGTGCTTAGGTGCAGAGGGATCTGGGTGTCTGCTTGCATATCACAGAAAACCTGCCTGCAGGTACTGCAAGTAATGAGAAATGCAAGCATAATTTCAGTGTTTATTTATAAAAGGATAGAGTAGAAAGGTAGGGAGTGTTGGTGTAGCTATGAAAGGCATTAGTGACGCTGCAACTGGAGTACAGTTTTGGTGTCCTGCAGAATGAGGTATTTGCATTGGAGGCAATTCAGAAGAGCTTCATTAGCTTGATTCCACATTTGAAGTGTTTGTCTTATGAAGAGTAATTGAGCAGTTTAGGCCTATACATTCGACTTTATAAGAATGGAAGGCGATCTCATTGAGGTGTATAAAATGCTAAAAGTAATTGAATGTGTAGATGTGGAGTGTATTTTTTTTTTCATGTGGCGCAATCTACAACAAGAGACTAGTGTTTTAGGATGGAGAGATGGCAGGTAAGTGGAACAGTGGCCGCGTTGACATCAGCCTCATCGAGGGGCTGGATAACTCACAGATGCTCCCTGTTCTTATTCAAATCTTCTACTGTGTTGCCTAGGAATGGGGGAGGACTGGGTATCATACAGGAAGCAGGCACTCAGGATAAATCAGTTAGAGAGAACGTAACCAGGACGGTCATACAGTGACCGCGCTGGGTTCTCAACTATTTACAATCTATATTAATGATCAGGAGGATGGAACAGATATACAGATGCTGAGTTTGGTGATGTCCATAAGACCATGAGGCCATAAGACATAGGAGTGGAAGTAAGGCCATTTAGCCCATCGAGTCCACTCCGCCATTTTATCATAGCTGGTGGGCATTTCAACTCCACTTACCTGCATTCTCCCCATAGCCCTTAATTCCTTGTGACATCAAGAATTTGTCAATGTCTGCCTTGAAGACATTTAGCGTCCCGGCCTCCACTGCTCTGCGCGGCAATGAATTCCACAGGCCCACCATTTGTCTCCGCATTTCTGTTCTGAATTGACCCCCTCTAATTCTGAGGCTGTGCCCACGGGTCCTAGTCTCCTCGCCTAACGGAAACAATTTCCTAGCGTCCATCTTTTCCAAGCCATGTATTATCTTGTAAGTTTCTATTAGATCTCCCCTTAACCTTCTAAACTCGAATGAATACAATACTACGATCCTCAGCCGTTCCTCGTCTGTTAGACCTACGATTCCAGGGATCATCCGTGTGAATCTCCTCTGGACACGCTCTATTACCAGGATGTCCTTCCTGAGGTGTGTGGCCCAAAACTGGACACAGTACTCCAAATGGGGCCTAACCAGAGCTTGATAAAGTCTCAGTAGCACATCGCTACTTTTAAATTCCAACCCTTTTGAGACAAATGACAACATTGCATTCGCTTTCTTAATCACGGACTTAACCTGCATGGTTACCTTAAGAGAATCTTCGACTAGCACTCCCAGCTTCTTTTGTACTTTGGCTTTATGAATTTTCTCACCGTTTTGAAAGTAGTCCATGCTTGCATTCTTTTTTCCAAAGTGCAAGACCTCGCATTTGCTCACATTGAATTCCATCAGCCATTTCCTGGACCACTCTCTCAAACTGTCTAGATCCTTCTGCAGCCTCCCCACTTCCTCAGTATTACCTGCCTGTCCACCTAACTTCGTATCATTGGCAAACTTCGCTAGAATGCCTCCAGTCCCTTCATCCAGATCATTAATATATAACATGAACAGCTGCGGCCCCAACACTGAACCCTGCGGGACACCGCTTGTCACCGGATGCCATTCCGAAAAAGAACCCTTTATCCCAACTCTCTGCCTTCTGTCAGACAGCCAATCCTCAAGCCATGCCAGTAGCTCATTTCGAACACCATGGACCCTCACCTTACTCAGCAGCCTCCCGTGTGGCACCTTATCAAAGGCCTTTTGGAAGTCAAAACAGACCACATCCACTGGGTTTCCCTGGTCTAACCTACTTGTCACCTCTTCAAATAATTGTTATGTCACTGTGATAAGCAAGAGATTAAATTATCAAGAGAGGGTGGAGAGTCTGCAAATAGAATCAGAGAAGTAAAGACAATAGATAATAGTTTGGCAGGTGGAATTTAACATGATATAACCTGTCATTTCATTTATAGGAATAATGGAAAGCAATATGTCATTGAAATGGAGAGGGATTACAGGACTTTATGATACTGTGTACTGGGGGGTTCACTCAGATCCGTTCAGATATGGGAGGTTTTGCTCCATCCCTGATCGTCAGCTCCCAGACACTCCAAGTGACCCCATTGCTCTCCGTACACATGGAATACTTTGATGTGGTTGATTGGTGGTGGGGATGGTGTTTTGAAACGTGCATCATGGGGACGGCCTTTATCCAAGATATATTCATTTATTTCCACGTGGAGACCCGATGATGAAGGGAATGGCTGACTGCTTCTCAGTGAAGAGGCCGTGACTGCTGCCGGGACAGTGGGTATTCACCAACATGATGTACTGTGCATAGGTACACTGTAACATGAATAGAGAGAGAGAGCTCCTACAGTTCCTCTACCTCTCCCCATTGACATGAGTACTCTGCAGATGCCATGTACACCATCGGGAATCCCACTATAGTGGATACACCCGGCAGCTCCCTGCTGAGGGAGAAACAATCTATTTACCTCATCCACCAAATATATACTCCATCACCGAATGGTGACATTGATGTTGAGATACTGGGAAATGATGGATATGTCACCGAGTTCTGCCTGGGAAGTTATGGATCATAGAAGCTGAATGAAACAGTGACCCTAACAGCCACTGGCAGCACCATCCTGTCCCTGATGTGAAGCTGCAGGTCGTGTTGAAGGAGGTGACACCGCTCTGTGACCAGCTCCTTGTTCAGTCAGGATCCCCTCACACTCTGCTCTTGGGTTAAGTGTAGCTTGGGAAGCTGTTCCTGGAAAACCCGATGTGGATACAGCAGATCCCTTTCCCCACACACACTCACTGCGTGGTTTCAGAGCGTCCCCTCTCTGCAGCCTCTGCTCCATTTGTTGTTCATGTTGCAGTCTCAGATGCTGTAACTACAGTCCCCATGCTCCATACCGAGTTAGGTCACCAAATCCTCAGGTCCCCCTGAATGCCTGAGGCAGCAATATACAAAGGTCGATTCATTTTAGACCTACTAATCTTCCTCTATTAGTAGACTGAAATGCATATACTTTACATTGACTGTGAGCATACAAATGTTCACAACTAGTTTCGATTTCAGTCATCTTACTCCTGCCACAGAATGCCTTTGTCTTTCTTCATCCAAGTCTCCACAACGTGTCAAAACTTAAGTTTTCTCGCCCTGTCACCTGTATAATTTCAAACTGAATGGCAGCAATAATAAGCTCAATCGAAACAGACTGGTATTTCTCTCCCTAAACTTCTCCAAAATCTTGAAGAGTTCACGATCAGTGATAAATATTTGTCTCATATATGTTATTCGAAATTTAAATGCTGAAATGTTGTAACGCCAACACCAAGCTCAAAGCCTCCTTCCCCATTGTGGAATAAATCTGTTGATGTTTCCATGGACACTCCAATCACCTGTTACATAATGGAGCACTTCTCATCTCTCCAATAATCCTTCTGAATGGCATAGCTCCTCATGTCTCAGCATAAAAGAGTTACGTACGTCTGTACGTCTTAATGCTCGAATCTTTTTACCTGCTACTCCTGGCCTATGTCAATAAACCTTACTCTCACAGGTATATGTTTTAAGAAGATCTGGCACATTCTTCTCAATCTCTCACAGAAACCAAACTTTGATTTCTGAACTTAATCATCATCATCATCAGACATTTCAGCTTCTAATCTTGCCATTGTTTCTCTCTGCTCTTCCACACGAGTTCTCACGACTGCAGGAAGTGAATTATTGAACTTCTCCAAAATAAGAATCTCTCTAAGAGTGTCATAGTTTTGCTCTGTTTTTAATACCCGTACCCACCTTTCAAAATTACTTTGTTTGTCCTTTCAAACTCAATGTGCGTTTAATAACGGATGCTATTTGACATCCCTGAAACGATGTATGTAGGCTTCTGGCACAAGCTCATATGCACTTCAGATGGCTTTCTTCACCTCCATATACTGGCCAGATACCTCCTCCGATAGGGATGCAAATACCTATCAGCTTTGTTTGGATAAACTAAATCCACATGGTCACTGGTCACTGCATTTGTCTAGCCACTTTCTCAAATGAAATTCAAAAGGCTTCCCCATCCTTCTCATCAAATATAGATAATGCCTGGATGTATTTAAACAGAACCCCATTAGGCCATTGGTTACAATAGGGTTGTTCAACTTCACTATCCTCCTCATCCCGCCGACCGTCTACCTTCATCTCCGCCTCTATGTCAACTTTCCTCTCTAATTGCTAACTTTTAAAGTTGAAACTCTTTGCTTTTCTTCGGTCCTTTCCTCTCTTTCTTCTTCATTTCCTTTTCTTTTATTTCTACTTTTCATCATAATTCAAACTGTTTCAATTCCTGCTCATGTTCAAAGTGCCTCATTTGAAATTGAATTCCAACCATTTCCAAGAGTCTAATGGCAGTTCTACCAAATGTAATTGCCGAGCTCGAGCTGTAATTATCTCTCATTTTCTCACAAACAAAAATAACCCCAACTCCAGCTTGTCTGTCAATTCCTACAGCTTTGCCTTCATTACCTTTTGTAAAACCCCGAACTTCACTTCTTCCACACCCAGAGAACTCTTAGTGACTGAAAGAAGCTTTATTCACAAAACACTGTTTAAACCAACCAAATTCAACATCCGGAACAAAAGATGCTAACAACTACCATAAGCAACCTTTGAACGCAATAGTCTTCCGGTGCATAATCTCCAGTGTCTGCATGAGCTTATTCTCGATTCTCTGGTTTCCTCCCACAATCCAAAGATGCGCATGTCAGATGAATTGCCCATGCTGAATTGTTCACAGTTTTCAGGGATGTGTGGGTGAGGTGCCTTAGTCGGGGTAAATGTGTAATAATAGGGTAAAGAAATGGGTCTGGGTAGGTTACTCCTACCAGTTTAGTATTATCGATTTAGAACCAGACAAGAGCCCGCAGTTTACTATAGACCCACCAGACTGCCTCAAACTATTTGAAGAGTGTAGCTTGGATGCCAATCTTTTCTTATTTTAAAGGTAGATGTGAGTTAGGTGTTCAAGATGTGATGCTACTAGTCAAACCACTTAACATTAAGCAAAACACACTATATTTAAACACTCTAATGAAAGTCCATTCAAAATGACGAAGAATTTAAAATAATTCAACTATTGGAAACCTTAACTGAATAATGGATACAGTACATTCTACAGATGAACTGTTCCAACATACTAACATCCCATAAACACACCCCTTTGCAAAACGGTACATTCAGACATACATTCCTGCATACAGTTCTCCAATTCAAGAGGAAAAACCATCGAGTCAGGTTTCAGAGAGTAGCAGCTGGGGATAAGTTACTAGGCCGTTGTTACTACTATTTATTAAAAACCCTAAAAGCGTCATAAGTTATTTACTTGAGCCGTTTTCAGCAGGCACTTTGGCCTTTAAGATCTCTTGTTTTAAAAAAATGGAGAAAATAACTTTTTTTATATAGTGACAGCATTGTCACACAATTTCGATGCCTGGTCCTTTACTCTCGGGACTTCCTCGTGCTACTGATCGCAAGGTCACTTGAGAGGGACAAATTCATGTACAGACCAAGTTACAAGGATGTGTCTCATAACTTCTGAAACACCCCTGTCCATGGACCATCACGTGGGACATACAGGGAAGTGAACAACAGCCTGACATACACCATTTCACTGTTTCTCAGCTTCACAATGCCAACACTCGACACACGAGGGAACCAAAAGCAAAGGCCAGGTAAAGATACAGAGGGACAGAAAGATTCACATTAAAGACAGAAACAGGCAGTTAATTAACTGAAAAATGTTGTGGAAATATGGGGAAAAAGACAGGGCAGTGGGACTAACTGGAGAAGTGAGATCTTCAAGAGAAAACTTACAAGAATGACAACATTGAATAAAGGCATTGTCAGATCAGCTGAAACAGTTTGTTACATCAAATTCTGAATCAGCTTGACAGAACACCACAAACAACATAAACTGGGACAAGATGACAGCCCAGCATGGAGAGCTGTGCAGAGCATGCTAGTGTGTTGCTCAGTAAACTGCACTATCTGCCCAGCATGGAGAGTATTGTAAACTCTACTATCGGATACTCAGCATACTCGCACCAGATTACTGCCTACAATGGGAAGATTTGCTGCGTGTGTGTGTTAATCAGAAACTGAGGGAGAGTGCGTGTGTGTGCCAGATTGGCGGGGTTGAATGCGAAACTCAGTGTTTGAGAAGGAACACACATGGAGGAAATTGTTTTAAAAACGAACAACTGGCTGGCTTTTTGTAAATCGACAGAGAGAGAACGAGAGAGGTTTCATGGAAAGATGAGGTAAAGTGTTTGAGAATGTTAAAATAAAGTCATTGCCAGACACAAAAGCAATATACATCGGCGTGCACATGAGTGACAGATGGATGGGAGTTTGGTGTGACATCGAAGCAGATTTGTTTCGGTAGGTTTGAAGCCGGGAGCGTCAGCAGCAGACTATCGGCTTCTTTAAGACTGCTGCTCAGCAACAAGCCGAAGCAATTCTGTCCCTATGGGCCGCTGACAGAGGGATAAGAGAAGGCCATTAAGCCCATGTTAGCCTGTTGTTACTTGAAAAGGTGGAAATCTAGAATATTGGCACATTTTGCCAACAAGGAGAAAGTGAGGACTGCAGATGCTGGAGATCAGAGCTGAAAAATGTGTTGCTGGAAAAGCACGAAACGTTGATTCTCCTGCTCCTTGGTTGCTGCCTGACCTGCTGCGCTACACATTGTTCAGCACATTTTGCCAACAGAATCATTCAAAAGCAGCTGTATGAAGTGTTACTGAGAGGGCACCTGGAGTACATTGTGTTGGTTGTGTTTCTGTAACTGAGAAGGGATGGACCTCCATCAGATACAGTTTGATGGCTGCTCGTAATCCACGGGTTGCTGTCTCATTTAATGTCTCGGGTCTGTTATACAAGGAGAGGAGGAGGCCATTCAGCCTTTCCAGTCTATTACAGAGGGCCACGAGGAGCCCATTCAGCCTCTCGAGTCAGTTACAGAGGGGCAGGAAATGTTTATTTAACTATTAGTTAAATATTAGTTTTAAATTAGGTGTGGAATAGGAAAGACCTGATGTAAACATTAAAGTTCTAACTTTGAACAAGGCCAATTCTGAAAGTGTTAGGCGATCCCTGTGAAAGGTTAATTGGAATACCGTATTAACAGGTAAAAAGGATGTTTGGAAAATGCAAGGCCATCAAAACCTGGTTTCAGAGAATCCAGAGGCAACGTGTTCCTATTAGTGGGAAAGGATGTACATGCCTTTGAAAAGACAAGGACTGAAGAGGGCTTTGTACATTGGAGATCACGTCTCACTGACTCGGTGTAATCTTTTGAGGAAGTGATGAAGATGATTGATGAAGGCAGGCCAGTGGATGGTGTCTTTATGGAATTCAGTAAGAAAACCAAAATGTTCTACATGGTAGACTGGTTAGCAAGGTTAGTCTGCCTGGGATCCAGGGGGAACTCACCATTTAGATCCAAAATTTTCTTGAATATTGGAGACAGGGCGTGACAGTGGACATTGGTTCATTAAACTTGGAGACCTGTGACCAGTGGAGTGCCGCAAAGATCAATAATGGGTCCACTGCATTGTATCACAGATGCAAATCATTTGCATTTGAGAATATGAAGTATGGTCAGTAAGTTTGTAGATAATACCAAATTTGCTGGTGTCGATGACAGTCAAGAATGATCTCTCAGACTATAATGGGACCTTGTTTAGGTGAACCGAGGAGTGGCAGATAGAGTATATTATAGTTACATGTGAGCTGTTGCATTTTGGCAGACAAATTAAGGCAAGACATGTAATTAGCGTCCTGTCGAAAGCTGCCAATCAAGGAGAACTCCTTAGATATTATCGAATCCCTACAGTGAGGAAACAGGCTTTTCGGCCCATCGAGGCCACACCGAACTACTAAACAGTATCCCACTGAACAAACCCCTACCCTATCCCTCTGAGCCTGCATTTCCCATGGCTAATCCACCTCCCCTACACATTCCTGGGTCCGGTGCGCAATTTACATGGCCAATCTACCCTTATCTGTATATCCTTATACTGTCAGAGTAAAACATAGCACCCGCAGGAAACTCACGCAGACACGGGGAGAATGTACAAACTCCACACAGCCAGTCATTCAAGGATGGAATTAAACCCAGGTCGCTGCCCTGTGAGGCAGCAAAGCTATACTAGTGTTGTAGGTTCTCCATTCCTTGAAAGTGCCGTCACAGGTGAACAGCGCAGTGAAGAAGGCACTCGGTGATCTCGGTGCGTGCTTTGAATCGAAGCATTTGCATGACATGTTAAATCTGTACAGGACGTTGGTTTGGGCACTTCTGTAATATTGCCTATAATTCTGGTCTCCCTGCTGTCGGAAAGGCGTTGTCAAACTTGAAAGGGTGCAGAAGAGATTTCAAAGAATGTTGCAGATGTTGGAGGGTCAGAGTTACCGGGAGAGTTTGAATAGGCTGGGCCTATTTTCTAGTGTTGAGGCTGAGCGGGGACCTTAATGGGGTTTATAAAATCATGAGGGGCATAGATAAGGTAAACAGTCAATGTCTTTTCCCAGGATAGACGAGTCCAAACTTAGAAGACAAAGGTTTAAGGTGAGAGGAGAAAGATTTAAAAAGGGACATGAGGGACAATATTTTCAAACAGAGACTGTTGTGTGTTTGGATTGAACAGACAAAAGAGATGGTGGAGGCAGGTACAGTTACACCATTTAAAAAGCATTTGGATGGATATATGCATGGGAAATGTGTAGAGGGAGATGGGCCACCTGCTGGCAAGGGGGACGTGATTAATTTAGGATATTGAACGGTATGGATGACCAGACCGAACGATCTTTTTCCGTGCAGTACATCTCTGAGAGGCTATTGACTCTTCAGTGTATCACACTGGAACAGGAGGAGGCTATACAGCATCTGAATTCTGCCAGTCAGCTTGTTTGCTCCATTTCTGAGAGTCAAATACAAAAATACATCATTCAGATTTTGATGTTGTTTTACAGAATCAGAAGAATGGTCTTTCGTCAAGAAAAGCTGTAAGGAATGTGAAGAGGCCATTCAGTCCCTCACCTCCATTCCACAGGAGCAGCAGGTGAGCACAGAACTATTGGAGCCTGTTACTCAGGAGCAGGAGGAGGACATGTATTTTCACAAAACTTGGGAGCAGGAGGGAATCATTCAACTGCTTGAAACTGGGGCACAGGGACAGGAGACAGTTACTCAACTGTTCGAGACTGGGACACAGGATCAGGAGCCAGTAATTCCACTGCTCAAAACTGGGGCACAGGGAAATCTGGAGGCTAGTGAGGCCCGAGGATCCTGTTATGCAGGAACAGCAGGAGGTGATTCAGTCCCCACCAGTATGGGACACTGGGAGAGAAGGGGGGTTTGCTTGGAACAAACAGAAATATATGAATAAGTTGCATGAGTGGTCCATTCAATCCTGCCCCAACATTCACTAAGACCACGGCTGATCTCATGGTGATTCCCTCATTCCATTTTACGGAGATTGTCCTCTCTGCAGCTTCTCCTCCATTTGTTGGTCATGTTGCCGACAGAGATGCTGTAACAACAGTCACCATGACTCTTCCAGAGGGATTGGTCTAAGCGGATGAGTCCGGATTTGAAGAGTCCAATCACAAGAATTAAAACACAAAATAAAGGCATTGCCAGATGTTTAGTACTCTCAAATTCGCAATCCAACTCATATAACCAGCCCATCCATTACATATTCAAGATGGAGCACTGTGTAGATCCGGCTAGTGTACTGCTGAATGCAACCCAGCTATGTTCAGAGTGAAACTCTGTGCAGCCCACACCAATGCTGGATCTATAATCCTGGGCTAAATGTCCAGCGTGGGGGGCTGTGCAGTCCACACTGTTTCATTCATATATAAACCCAGGCTGTTGCATTGTTCGGTAACACTGTGTTAGATCGCAGCCCAGTGTGGGGAAACCTGCAGCCAATTTTGGAAGTGACAGGATGTGCAGCTCCCATCCATTTACAGTTCCAAGGTGTGCTGCAAATGTGAAAGTCACTGCGAGGAGGAGATTTAAATGGAAACAATTTAAATAAAAATAGTTCTGATTAAGGCGTGTATCACTCTAGTATTTAAAGATGAAATAACTGAGCTAATATCCAATTAGATTTTGTAAATGATGCAAACAAGTAAGAAGGGGATGGTGATGTTATAGTGGTTGTACTATAAGCCTCCAAATAATCAATGGGAATTAGAAGAACAAATATGCAGGTAGACTGGCTAGACTTGCAGGAGCAATAGGGTTGTCATAATAGGTGATTGTAATTATCCTAACATAGACGGGGACTTCCAGATGGTTAAGAACTTAGATGGAACGTAATTTGTTAAGTGTGTTCAGGAAAGCTTCCACAAGCAGCATGTAGAGAGTTCTACTCGGGAAGGGACAAACTCGACCTACTGTTGGGAAATAGGGTAGGATAGGTAACGAGGTAAAGTGGGGGAGCATTTTGGGAAAAGTGACCAGAGCTGTTTGAATGATAAAATAGGGATGGTAAGGATAAAATTGGTCCACAGATTAAAGTTCTAAATTGGGGCAAGGCGAATTTTGTTCGAATTAGACAGGGGATTGCAGGGCTTGATTGGAGTAGTGTGATTCCAGGTAAAAGGATCACGGACAAGTAGGAGGGCTTCAACAGTGAGATAGCTCGAGTTCAAGGTCTATATATTCCAGTGAGGGTGAAGGGAAAGTGAGGCTGGAAGAGCGAACCCTGGATGACAAGAGATATTGAGGCTCTGACCAGCAGAAAAAGGAGACATTGCTTAGGTACAGGCAGCTGGGACCAAGGAAATCCCTGGAGTTACACAGGGGATACAGGAGTTTGCTGAAGAAGGAAATCAGCAGGGCTAAAGTGGGGTATAAGATAGCCTTGGCTGAGCCGATTAGGGTGAATCCAAATTCAGTACAGTAAAGAAAAAGAACAACTAGAGAGAGATAGGACGCCTTAAAATCCAAAAATAGGCATGCATGTGTAATACATCATGAGATGGGTGAGGTCCTCAATTCCCCCTCTGTGTTTATCATGAAGAAAGACATGAAGACCTGTGACCTTTGGGAGGTTAGTTGTGATATCTTGGTACAGTCCACATCACAGTAGAGGTGCTGATGGACATATTAGAATGCACAAGATCAGATAAATCTCTTGGTCCTGACCAGATATGTCTAAGAGCACTGCACGAGGCGAGAGAATATAGTTCAGGGGTAAGGTCCCGGAAGATTGGGCAGTAGCAAATGTAGTGCCCTTATTCAGAAGGTCTGCAAAGAAAAGCCTGGGAAATGTAGACCAGTAAGCTTCACATCTGTTTCGGAAACCACTTGAGAACGTTCGGAGATATAAGATATGCATGCATTTTTAAAGACAGAGTTTGACTTGGAGCAGTCAGCATAGCTTTGTGCCTGGCAGATCATGCCTGACAAATGTTGATAGAGTTTTTGAGGAAGGTTGACGAGGGCAGGGTGGTAGACATATTCTATATAGATTTCAGTAAGGCCTTTGATAAGGTTCCACATGGGCGGCCTCTCTGGAAGGTTAGATTGCATGGACTCCAATGTAAACTGGCAAATTGACGACACAGATGGCTTGAAGCAAATCGCTATGGTGGAGGTGTGCTTGTCGAACTGGAGGCCTGTGACTAATGGAGTGCCTCAGTGATCGGTCCTGGGCCCATTGCTGTTTGTTATCTATATCAATGATTTGGACCAGAGTGCACAACGCAAGGTTAGTAAGTTTGCAGATGACACTAAATTAGGAGACATCATTTACAGTGAGGAACATTATCAGAAATTGCAGCAGTACCCTGATCAGCTGAGGAAGTGAGCTGAGAAATAGCAAATGGAGTTTAATATAGATGAGTGTCTTGCATTTAGGAAAGTCAAATCCAGGTGTACCCTAGAACTCTGTGGGAAGCTAGAGAAGTGATTGCTGGACCTCTTACTGAGATATTTGTGGTATGGATAATCACAGGTGAGGTGCCAGAAGACTGGAGGTTAGCTAACATTGTGCCATCGTATAATAAGGGTGTTACGGACAAGCCAGGGAACTATTGACCAGTGACCCTGACGTTAATGGTGTGCAAGTTGTTGGAGGGAATCCTGAGGGACAGGATGTGCATGTATTTGGAAAGGCAAGGACTGATTAGGGATAGTCAACATGGCTTTGTGCGTGAGAAAACATGTCTCACAAACTTGATTGAGTTTTTTGAGAAAGTAACAAAGAGGATTGATGAGGGCAGAGGGGTAGATGTGATCTATAGAGATTTCAGTAAGGGTTTTGATGAGGTTCCCCATGGGAGACTGAATGACATGGTTAGATCTCATGGAATACAGGGAGAACTAGCCATTTGGATACAGAACTGGCTCAAAGGTAGAAGACAGAGGGTGGTGGTGGAGGGTTGTTTTTCAGACTGGACGCCCGTGACAAGTGCAGTGCCACAAGGATTGGTGCTGGATTCACTACTTTTTGTCATTGACATAAATGATTTGGATACGAGCATAAGAGATACAATTAGTAAATTTGCAGATGACTCCAAAATTGGAGGTGTAGTGGAGAGCGAAGAGGGTCACCTCAGATTGACCAAATGGCCAATGGGCTGAGAAGTGGCAGATGGAGTTTAATTCAGATAAATGCGAGGTGCTGCATTTTGGTAAAGAAAATCTTAGCAGGACTTATACACTTAATGGGAAGGTGGCAGGGAGTGTTGCTGAACAAAGAGACCTTGGAGTGCAGGTTCATAGCTCCTTGAAAGTGGAGTCGCAGGTAGATAGGATAGTGAAGAAGGTGTTTCCTTTATTGGTCAGAGTAATGAGTACAGGAGTTGTAAGATCATGTTGCGGCTGTACAGGACACTGGTTAGGTCAGTGTTGAAATATTACGTGCAATTCTGGTCTCCTTCCTATTGGAAAGATGGTGTGAAACTTGAAAGGGTTCAGAAAAGATTTCAAGGATGTTGCCAGCGTTGGAGGATTTGAGCTATAGGGAGGGGCTGAACAGACTGGGGCTGTTTTCCCTGGAGCGTCGGAGGCGGAGGGGTGACCTTATCGAGGTTTACAAAATTATAAGGGGCATGGATAGGTTAAATAGGTCAAGTCTTTTCCCTGGGGTCGGGGATTCAGAACGAGAGGGTATAGGTTTTGGGTGAGAGGGGAAGGATATAATAGAGAACTACGGGGCAACTATTTCACACAGAGAGTGGTATGTGTATGGAATGAACTGCCAGTTGATGTCAGGGAGGCTGATCGAAGTGCAACATTTAAGAGGCATTTGGATGGGTATATGAATAGGAAGTGTTTGGAGTGTTATGGGCGAAGTGCTGGCATGTGGGACGAGATTGGTTTGGGATATCTGGTCGGCATGGATGGGCTGGACCGAAGGGACTGTTTCCATGCTGTACATCTCCATGACTCTATGATTCTATGATTTATATTAATCTCTGATTTTTGGTGCATCATGCTGGTGAGAAAGTCCAAAGGGATATTCTCTCTCATGAGCTTACAAAGTCTCAACAGATCCGGGGAGTTTTCAGACATACAACACAACATAATATCTTTCCTAGCATAGAAAGTAAGGCTATATTTTTTCCCATGTGCATCTGCGTAAGATACTCTGGGCAGGCCCAGGAAAAGAGAAACCGGGTCCATCTCCAATTCGGTCCCCAGGACACACTCTACCACACCAAACGCAGTGCTCCAATATATACGAAGCCTGCAGCAGGCCCACATGCAATGAGTAAGAGTGTCTGTAGTCATTCTGCATTTAGGACATGCTGAAGATAATCCCAATTTGAATTTTGAGAGAAAATCTGGGGTCAGATAGAACCTGTGAAGATTTTTCAACTGCATGGAATGGGTTCTATTGCAGATCAAAATCCTTCGAGCATTTACACAAATATCCTCGCATGTCTCTAAAGAGATCTAAACCCTCAACTCTCTCGCACAGACGTCACGAAGCTGGACAGTCTTGTCTGCGGGGACACTCTCCAACAATTGGTAACGGGTACTGACAGAGAGGGTATTCTTTACAATAATCACCTGCTTCTCTGTATTGGATCTATAAGTGTCTTATAAAATTGTGTTTTTTAATCAAATCTCTAATAATGGAAAAAGAAAACAGAAGAAGTCTCTACTAGGTAGTCCATCCTTACGAATTATTTGATCAAACGGTATCATTGTTTCTCCTTCTAGTAACACGTGGTGGCTCAGTGGTTTGCACTGCTTACTCACTGCACCAGGGTCACAGGTTTGGTTCCAGCCTTGGGTGACTGGCTGTGCGGAGTTAGTATATTCTCAACTGTGACTGCGTAGGTTTCCTCCCACAGTCACAAACATGTGTATGTTAGATGACTTGGCCATTGCTAAATCGCTCATGGTGTTCCAGGATCTGTAAGTTGGGGCATTAATCAGGGTAAATATAAGATGGTAGGGGAATGGGTGTGGTTGGGTTACTCTTCAGAGGATCGAAGTGGACTTGCTGGGCCCAGGGACCTGTTTCCACACTGTAGGGATACTACTAATTCTAAATCACCCAAACAACGGATCTCCCTCACTGCCCACAGTTTAAACCTGGAATCCATTATCCCCGGTATACCAATTATGGGGTTAAGAAACATGGGTTTGGCTGTATTGCCACGGTCTGACGCATTGTCCTTCAAGTTTTAACAGTATTGATAATCATTATTTTATGACAATATTCCATAAATGTTGTCATTATATCTAAGAACAACAGACTAATAAGGGTTCACTTTGTCTGAGAGGGCTCACTGTCTTTCCATATTGATGCCGAGTCCACAGCAGCCCAGGCCCTAACATACGATGAAAAACAAAACTTAATTGATTTGCTTTTAATCGGGGAGATCTACTCCTCACAATCTGTGGGGCAGTTGCAATTTTGTTAGCCAGATAAAGAATCGCTTCTGGTGCCAAATAAAAGAGCTAAACCAGCCATTATGTTTCCGAAATACCTGTCTGGGAAACATCATAGAAAGCATTTGAACTGGGTTTAGGAAATGAGGAAGGACATTCATTTAAATAACAGCTATTTGACCGAGCCAGGATGTTGAAAATGCCTCCCATCTTTGAAGGTCTTGTTTAATTTTGTCAAAGAAATGGACATAGTTCACGTTAAATAAATGATCAAGACAAATGTAATGAATATACTGAAATAGGGAATCCACCCCCGTCACCATTTAAAAGGAAACCAGGATTTGCCCTCAGTATCAGGTATTTCCATAAGATCTACCATAGGCATGGCCTCCACTTTGTAAAATTAATCTTATCGCCCGGAAAGGCAACAAGTGAATCAATGCATTGCATCACATGAACTACCGAAATTGCGGGATTTGACAAAAAACATAAGACCCTAATCTGCATACAATGTAATCTTTTGAGACTTCGATCCCACCTCTGGGGCAGATATGTTGGCATCCGTACGGATGGCCTCCGCCAGTGGCTCAATCCCCAATGTAAACAAGAATTGCAAAAGGTGTCAGCCTTGTCGACTGCCTGGAGAAATATTAATATTACTGTATGGCACACCATTAGTGAGAACCGCAGCCAGAGGATCGCGGTAAAGGACTCTCACCCACTTGATAAAAACTTTGCAGAGACCAAACCATTCTAATGTACAGAAGAGATCCGACCACTCAACCCAATCAAATGCCTTCTCTCATCTAAAGGGATCAATAATCCCTGGACAGATTGTTGTTGACACTCGGATCATATTGAGTAAATTTTTCACATTGTCTGAAGATCTGCGGCCCTTTATAAAGCCTGTTTGGTCCTCTTTGGTAACGGAAGGCAGCAAAGTTTCCACCTTAATGCACGGATTTCAGACAGGATTTAGAGACTAACATTTAAAAGTGAGATTAGCGTGAAAGAAGCACAATCCTCCAGGGTCTTCCCTTCTTCAGCATCAGAGAGTTATGAGCCACTCTTAAGGATGGATGGAGGGGTTTGTGACTGCATGAGTGACGGAACACGTTAAACATTAGCCCTGACAATAGGTTTATAAATTATTTATAAAATTCACAAGGAAATCCGTGAGGAACCTGCACCTTTACATTCTGAAGCTGCTTCACACCCTCCTGCACTGACAATGGTGAATTAAACCACAACACCTATACAGGGATTACTCCTGGAAAGCCCAGGTTCTTGAAGAATGACTCCATCTTAATCCATCTATCCTAACAATGTTCAGGCTGAAATAATTCGGTGAAAATTCTCGGACAGGAGACATTAATCTTTTTGGAATTGAAGGTAAGGATCCCAATACCTTCCCTAATTGAGGTAATGGCTTAAGAGTGGCAATCGTTTTCCTGCAAGATAGACTAAATACCTGCCTGGCTTATCACCGTGTTCAGACAGCCTTTGTTTTGCAAAAGTAAGTTCCTTCTTGGCTGTCTGTGTGAGCGTGGAATTCACTGTAGACCGAAGCGTTGTAATCTTCTGCAGTTTACCCACTGAGGGACAATCACAGTATGCGCTCTCGGCTGCGCTCAGCTTTGCCTCAAACCAGCGTTCCTGCTCCCCCTTCTGCTACATCATAAGGAATAATTATTCCCTTGGCATAAGCCTGAGCAATTTCCCATAGAGTGGATGAGTTAGTGGTTGAATCTGAATTAATGGCCAAGAAAGATGGTAATTCATTGCAGTGAGCAGCACAGTGGCACAATGGTTACCACTGCTGCCTCACAGCGCCAGAGGCCGGGTTCAATTCCTGCCTCAGGTGACTGTGTGGAGTTTTCACATTCTCCCTATGTCTGCGTGGGTTTCCTCCCACAATCTCAAAATGTGCAGGTTAGATAAACTGCCTGTAGTGTTCGGTGAAGGGTAAATATCAGGGGGTGGGTCGGTGTGGAATTTTTGGGCCGAAGGGCCTGTTTCTACACTGTAAGTAATCTAATCTAACTACTCAATTAACCAACTAGTCTTAAGAATAAAGGGATACATTCACTAGTGTCTCTAATCTATTATATTACCCTTAATCTTAATCAATAAGTATACTGCTTCATGGACAGAAATGGTAATATTCCCAATTGTGCAGGATGCCACCGAATGTAAGATTGTTGCAGAAATGAGGAAGATATCAACCTTCGTGTGCCATTTATGTCGGTTAAAGAAGAAAGTAAAATCCCGACTTGTGATATGGATCTGCCTCCAGACATCCACCAGTTCTCGTTCTGCACACATATCCACTAATTGCTTACATTATAACGGGGGTATTGGGGCACCTTTGGACATTCTGTCCACCGTGGGGTCCATAAGACCTTTGAAAACTTCTACAATAATGTGCCACGATGCAAAATAACTGAATTTGGGAAATGCATCTACCAGGAATTGAAGAGGGTACGCTGGGAGGGGGGGCGGGGGGCAATAAACATTCAAAATACTATATTATTTACTCTAGTTCAAGGCTTTGGGTATTATGAACCTCCCGTGAGTGTCAAATACAATCGAGTAGGTTAAGTGGAAGATTATGGCTTCTTCCATTATGGCTTCTCCCATCCTTGTAATATTAAAAGAGGAGAAATACACCCGATCAAGCCCGACCTACTGCAATGTCAAATGTTACTTGTCATCAAGGTGCATCTCCTGCAATAGGATAACATCCACCCTCTCTTTTTAAGACCAGAAAGTAACTTTTTCCTCTTTTCTGACCAATGGCTCACCTTAATGCACGAGGT
The DNA here is from genome assembly GCF_037043375.1 of Chiloscyllium plagiosum. Classification (NCBI taxonomy): domain Eukaryota; kingdom Metazoa; phylum Chordata; class Chondrichthyes; order Orectolobiformes; family Hemiscylliidae; genus Chiloscyllium; species Chiloscyllium plagiosum. The sequence goes on along the minus strand of NW_028270186.1, from coordinate 54,550,746 downwards.
AGGCCATTTAAGCACATGATTACCCAAAACACACTGTAGCAACATTTGAACTCAAGAGAGGAAGAACTCGAATTAATTATCATTAATAAACAAAGTCTCATAGAGCCTAAAAACTACACAAACTAAGACTACTACAACTGCCAACTCTCAAAACTTTCAAAACCTAAGCATTTTAAGTAAATGGCTGGGATGGAGTGGGTGAGGAAACCACTTTGCCCGTGCTGTGATGCAGTGCCCAACAAAGCAGACCTTCCAGATCGCCACTATCTTGGATTTCCCTTGAACATTTTATCGATATTATCTTTTCATTTTGCATTATATTCCTGGATGTGCTGGAGCAATGTGATTTTTTTTTTTACCAGTGTCAGCGTTTCCCCAACACTGTACATTCCTGCCATTCCCCGATAATCCTTGACTCCGTTATTATTTATTAGCCTTCTGTCTGTGCCTCAAACATATTCAATATCTCTGCCTCCAATGATCTGCGGGGAAGAGAGATCCAAGTACTCTCACCACTGAGAAAACAAAAATTAACCTGATCTGTGGGTGAGATTATTTTTGTCTCCTTACCTGAGAAAGGATATAAATAAATTGGAAGCAGTTCGGAGATGTTTCACTTAATGTATTCCAGGAATGATGATCTTATATTATGAAGGCTTTAACAGGTTACTCTTGGAATGAGAGGCGATCTTATTGAAATATACAAAACCTAGAGGAGAGTGATCAGATAGATACCCACTGGGTGTTTGTATCGTCCAAACTTCTTGTTGTTTTTATAGAATCTCTACAGTGTGGAAGCAGGACATTCCGTCTATCAAGTCCACATTGACCCTCGGAACAGTACCCCCCCCCCCCCCACCCCCGACCTGTCCCCCTACTCTATCCATGTAACCCTGCATTTCCCATGACTAACTTATCTAATCTACACATCCCTGGCACTATGGGCAATTTAGCATGGCCAATCCGCTCTAAGCTGCATATCTATGGACGATGGGAGACAACTAGAACACTGGGAGGAAATCCACACAGACATGGGGAGAATGTTCAAAATCCACATAGAGGGTTGCCCAAGGTTGGAACTGAACGCAGCTCCTTGGTAACGGGAGGTATCAGTGCTAACCACAGATCTACCATGCGCATCCGATAGTTCTATTAATTACTTGTGGCTGACTAAAGAAATCTGCCTGACTTGTTCCTGTCACTGAAACTGATTCAGTCTGAGAACTTTATCATCGGCAATATCACCAACCTGGTTACATTTAAAATTTGGTGTCAGCAGTGCAGGAATCAGACGAGAAAAGGAAACAGTGACACCCTCCAACACCCGTCAGAGCAGGAATTAGGATAAATCCACAAAGCGGGATGTCAGTCAAATGGGAATTCTCTTTCCCAGAAGTTTGGGGTGGCTGGTCCTTTATATTACATCGAAGCTGGCTTTGTCTGATTTTCCATGGACAGGTGAATCAGGGATAATGGTGCATGGAAAGAAACGTGCAGCTGGTATCACAATGAGATGAGCCATGACCTTATTTACTGGTGGAGTGGTGTGAAAGGGCCGAATGGTCCACTTGTGTCCCTCAGCCCTATGTTCTGATGTTCCATTCAGCCCTCGGACCTGCTAAACAGGGGCAGATCGAGGCCACTCCGATGGTTAGGTGTATTTTTGGAAATGTACTTGGAAAATCCAGGCTGGATCAGGAAGTGACCACCACCCCCACTCCCCAGTTCCTGATTCCAGGCTTCCCCTCTCTGTAACGTCTGCTCCAGATGTGGGTCATGTTGCAGACCCAGATACGCTGGGAATACAGCCACATACCCCACCTAGGGTTAAAACAACAAATCCTCTGCTCTCCCTGTATGCAACATTGTACAACACGATTTCCAGCAAAATAACCCGTTACTTTCCAAAAGCATAACATGTTAAATTAATAAATAGGAACAGGAGTAGGTCAATCGGCTCCTCAAGCTAACTCTGTCATTTAATAAAAACATGGCTGATCTGCTCCAGTGCTCAACTCCACTGTCTTGCCGACTCCTTGTATCCCTCCACACCTCTCTGAGTTAGGGAATTCCAAACATTCACTACCTTCCGACAGAACACATTACTCTCCATCTCAGATTGAAATCGATATTCCTTATTCGGTATCCATATCATCGAGTTCGACACTTTGCTCAAGAATGGAAAAAACTTCTCAACATCTACCTTCTCTAACCCCTTCTGTGTCTTGCATGTTTCAGCAGTATCACTCCTCATTCATTTAAACCCCAATGAATTATCGCCTCACCATCTTAGAGATTCTCAATAACACAACCCTTTCTTCCCAGGAAACCGCCTCATGAACCAACTAAGTTACTTGCTGCATCAGCATGCTGACCTTATGTTTCATACACAAGAAGACTCCAATGCCTTTACTGTTCCTTTTCTGGAAGTCCTCCCCATTAAATAACAGCCTGCCTTTTGATTCTCAATGTCATCCTCAAACTCGGATGTATATTGCACTCAACTCCCACCTTCAGGCTGTCAGCATAGATTGCAAATAACTGATGCTATCAGACTGATATTTGTGGTACTCCAGCAGATAAACCTTTACCATAAAGATCCATTAATCCTGACTCTCCGATTTCTGTGTTAAACAATCATCATCCCATGTTAATACTGTATCCGACGTCCTGGAGCTTCTGTTTTGTGTAAGAACTTTTGTTTTGTAATACCTCGTGGAAAATCTCTGGAAAGCCTCGTGTCCACCAGATCCCCTTTATCAAGTCCGTTGTTACATTCTCAGGCATCTCCAGAAAGACTTTGCATGAATTTACAGGGCAAAATATAATTTCCCTTTCACAAAACCACCCTGACTCTGCGTGAAGCTTTTCTAAATGTCCATGCTTGCCAGGTTTTCCAAACTATACTGTTTTCATTAGGTCGATGTGCCTCAAAATGTTTCCCATTCATATGTTTGTCCAAATGAGTTTTAAATGTTGTAGCTGTCCTTGCATTTCCCACTCTTCCTCTGGAAGCTCATTCCATACCCACACCGCCCTCTGTGTAAAAAAGCTGCCCCTTAGTCCCTTTTAAATCTACCCTCTTTCACCTTAAACCTATTCCCTCTATGTTTGGATTCCCCTACCCTTTGGAAAAGACCTTGGCTATTCACCCTATCCATACCTCTCATGATTTTATAAGTTTCTAAAATGTCACTCCTCAACATCCTACACTCCATCTGATGCTAACTTCAAGAACAAGCGTTTAAAGATAAGCACTGCAAAATTGAAAAAATATTAAAAATGACAGGCAACCAACACTCAGCCCAAATATCATACTGTGATTTGTTTTTCTCCATATTACAATACTAAGTCAGCATGAAACGCTTACAAGTGCCAATAAGAAGTCAAGCACCTGAATTCCTTTATCTAAAGGGGGTGATGATGATGACAGTGAAGACGTATCTGTGGCCAGATCTATATAATACCACATGGTCAACATTCTCCCTCCTGGCCTCCGTATAACTTTGTGTGGTTGTGTCTTTGTTATCTTGCATTCAATAGAGAGAACCCCTTTCCCCCATTCACACCTTAAATTCGACCCGTTATACAGAATATTTTCGTTCACCACTGCTGAAAGCCCGTTTTTCTTTTGCCACACCCTCTTTTCCCTGCCACCCATCCTCCACATCTGGCAAGTGATTAAAACACCATTTTGCAATTGTATTCAGTTTTGAAGAATTTTCACACTGGACTGGAAACGCTAACTCTGTTCCTCTCTCTCTGCAGATGTTGACAGACCTGCTGAGTTTCTCCAGAAATGAATAGGCGCAGAGCAGTTTTTCAATTAAATAAATAATTATGGATACTGGAAATAAAAATAAAAAACCTTTATAGAAGGTCCACTGGACCTGAAAGTTTAACTCTGCATTCACTCCAGAAAGTTCTGCAACATTTTTAGCAATTTCTGTTTATGAACAATTTCCAAAGACATATTGTCAAAGATGCCGAAACATCCTGTCCAACATGGAGCGCCGGACACTGGGACATAAACGATAATGCATGGTGACAAGTTCCTTGACTCTGAAACTGCATAAGGCTGGCATCACTGACAGTGCAGTGCTCTGAATCATGGTCAGGGAGAAAAATAGAAGGAAACACATTCACTTCAAATACAGAAGATGACATTACTGAAAGGAAAAGATTCAGATTAGTGCCTTAAATGGATATTGTTTATGTAACAAATTGGAGGCGTGACACCAAGGAAAGACTTCCAGCAGAATGAGAATATGAAAATGGAAGTATTTCCGCATCAGACACCAGAGTAGGTCACTGAGTACAGGGCTGATGGGTGAATAGGTCTCGGTGTGAACTGGGGGGCAGTCAGTAGAATTGAATTGTAGATATTGCAGCTAAAACTGGGTTATCATCTGATGCGGTAGATTTCAATGACAATCTGTAACTTTTCCCCCAGGATAGTCCATCCATCTACCAATTCCATCAAGCCGATCCATTGGTCAGTGATGAGTGTGGGTGAACATGGTCGGGTCGGAATCACGCACACCTACACCTATGACAACCCATGAAAGCTACCGCACTTGACTGGTTACACCACAAACAGCAGGACTAACATCTGATACAGAGAGAGAGATGATCCCGAGACTAACAAATCAGATATATGCTCTCTCTTCCTGTCAAATCCATGCATAAAAGTCGATGGACCATTGAACAACTTACTGGAGGAGAGGACTCCACAAATATCCCCATCCTAAATAATGGAACAGCCCTGTGCATCCATGTAAAAGATGCAGTATCTTCACCATCCTCAGCCAGAAGTGTTGAGTTGATTACCCACCTCACCCTCACTATGATACCCTCAGAATCACTGATGCCCGTATTCAACCAATTCAATTCACTGCACGTGACGTGAAGCAACAGCTGGACACTGTAGATACGACAAAGGCATTTGGCCCTGACACCATTCCTGCAATAGGGCTGAGGACTTTTGCTACACAACAAGCCGTGTACCTGAGGAAGCTGTTTCATTCTAGCTGCAACTCTGACAACTCCCTGGCAATGTGGGTAATTAGCAACTGCAGTCCTCACTTTCTCCTAATGTGGGTAATTGCTCAACTACGTCCCATCCCCTAAGAAAGGAATAATTACAATCGGACCAATTACCACGCCCTCAGTCCCATCACGATAGTAATTTTGGTTGGGGTTATTTTTGATAGAGCTGTCACACAGCACAGAAATAATCGGTTCAGTATGGTTTACGATAGGCCTCCATGTGGAGATGGTGCTGTTGTGGAATTGTCATTGGATTGCTAATCCAGACCAGGATAATTCTCTGGCAACTGGTGCAAGTTAAAAACAATTAATAACATATCGAGATCTAATACCTGGTGTCAGCAATAGTGATCGTGTATTCAATGTCGATTATATATGTCGATCTCCTTCCCCAGTGTACTTTCAGGAAGTGAATCCCCTGTGCTTTCCTGCCTGGCCTAAAAGTGACTCCAGACACACAGACATGTGATACACTCTTCAATGGTCTCTGAAACGGGCAAGCAAGGCACGGTGGCACAGTGGTTAGCACTGCTGCCTCGCAGCGCCAGAGACCCGGGTTCAATTCCCGACTCAGGCGACTGACTGTGTGGAGTTTGCACGTTCTCCCCGTGTCTGCGTGGGTTTCCTCCGGGTGCTCCGGTTTCCTCCCACAGTCCAAAGATGTGCAGGTCAGGTGAATTGGCAATGCTAAATTGCCCGTAGTGTTAGGTATAGGGGTAAATGTAGGGGTATGGGTGGGTTGCGCTTCGGCGGGTCGGTGTGGACTTGTTGGGCCGAAGGGCCTGTTTCCACACTGTAATCTAATCTAAATTGTATCAAACTGCTCCGAGGTCTTAAAGGATAAACCCGGAGAGAACGGCTCGCACCAGCCTCGTTGTCAGAAAAGGGAATGGGAAACATAATCCTGTCAACCCTGCAGAGACATCCTTCCTAACAGCTGAGAGCTTGTGACAACATTTACAGAGCTTTCCCACAAACTGCACAGAAGCATCGGGAAAGGAATACGTTATACAACTCATTGAGCTTTCCTTAGTCTAGTCAATGGCCGAAAATTTCCTCAATGCAGTTTTCCCCATACAATATACATATCCCTTAATATGTTTAAACATTGTGAAACATAAAATGAGAAATGCTGTAGTCCATTCAGCCCATCAGTTTTGCGCCTCCATTCTATGTACAGGCATTCACCAATAACGCGTGTTGATTAAATACATTTCGAATGCAATGCAATTCATGAACCTTTTTCTATAAAGTGAACTGGCGTTCAATGTGACGCGATTCCTTGGCGGGCACCAGCTGAACAGCAAATCTTGCCTCAGAAACCCTGTGTCTACAAAAGGTACAATCAATGTGTTCAGCAAAAACAGGAATACAATTGGCTCTGCAGGCCTTGAAACTGAGCCGGAAACTGGGAATTGTAGTCTATATTTCGAAAGAACTTTATTTCAAACTGTGGGGAGAATCTTGGAGAGAACTGGAATTCGGCATCGGCATCACATGGTCAGTCAGCCCCCGCGCCCTTTCTGGTGAAGATTGTGGTGAAAAGTACAGTGCACCAGTGAGTGACTGTCGTGTGAAAGCGTTACATTTACAGCATTGTTCCATTATAACATGTAATTTAAAGATTTATTTGGACTGTCCTATTGTGTGTTAGATCAAATTTAATTTTTGTTTTTTAACTGATATTTTGGGGGGTTCGCCACTTACCCTCTTTTTCCCATAGACCCCATTATTAATATTGCACGATTTTGTACAACACAGTGTTGCACAGGAACACAGTTATTGCGTTATTGGAGAACAACCTGGAATGATAGCTGATTTTCTATCTTCACACCATACTCCTACTCTCTCCTTAGGCCTGTCTGAACCTAATATTGTGGCCCCTTGTTTTAGATGTCCAAGCCAGGGGAATTACCATCCCTGCTTCTAATCTGTCTCGCCCTGTCAGAGTGTTATATATTTCATTGAGATTTCCACTCATTTTCCTAAACCCCATTGAATACAGATCCAATTGTCCCAAACTCTGCTCCCACAACAAGTCTGTCATTCCAGAGATCAGTCTGGTCATCCTTTGCTGCTCTCCCTCAATGACAGGTTTGTCATCTGTTAGGAAAAGAGACCAAAACTTCACACAATGCTGCACAATGTTCGAGATGGGGACTCACCAAGGCCCTGTATAGCTTCAGTAAGATACATTTACTCCTGTACTCAAATCCCCCTGAAATGAAGGTGAATACAGCATTTATCTTCCTTCCTGCTTTCTGCTCCTGCAATATTGCTTTAAGTTATTGGTGTACAGGTAGATCCAGATTCCTTTCAAAGTTACAGGTCCCCACGTGCTGGGCCTACATACAATGGTCAGCGTGCCAATGCCATTCCCAGTATTTACTTCTGGCTTCAGAACTCACTGCTACACATGGACTCGGAGGGCTACGCAGAAATAAACAAAAATGCAGCTTAAGTTCATTTATAGTGCAACATTTTTCAACCACTCCTTTTTCAAATGAGAGGCTGCCAGTCCATTGTTCCCATCAAAGTATGCAACATCTCATCTCCCCCATTACTCTCCACCTGCCACGTATTTGCCCAGTCACTCCACTTGTCTCAATCACCTTGGAGTCTTTTTTACATCCTCCTCATCCACTCACAGGCTGACATCGTTTAGTGCTGTCAGCAGACTCGGGAATATTGCATTTGCGCCCCTCACCCAAAGATATGATGTGTATTGGGAATAGCTGGAGCCCAAGACATGATCCTTACAATATCCTCCAAGCCTTCCTTTTAAAATAAAACATTGTTTTATTCCTACTCACTGTTTCCTGCCAGCTCTCCCATTTTAAATCTATGACCATATATTAGCCCGAGTCCAATAGGATTCGAATTTGCACAATAGGCTTGGGGTTTATCAAAAATCTTTCTGATAATCCACTCGCATGGCATTGATACCTCCTACAAAATTTTACTAAAAGCCACTTTCTCAAAGATGATTCCCATTTCATAAATCTCTGTTGACTTTGTCTATGCCCATTAATTTCAGTCCAATATTTTCTCTAAACTGTTTAGTTGCTATTTTCGTTCTGTTCCCTTTTTCTCACAAGACTAAAGTTCCCTAGTATTGCTAGGAAGTTTTCTTTTTCGTTTTGTTTTCTTCTGTGAAGGCATAACTAAAGTATTTGCTCCATAGTTCTGCTATTTCCCGGTCCTCAATTATCTGGTATTAAACTGTAAGAAATGTGCAACTTTTTTGCCATTGACATATTTCCAGAAAATATTACCAGTTCTCTCTTATCAACTTTGTTAAGATAATCTTCAGAAACCCATCAATTCCTACCTTAAGCTACCCAATGATTGACCTTCCACAGCCATACAATTACAGAAGCACAGACTCTATCCTACCAGAAATACAACACAGTCTACATTCGGCCCACTTTCCGACACAAGACCTTAGCCGTGAATCTTAAAGCATGTGAAGTGCACAACCGTGTCGTTTCTAATGGTTTGAGGTTACCATGACAACTCCACTCTCAAGAAGTGCATTCCAGACCCCAACACCGTCTGGTTGAAAACCAATTCTCAAATCTTCACTGAACCGCAAATCCTTCACTTTTAAAGTGTGGCCCTTTGAGTAACAGCAACAGCTGCTGTCTATTCACCCTGTCCATGTACCTCGTAATCCTATCCTTCTGAATCACAGACCTCGCAGCCTTCTCTCCTCCAAGCTAAACAACCTGAGGTTATTCAGCCTCTTTCCATATCTGATATGCTCCATCCCAGGAAACATCTCTGCACCCGCTCCACTACAATCACATCCTTCCTGTAATGTTGTTCCCAGACCTACACACAGCATTCCATCTTGCCCTCACCAAAGTTCCGCATAGTTCTTATAATATATGCCTCGATTAAAAAAGACTATGTTTGCATTCCCCTAGCCGTTCCCAGATTGTGTATTAACCTGTGCAGTCACATTCAGCGATGTCTGGAGAAGCACCCTCTGAGCTTTCTAGTGTGCTGCCATTCATTGAGTACTCCCCTGACTGGTTCCTTCTTCCAAAGTGCATCAGCTCATAGTTATCAGGGTTACATTCCATCTGCCATTGATCCACCCATCTGACCATTCCATCAGTATCTACCTGTAACATAAGGCCTTCCTCCACACTGCCAACTACCCAAATACAAACTTTTTTATTACACACCCGACCCTTCGTCATTATTCACAGCTGCATCACTTATGAATACCATTTATGGGCGGCCCGGTGGCACAGTGGTTAGCACTGCTGCCTCACAGCGCCAGAGACCCGGGTTCAATTCCCGCCTCAGGCGACTGACTGTGTGGAGTTTGCACGTTCTCCCTGTGTCTGTGTGGGTTTCCTCCGGGTGCTCCGGTTTCCTCCCACAGTCCAAAGATGTGCAGGGTCAGGTGAATTGGCCATACTAAATTACCCGTAGTGTTAGGTAAGGGGTAAATGTAGGGGTATGGGTGGGTTTCGCTTCGGCGGGTCGGTGTGGACTTGTTGGGCCGAAGGGCCTGTTTCCACACTGTAAGTAATCTAATCTAATCTAATCTAATCTAATCTAAAATAATAAGGATGAAAATCTCTCAACATCAGTTACATCACGTGGTTGTGCACGTTGATGAAGAAGCAGTGCTTCGAAAGCAAGTGCTGCCAAATAAACCTGTTAGACTATGGTCTGGTGTTATGCTATTTTTAGATGTGTCCACCGCAGCCCAACACTAGCACCTCCGAATCACAAATAATAAGGGACCCAGCACTGATGCCCATGGTACAAGATTGGACACTAGCCTCCAGTCACACAAACAGCCTTCTACCACTCCCTTCTTTCTCCTACTACTAAAGTTGATTTAGATGCAACTTGGCAAGTCACTAATGAGTCCTACGTATTCACTGGTTATTCTGTTCCGCTTGACACACTTATAGGTTATCTGGAGATTCTCTGTAATCTTGTCCATAAGACCATAAGACATAGGAGTGGAAGTAAGGCCATTCGGCGCATCGAGTCCACTCCACCATTCAATTATGACTGATGGGCATTTCAACTCCACTTACCCGCATTCTCCCCGTAGCACTTAATTCCTTGTGACATCAAGAAATTATCAATTTCTGCCTTGAAGACATTTAGCGTCCCAGCCTCCACTGCACTCTGTGGCAATGAATTCCACAGGCCCACCACTCTCTGGCTGAAGAAATGTCTCCGCATTTCTGTTCTGTATTTACCCACTCTAATTCTAAGGCTGTGTCCACGGCTCCTAGTCTCCTCGCCTAACGGAAACAATTTCCTCGCGTCCACCCTCTCCAAGCATGTATTACCTTGTCATTTTCTCTGAGATCTCCTCTTAATCTTCTAAACTCCAATGAATACAATCCCAGGATCCTCAGCCGTTCCTCATACGTTAGACCTACCATTCCCGAGATCATCCGTGTGAATCTCCGCTGGACACGATCCAGTGCCAGTATGTCCTTCCTGAGGTGTGGGGACCAAAACTGGACACAGTCCTCCAAATGGGGCCTAACCAGAGCTCTATAAAGTCTCAGTAGTACAACGGTGCTTTTATATTCCAACCCTCTTGAGATAATTGACAACATTGCATTCGCTTTCTTAATCACCGAGTCAAACTGCATGTTTACCTTTAGAGAATCCTCAACTAGCACTCCCAGATCCCTCTGTACTTTGGCTTTATGAATTTTCTCACCATTTAGAAAGTAGTCAATGCTTGTATTCTTTTTTCTTTATTTCTTTTGTCCTGCCTTGCCCCTGTGTTAGTCAGTCCCCTCCACGCGCAGAAATTCCTCTTTATTGTAGTCTTAAATGGTTTGTCCCTTATCCTGTCATTATTTGCCTTGAATGTGGATTAGACAGCCTGATAAATTTTCTGTTAATTTCCAACTTGTGGTATGTTTTGTGAGTTTTATAAAGTTCACAGTGACCCACCGCTGATTTGTTGAAACTCTAGAGAACATAGGCCGAGTTTCCTCATCACGCAATCTCGCCATCTGAGGGACTTATCTGGATAATGTCCATTACACTACCTCTGTGGTCAGTATATTCTTTCTTAGATTTGGTCACCAAAACTGTTCTCAATACTCCAGGTACAGTCTCACCAATACTCTGTGAAACTGCTTCAACATGTCTACATCTATATTCTGACTCCCTTAAAGGAAGGCAAACCAAACTTTAGGTTTCCACTTACATATATTCCTCCAAATACCCTTCACATCATTGCATTTTCGAACTCACTGTGTGAGTTCTAATAGAAAGCCTTCTGATAATCTAAAATATGCCAATTCTACTGGATCCCCATTATCTATGCTGTAAGAATCAACTTCAAACAATTCCAAAGTTTGTCAAGTATGATTTCCCTTTCAGAAATGCGCACTGAGTCTCTCAAAGTTTGCTGTTAATGTCTCAATATCGAATATCACATCCTAGATAATATATTCCAACAGTTTCCTGACAAATGTTAATTTGTCAGCGGTTCTTCACACTATCTCTTCCTCTCTTTTTAGATGCTTGGATCCCTACCATTCATCGAGAGTGCTTGGATCACGTTTACTAATGTGCATTTATCAACACCAGCTTCCAGACTCTGCAGAATGTACGGGAAAATAGAACACAGTCATCGACAATGCAATCAAAACTTCTATTTGTGATTTATTTCTGAAGATTTTGGTATGAAGTACATCTGGTTTGTCAAGCTTAGCAATACTCAATCCAGCAGCATGTTAAATATTGCCTTGTTACTGATATGAATTGACTTTATGTCTTTACTTCCACAAGTCCGATACAATCACTTTGTATTTCTGGGTGATTTTCTGGATCTTACTCTATTAAGACAGATGTAAAGTAACTGGTCATTTGCTTTGCTATTTCCCTGTTATCCACCATAAACTCGTCTCTCCCGATTGCAAATTTCCACATTTGACTTTTTTTTTCTTTTGAAATATAGATTATAGATTTTTGTAGTCTTTGTGTTCCTGTTTGTTTGCATGCATGTTTGCTTTTTGATTTCCTGATCAGCTTCATGACCCTCCTTTTCTGGATTGCAATTTTCTGAGAATCTTAGGATTCCACAATGTCTGGTATTCTTCTGAAGTCACTTCCTGTGATTAATATATTCTTTAATTTGTTATGTTAATCATCATTGAGTCACTTACTCACTCTTTGGTGTTTTCACCTGAAATATGTAGACATATCTTTCAGACAATGCAGTATTTCTATAAATCTCCTGGTCCTGACCAGATATATTCAGGAACACTACAGGAGGACAGAGAAGTAATAGTGGGGGCCCTGGTTGATACTCTTGAATCATGAGTAGCCAACGGGTGAGGTCCCGGAGGACTGGAGGGTAGCGAATGCTGAGCCCTTATTCAAGAAGAGCTACAAGAAAAACCTGGAAATTATAGACCAGTGAACCTAACATCTCTAGTAGGTAAGTTTCTTGAGAAGACTCTGAGAGAGACGATATACATGCACTTGGCAAGGCAGGGTGTGATTATGAGCAGTCCGCACGTCTTTGTGCATGGGGGATCATGGCTCAAAGATTTGTGAGAGTGCTTTGGTGAAATGACCAGTAAGTTTGACAAGGACATGGTGGTATACATAGTGTATATGGATTTCAGTAAGGCCTTCAGTAAGGTTCCACATGGTAGGTTGCTCTGGAAGTTTAGATCTTATAGAATTGAGGGGAGCTGGCAAATCAGATCCAAAATTTGCGTGATGGTAGGAAACATAGAGCAATAGTGGAAGCATGCTTGTCGGACTGAAGGCCTGTGATGAGTGGAATGCCTCAGGAGTCGTTTCTGAGATTATTACTATTTGTTTTATGCATGTATATTGTATATATATTTACAGGTAATTGTCAGTTCTTGCATTTTAGTAAGTCAAAGCAAGGGAGGAGTTTCATGGTGAATGACAGGGTCTTAAGGAGTGTATCAAGACAAAGGGACCTTGGAATTCAGGTTCAAGGTTCTCTGAATGTGGAGTCACAGGTAGATAGGGCAGTGAAAAAGGCATTTGTCACACTGGTCTTCATCAGTCAGAGTAATGAGTATCGAAATTAGGGAGTTATGTTGCAGTTATACAGGATGCTGGTGAGGCAATACTGGTAGTGTTATGTTCAGTGTTATTCATTTTGCTATTGGAAGAATGTTATTAAACTGGAAATAGTGGAGAAGAAGTTTACAAGGATGATGCCCAGACTCAATGGTCTGAGATATAGTGAGAGGTTGGGCAAGCCAGGAGTTTTTACTTTAGAGTGTATGAGACTGAGGGGAATCTGAGAGAAGTGTATAAGATCATGGGAAGCATGGGTAGAGTGAATGCACTCAGTCTTTTTTTTTCCACAGGATTGAGCAACCCACGGACTAGCGGGCATCAATTTAAGATCTGAGGGGAAAGAGGGGCCATCTCTTTTACACACAGGGTGGTATACACATGGAATGAGCTGCCAGCAGAGGTGCTTGAGGCGGGTACATTCACAAAATTTAAAATGCATTTGGACAAATACATGGATAGTAAAGATTAAGAAGGATATGGGGCAAGGGCAGGGGAATGGGGTTAATGTGAATGGACATTTTGTTCGGAATGGACCAGTTTAGGCTGAAGGGCCTTTCTCCGTGCTGTCGGACTCTATGACTCTCACAATCATTGCTTCTCCCATTGAAAGTTACATAATACTTCCCCAATTCATTGGAGCGTACTTGACCCTCTTGCCTCCGGGCTTCCATGATGTTTGACAAGAATGTTCAGACATTCGATATCGTATTCAGACGCCATGTAAAAATGCAACATATTGATGTCCCTATTCCTCCAAAGCTGCTTCAGAGCAAGGTTATTAATTAGTCCACCTGACCACACAACACCAAATCTGGAATAACCTGCTCTCTCGTTTGGTTCACAACATACTGTTCAACCTACCTCATACACACTTTCGGAAGTTATCCTTCACAGCATTAGTAGTCACTTAGTTAATTAATTTCGGTGCAACTTGAGACCATCCATTATTACTGCAGCACCCACGATTATTTGTTACTCATTCACAGGATGAGAGCGTCGCTGGATAACCAGTATTTATTGTCCATGCCCGAGGGCAGTTAAGAGTTAGCAGCGTTGTCTTAAGTCTGGAGTCACGTGCAGGCCACACCAGGTAAGGCCAGCAGTATCCTTCCCTCAAGGACACCAGTGAACCAGATGCGTTTTTCCAACAATAGACAATGGATTCCTGGTTATCATAAACCCTTGATTCAAATTCCACCATCTGCAATGGCAGGATTTGAATACATGTCCCCAAAATATTACCTGGGTCTCTGGGTTAAGAGCCCAGCGATAATATCACTGTGTCATTGCTCCCCCTTGCATATATTTGCATACCTAGTTTCCAGAGCATATGATGTAAAGTATTTATGTGACATATTTGGTTTTGATCTTTAACACACTAATGTTTGCTTCACCTTACTATTTGGAAGACCCACCCAAATCGATTCTGTGGGAAATGATGGAAAGGGTATGTGGCGTTATTAGCGATAGACTTGGACAAAACGTTCAGGGAGACTCACCTTAACGCTGAGATTGATCTGAAGAATTGGTCAGCAATACAGGACAAGCATCAATATTCTTCCCCCACTTTGCCAGAATAAGTGTCACCATATTCTCTCTCCTCCCTCGCACTCACTGTATATCTGTTATAACACCTACACCCGAACAAGGCTCACACTCTATCTCCAAATAAGGCTCAAGCACGACCACACTCACTGTTGATTTCAGCACCTTCCCTCCCCCACTTTTTTTTTGTCACTGACGCAATAGCCCCGCACACTAATACCACTGCATGGATACAACACTGTGGTCAGACGCCCTCCGGACACCTCACACTTCCCCCTTCCCCTATAACAGCATTAACAGCAGGGACACCCACTCCCACCCTCACTCCGTCCCTCCTCTTCTCCCATTCCAGGAGAAACATCCTGGGATAGGACATAAAATGCCAAATGGGAGTTAGAGTGGCCTCTATCCGTTCCCCCACCCTCTACCTCAATATGTGGGGAGGATCCTGGAAAGAGCCAGGGAGGACCAGGACACCTTGTGTAGAGATTCTGAAACATCGACGTCCCACCAACCAAGTAAGCAGCAATGTTCAGTAAAGAGCAATTCTCAATTTAAACTCGCTGGCATTTCCAATCTCATCTCTCTCACTTTTCAGGCTTAGTTAAAAGCATTAATGAAAGACTAAAAATAAAAATATTTTTTATTCTCTTCAGTAAAAATGTTAAAAAGAAAAAAATAAATGATATAAGTTCATTACGAAAAATCTAAACCATGACGTTCATTCAAAATTATGGGCAATCCTCGTAAATACTCGACATCATTTCTCTCACTAAATCTTCTTATGAGTGTTTGTATTCTAGCATCTGCTTCTTTAATTTCAACGGAATATCGTGCCCTGCTATCAGATGCTCATAGTAAATGTCCTCTCTGAACTTTTCGTAAACGGTCAATATATTTCCAAATAACTGGATGTTCCACATCAAGTTCGCATTGTCATCTTCTGTGGGCAGCTTCTGCATTATTGTTTATCCTGTCCTCATTGTTTAAAGTTCTTTCAGACAAAATTCCACATTCCAACTGGAAAAAGCGGTGAACGCCGACCATTTCCTCCGTGTAATCTTCTACCTCCATAGTTATCATCAAACCAATCCAGCAGCGGTTGCAGTTCATCTGGAAGCGCATCAGACAAATGTTCAATAGCTTCAGGAATGTTTTCAATGCGAATAAATGCAAGGCCAATTATCATTTTAGCTCTGAAAGGAAACTCTGAGTCAATGTTATACTTACTCAAGTGTCTTTTTAACATTTTTACTGAAGGGAATCAACATTATCTTTATTTTTATTGCTTTGATTAATACTTTTATCTAAGCCTGAAAAGGAATAAATATGAGCTGCGCTGAAATAGTTCTGCCCTAAATGGGTCTGCGGCAAAATGGGCTGCACCAAACAGGCCGCACCAAACAGAATGAAGTATACAGTAAATTACACAGCACAGGGGGACGCCATATAAACATCCCAGGCTGTTATGCAGAAGCAGGGGCGCCCTGGGTAGCTGTCAGGAAATACAGATTAGAGATCATTACTCATTTTGTGTTTGGAAAGCTGTAACGAGTGGAATTCTTCAGGGATCTGTATGAGGTCATCAACAAATTACAATCTATTCTAATGAACCGGATGAAGGAGATGGAGCTCAATTTGCTCATGCACCAGGATAGTCATTCAATAAGATGTCAAATGGAGACAGAGCGTCTGCAATGGGATACAGACAGGGGGAGGACAGGGCGTCTGCAATGGGATACAGACAGGGGACGGCAGAGCATCAGCAATGGGATACATACGGAGGAGGGCAGTGCTTCTGCAATGGGACACAGTGGGAGTGCAGAACGTCTGCAATGGGACACAGACTGGGGGAGGACACAGCAACAAGCAATGGCATACAGACAGAGGATGGCTGTGAGCAAAGTTTCAGTAAAAATAAACAGTACAATATACATGTGATGGAAACTTTCTGTTTTCTGGAAAAGACGAAACAGCAGAAATTTATTTAAATGCAAGGAGAATGCAGAACTCAGTGTTACAGAGGGATTTGTGTGTTTTAGTACATGAATCACATCAAATTAACCTGAAGATGTAGCAAGTGATTTGGAAGGTAAATGTCATGATCCTGTTTCGTGCAAGGGGTGTTGGGTGTGATCTTAGCGATGTTTTCTGCATCAGTACAGGGCATTGTTGAGATTACATCTGTTGTATTATGTGTCGTTACAACTGCCTAAACTGAAAAAAAAAAAAACAAAATTGCTTTCAAAACGTTTCAAAGATGTTTCTCTTTACTCATTCTTGGGATGAAGGCATTACGTTATGAAGAATTAACAGTTCGGCCTGAGAATGAGGGATGTTTTATTGACCATATAAGACGTTGAGAAGAGTGTAGTTGGTGAATATCGGATGGATATTTCTTCTTGTGTGGGAGAATAAAACTGGGGAAATACTTTAAGAATAAGTCAGGTTCAAAGGAAAGGTCATTGGACCGAAAGATTGAACTCTGAATTCAGTTCCTACATGCTGACAGAAAAGCTGAGCTTTTCCAGCAATTACTGTATATGTTTAAGAATATTCATTTTAACACAGATATTGTGAAGTCATGAAACGCTTACTTTTACATTATGCAGGCACATATTAACACATCTTCAAAACAATTATGACCATTTATTGTTAATGAATTGATTCTGCAATAACACACTGACCTGGAGTCGAGAATGTGATGGAGTCATATAGTTCGGACAATGTTCAAGAAGAGCTCACAGAGTCCAGTATGGGACTGATAACGTGACTGATTTAACTTACGGATGGAAAATGTAGCCTACCTGTGGAGAAACATTCTATTGCTCCCTTTCTGTTTCCCTATCGCTCATCACAGCAATGTGTGGGAGTGAACAAAAGCCCAGTCGTCTTTCCCACTAATGGAGGATTCCTGATGAGGATTCATTGGAATCTCCCCATTGCCTGAAGCAAAACAATTCAGCGAAATTCAACTGTCTCATGAAGAAATCCCATTGTCAGAAGGCTGTGCAAGCAGAATAACGACAGAAGTAATTATCCGACTCGATAGTGAGGGGAACAGACAGGAGATTCTGTGGCTGCAAATGGGAATCCGGAATGGTGTGTAGCCTCCCACATGCCAGGGTCCAGGATGTCTCAGAGCGGCTGCAGAACGTGCTTACCGGGGGTGGGGGGGGGGGGGGGGGCGGGGGGTAGTGGGCGGGAAGCAGCCAGAAGTCATTGTGCACATTGGTACAAAGGACAGAGTGACGCAGGTAGATATAGTGATGACATCCTGCAGAGTGATTGTAGAGAGCTAGGGAAAAGGATAAAAGACAGTGGTAATATCCAGTTTACTTCTAATTCTCCGTGCTAGTGAGGGTAAGAATAGGAGGATATGGCAGATGAAGGGGTGGCTAAAGAATTGGTGCAGGGCGCAGAGATTTTTGGATTACTGGGATCTTTTGTGGGGCAAGGTGACGTGTTCAGGAAGGACGGGTTGTACCTGAACTGGAAGGGGACCAATATGCTGGCAGGCAGGTTTGCAACTGCTGCAAGAAGGCTTTCAACAAGATTGGCTGGGGTTGGGGAGTGGTGGGATCCTCAACAGCAGGGAGGCAGGTGCGAGGCTGGCAGGAGATACAGTAATCAGAAACAGTAAAATGAAGAGTCAGGTCAGGCTAGTCAACGACAGGGAGCAAGGAATGCCTGTTGGATTAAATTGCAACTATTTCAATGCAAGATGGCTGACAGGTAAGGCCGATGAACTCAGGGCATGTATTGGTGCGTGGGACTGGGATATTATAGCCATTACAGAAACATGGCTAAGGGAGAGAAACACCAGCAGCTTAATGCAGGACGGTACAGGTGCTTTATGCGGGAGAGAGATGGTGGAAAGAGGGGACGGGGAGTTTCATTTTTGATTAAGGCGAGTATCACAGCAGTAAACAGACATAAAATATCTGATGGATCATCATGTGAGGAATTGTCTGGGGAGCTAATAAATAAGAAGGGAATGGTGATAGGATTTGGATTGTATTATAGGCCCCCAAATAGTAAACGAGGAATTAGGGGAACAAAAATATGTAGACAGACTGGGGAGACTTGCAAGGCCAATAGGATTGCATTAGTAGGAGATTTTAATTTTCCTAACATAGATAGGGAATGACAGAGAATTAAGGACTGAGATGGGGTGTATTTATTCAGTGTGTTCCGAATAGTTTCCTCAAGCAGTATGTAGAGAGTGCAACTCGGGAAGGGACGAAACTTGACCTATTATAAGATCTAGGGCAGGGCAGGTGACAGCGGGGGAGCACTCTGGGACCAGTGACCACAGTTCTATTAATTTTTAAACAGTTATGGAGAAGGACAAAACTGCTCCACATGTTCAAGTTCAAACTTGGGGCAAGGCGAATTTTAATGGAATTAGACAGGAGCTTGTAGGGCTTGGTTGGAGGAGTTTGTTTGCAGGCGAAGGGACCTCCTGCAAGTGGGAGGCCTTTAAAAGTGAAATGTCTACAGTTCAAGGTCTATATGTTACTGTGAGGGTAAAAAGCAAGGTTGGTAGGAAGAGGGACCCTCGGATGTCAGGAGATATTGAGGCTTTGACCAGCAAAAAGGAGGCGTGGCTCAGGTTCAGGCAGCTGGGATCGAGGGAGTACCAGGAGGTGTCCAGGAGATACAGTAGTTTACTGAAGAAGGAAATCAGGAGGGCGAAAAGGGGGCACAAGATCGCTTTGGCCGAGAATATTAGGGTGAATCAAAGAGGTTCATTAAGTATGTTAAAGTAAAAAGAATAACTAAATGAGAATATGACCCCTCAAAGTCCAAAATGGACATGCATGTCTCGAGCCGTAGGAGATTTGCGCGATTCTCAATGAATATTTCTCCTCTGTCTTTACCGTGGAGAAAATCATGAAGACTTGGGAGGTTAACAAAGGTCGTAGTGTTATCTTGGGGTTAGTCAATATCACGGGAGAGGACGTGTTGGATGCATTAAAATGTATGAAGGTGGAAAGATCTCCTGCTCCTAAACAGATGCATCCAAGAATACTGCAAGAGGCTACAGAACAACCTACGGGGACCCTGGTTGATATTTTTGTATCATCGTTAGCTACAGTTTAGGTTCCAGAATATTGGAGATTAGCAAATGTTGTGCCATTATTCAAGAAGGGAAGCAAAGAAAAATCTGGGATCGATAGACCAGGAAGTCTAACATTTGTAGTACGTGGGTTACTTGAGAAGACTCTGGGGGCTGAGATGTACATGCATTTGGAAAGATAAATTTGTTTAGAAATAGTTTTTTTGACAGATTCCCTTCAGTATGGAAACAGGCCGTCTGGCACAACAAGACCACACCGACCCTCCAAACAGTAACCCACCCAGTCCCATTCCCCTACCCTATATTTAACCCTGACGAATGCACATAACACTATGGGTAACTTAGCATGGCCAATTCACCTGACCTATACATCTTTGGATTGTGGAATGAAAATGGAGCATCCAGAGGAAACACACACAAACACAGGGAGAATGTGCAAACTCCACTCAGAGAGTCACCCGAAGCTGGAACCAAACCCGGATCCATGGCATTATGAGGCAGCAGTACTAGCCACTGAACCAGCATGCCACCCTTGCTTTTTTTCAATACAGTTCAATGACACAGGTACGAAATCTATTCTGTCCTTCACCCATGATGTACGTTCCAATATCACATACCATGGATAATTTATTCTCCACTGAAAGTGTCATCTTATTATTATTTATTAGTTTGATATTATTAATTTTAATAATTATTATTAATAGTTGTTTTTAGACTGGAAAGATTGCATGGCTTTGTGAGTGGGAGATCATGCCTCTTAAATTTGTTTGAGTTCATTGCTGAAGTGACCAGGAATGTTGATGAGGGAGGGGCGGTAGACTGTGTGGTTTTCAGTCAGGCCTTTGACAAGGTTGCCATTGATAGGCTGGTCTGGAAGGTTAGAATCTCATGGAATCCAGAGGGAGCTGGCAAATTGGACACACAATTGGCTTGATGGTAGTAAGCAGAGGGTAATAATGGAAGAATGCTCTCGGACTGGAGGCCTGTGACACATGAAGTGCCTCGGGGGTCGCTGCTGGGCCCGTTGCTGTTTGTTATCAGTATCAATGATATTCTTGCGAATGTACAAGGCATGGGTAGGAAACTTGAAGATGGCACTAAAATAGGTGGTATCGTGGACAGTGAGGAAGTATATCAGAAATTGCAGCAGGACCTTGATCAAACTGGAGAAGTGAGCCGAGGAATACTTAGGCAACGTTAGATCAAGGTAGGAGTTTGATGGTGATTGGTAGGACCTTAACGAGTGTCGTTGAGCAGAGGGACCATGGAGTTTAGGTCCACCGTTCTCTGAAAGTGGGATCATAGTTGACATGGCAATGAAGAAGGCTTTTGCCACACGAGCATGCATAGGTCAGGACATGGAGGAGAGCAGTTGGGAAGTTATGTTGCAGTTATACAGGATGTTGGTGAGGCTGCACTTGTAGTGCTGTGTTCAGTTTTAGTCACATTGCGATCTGAACGATGTTTTTAATTTGGAATGTGTGCAGACGAAATTTACAAAACTATTGCCAGGTCTCAACAGTATGAATTATAGGGAGAGGTTGGACAAGCGAGGACTTTTTTCTTGAGAGCACAGGAGAGGGGTCTTATAGTAGTTTACATGGATAGGGGGAATGGACCCAGCCTTTTTTTCCTAGAGTTGGGGAATCGAGGAGGGGAGGGCATCAGTTTAAGGTCAGAAGGGAAAGAATAAAAGGGAAACTGCTGGAAACTGTTTTTCACAGAGAGTGGTACACAAAGGGAATGGGCTGCCGACGGAAGTGATTGAAGCATTTATATTAACGATATTTAAATGGGATTTGGGCAAGTACATGGACAGGAAAGGTCGAGAATGCTATGGGCCAAGTGCTAGGAAATGAGTTTAGTGTGGTTTGATATTTGGGTCAGCATGGACGAGTTTGGGCCAAAGGGCCTCTCTGCCTCTTTCCATGCTGTAAGACTTGTTGACTCTACAAATAGGATAGCATTTGGGTCAAACTCTCATTGTTCCTTAGGTCATAAGTTCGAATCATATTTGGACAATGTTATTTCAAGTTAACTTTGCAGATATTTTGCTTTTCAGTTTGTTATCGACAATACGTACGTGTGTGCGTGTGTCTGTGTGTGTGTGTGTGTGTGTGTGTGTGTGTATGTGCGTGTGTGTGTGTCTGTGTGTGTGTCTGTCTGTTGTGTGTGTGGGTGTGTGTGTGTGTGTTTCTCAGTATTTTTCAAAGGGAAATATCACTGTACATATTTGCAATATCCTCTCGTCATTCCTCTTTCCATCATAGTTTGTTTTGGTCATAGACATGTTGTTTTAATAGATTAAAGAAATCTGCCTGACTTGTTCCTAACACTGAACCTGACACACTCTGAGAACTATATCATTGGCCATATCACCAACATAGTTATAATTATTTTTTGTGGGCAATGGAGGAGTGGGGCTAGAAAAGGGAGAAGTGAGCCAAAACAACACAAGGAAATATCGACTCATTCAGCCAACGTCAGAGACGAGGAGTTCCTTGGAGGGGATTCTGAGGGATAGAATTTGCATTTATTTAGAAAGACAAGGAATGATTAGGGATAGTCAATATGGATTTGTGTGGTGGAAATCATGTCTGATTAATGTGATTGAGTATTATGAAGAGGTGACAAAGAAGTTTGAAGAATATACTTTCGTGCACATTGTTTACACAGACTTCAGCAAGGCATTTAATACGGTTTCCCATCGTAGACAGATTACTAAAATTAGGTTATATGTAATCTAGTAAAAGCTAGCCAATTGGATACAAAATTGGATTGAAGGTAATATACTGTTTTCCAGACTGAAGACCTGTGACCAGCGATGTTCTGAAAGAATCAATGCTGAGCTCACTGCTTTTCATCATGGATATAAACAACTTTGATATGATTATCGGAGGCATGGTTAGTAAGTTTATAGATAACATCACCAAATTGGTTCAGTGGACAGTGAAGAAGATTATCTCAGAATATAATGTGATCCTTGACCATCAATGAGCCAAGGACTGGCAGATGGAGTTTAGTTTAGATATTGTGAGGTTTTACATTTTGGTAATTTAAAGCGGGGTAGAGCCCTGGGGAATGTTGCTTCACAAAGAGAACTGCGGGTGAAGACTCACAGTTCCTTGTAAGTGGAGTTTAGGTCGGTAGAGAAGTGAGGAACGTGGTTGACATGCTTGCCTTAATCAGTCAGAACATTGAGAATAGGAGTTGGAGTAACGTGTTGCACTTGTACAGGATGTAGATGAGGCCACTTTAAGAAAACTGCGTACATACCAGTTGACTCTATTAAAGGATGGATGTTGTTAAACTTAAAAGTGTGCAGAAAAGATTTACAAGGATTTTCTGGAACCTGAGGGTTTGAGCTACAGGGAGATGAAGAACAGGTTGAGACTTTTCCCCCTGGACTGTCAGAGGTTGAATGGTGACATGACAGAGGTTTTAAAAAGTCCTGAGGGGGATGGATAGTCTGAATGGGCAAAATCTTTTTTCCAGATTAGGTGCTTTCAGAACTAGACGACATAGGGTGATGGTGACAGGGCAAAGACTAAGAAGGGACCTGAGGGGAAACCTTTTCATACAGAGGCTGATGGGTGTACTGTCAGAGGAAGTGGTGAAAGCGGGTACAATTACACGTTTAAAATGTAACTGGATAGGTACATAAATAGGAATAGATCATGTGATTTGGGCCAAATGCTGGCAAGTGGGACGAGATCTGATTAAGATGCCTGATTGGCGTGGACAAATTGGACAAAAGGATTTGTTTCCACGCTGTATGATTCTCTTATTCTCACAGCGGGATGAGGAAGAATTTTAAAAGGGCCATTCGAAAGGGAATTATCTTCCCCTGAAGTTTGTGGTGCCTCTCTGATTACAAGTATTCACAGTTGAGTTAGTTAAAGATTTGACAGAAAAGTGAGTCACGGATAATGGGACACAGACAGGACGATCAGGCTGAGACCACAACCTGAACAGCCACAATTTTAATGCCTGGTGGAGAAGGCTCGAATTATCTAATGACACACTCCTGCTCCTCAATCCCATGTTTCTGTGTCCAATCCAACCCCTCTAACCTGCTGGACAGGAGCAGTTAGAGTCCACTTATTGTTATGGCATGGTGCACAGAAATAGAGGAAACAATCGGCCCCTCAAGACTGTCCCACTCGGTTTGGGAGATATGGAAAATGTAATTGGAAGACCCAGGCTGGATATGGAAGAGGTTGCTCATTTCTCTTTACAGGGCTTTCCCTCTCTGTATCTTGAGCTTCATTTGTTGATGATGTTGTAGAGCCAGATTCACTGTGAATACAGCCCCCAAATCTCACCCAGTGATGGCTCACAAAATCCACAGGTCTCCCTGATTGCAACATCCCATAAAATTGCAACATTCCAGGAAAATAACACCTACGAACTTTCCAATAACAGAATGGGAGAACATCAGGAACAGGGGCAGGTCATTCCCATCCCAAGCCTGCCTTGCCCTTCACAAAGATCAAGGCTGATCTGACCAAGTCTCAAATCTTCCTCAATGTCCAAGTCTTCTTGAACACTTCCATAGAACACAGAACAAGGAACAGTACTGATTTGGAGATGCTGGTGTTGGACTGGGGTGTACAAAATTAGAAATCACATAGCACCAGGTTATAGTCCAACAGGTTTAATTGGAAGCACACTAGGTTTTGGAGCATCGCTCCTTCATCAGGTGATAGTAGATGGCTCGATCGTAACACAGAATTTATAGCAAAAATTTACAGTGTGATGTAATTGAAATTATACATGGAAAAATTGATTGTCTGTTAAGCCTTTCATTTGTTAGAATATCATGATAGTTTCTCTTCTTTCATGTGTAAATCACAAACATTTTTTTTTAAATTGCATTCTCAGGTGAGCTGTGAACAATGGTGATAGCTAGACAAAATGTTGAAGGTGTTGGCCCCCTGTGTTCTCTGACTATGCCATGATGTTTAGATTGATTCTAATCTAAAAAGAGAGATAACGGAGTTTTACGTGAATTCATGCAGTTTTTGAGCTCAGAGTTCTACATGAATGCATGCAGTTCGGACCTTCATCACTCGACGTTGTGCCATTTATCCTACTCTAAGATCAGACTAACCTACATGCATCTATTCACTTTGTTCCATGTGCCTAACCAAGAGTCTCTTAAGTTTCCCTCACTACCACTGATGATAGTGCATTCGACACACCCACTACTCTCTGTGTAAAGAATCTACATCTGATATTTCCCTAAAACTTCCTCCAATTACCTTAAAATTATATCACCAAGTGATAGACATTTCTGCCATGGGAAAATGTCTCTGGCTTATTCACTCTCTCTGCCTCTCATCATCTTGTACACCTCTATCAAGTCACCTCTCATCTATTTTTCCTCCAATGAGAAAAACCCTAGCTCCCTCACGGTTTCTTCGTAAGACCTGCCCTCCAGTCCAGACAGCATCTTGGTAAATCTCTTCTTTACACTCTCGAAAGCTTCATTATCCTTCCTATAATGAGGAGACCAGAACTGAACACAATATTCCCTGTGCGGTCTGAGCAGGGCTCTATCGAGCTGCAGCATAACCTCGCGGCTCTTAAACTCAATCCCCCTGCACGTGAAAACCAACACACAATACACCTTCTTAACAACCCGATCAACTTGGGTGGCAACTTTGAGGGATGTGTGGACACGGATACCAGGATCTCTCTGTTTCTCCACACTGCCAAGAATCCTGCCTTTCACCATGTATTCTGCATTCACATTCGAGCTTGCAAGGTGAATTACTTCAGTTTGAACTCCATGTGCCACTTCTCAGCCCACCTCTTCATCCTGTCGATGTCCCATTGCAACCTACAATAGCTCTCCATATGCTGTAGCACTCCAACCACCTTTGTGTAATCGGCAAACTTATTAGTCCACTCTTCAACACCCATATCCAAGTCATTTTTGAAAATAACAGAGAGCAGAGGTCACTGAACTGATCCCAGCGGGACACCACTGGTCCCTTTCAGTGATCGAGCTCCCCTAACTCTCTGTGTAAGAGAATTCCTGACATTCACTACCCTCTGTTTGAAGAAAACGTTCTCTGCTTCTACACCTTGTCCTATTGATATGAACAAAAGAGGTAACGCAGGGGCTCAGGTAAGAGAGACTGGCCCTGAACTCAAGGCAGTATTTGACTGAGGATGACATCAAGGAGCCTGAACAAGATCACACATTAATGAGAATTAATTATGACCTCTACACTGTTTGGAGTCATTCACGCACAAGGGAAGATGATTATCATTGGTGGGCATCAATCATCTTAGCCGTGGGGCACATCTGCAGGAGATCCTCAGCGTAGCTTCCTCAGCCCGGGCATCTCCAGTTTGTCATCATAGAATCCCTACTGTGTGGAAGGAGGATATTCAGCCCATTGAGCCAAACTGAACAGATTAGATTCACTACAATGTGGAAACAGGCACTTCGGCCCAACCAGTCCACACCGACCCTCCGAAGAGTAACCCACCAAAACACATTTCGTCGGACTAATGCGCCTAACATAATGGACAATTTAGTATGGCCAATTCACCTGGTGTGCACATCTTCGGACTGTGGGAAGAAACCGGAGCACCTGGAGGAAACTCATGCAGACAAGTGGGGAATGTGCAAACTCCACACAGACAGTTTCCCAAGGCTCGAATCGAAACTGGGACCCTGGTGCTGTGAGGCAGCAGTGTTAGCTACTGAGCCACCGTGCCAGCAGAAGAGGCGGCATTCACTGAATTCTACAAAATTTTCAGGATAAGTTGTCCCTCTTCAGCTCTTGAAACAGGCTGTGACCATGTGCAACAAGACTTGGTCAACATTCAAAATCGTGCTGTTAAATTCTGTGTAACATTTATGTAACAGCACAGTACATTTCCACAGTGAACGGAGGAGTTCATTCAGCAGCTCCATCTGGTTTCACAAAAATGTGGGGAAGCTATTCATCCCATCAAAACTATTGGGCAAAAAGAGGGATACCCCATTCAGTCCCTCCTGCCTGTAGCACAGGAAGTCAGGGAGTCTGTTCTCTCCCACATGTAACGTACATGGGAACAGAAAGAACCATTTCACACCCGGGGTCACTTCCAAAGGAACAGGAAGAGGTTATTCAGCTTGTCAAGCCACTAACACAGGAACAGGAAGGTGTCAGAGATGTTCCAACATCGCAAACAAATGGAGCAGGGGCTGCACAGACAGACTGCTCCAAATTGTTCCATATGACTTAATTACTCATGGTACATATGTGTTACTTTAACATGGTTTTCTGGCAGTCGGAATGAAGACAACATTTTTTAGCCATTCTCCAAGTTACCTTCCATCTCCAAGAAGGCAGAACCATGTCTCCGTGGAGGTCAGAAGCCATTGGGAAATAACTTACTGTTTCAGAATGATAGTATTTTGGCTGCTGGCAGGATTATGTACAAAGTGACATTCAATGCAGTGTCACACACTAACTGTGCATTAAAGTGTTCAGAGTTCATTCAGAGCCTGTACCTCGTTGTCAAACGACGTGAGGGTTCTGCAGATGCATGTAAACTGTCGCGAATCATAATCCAACGAAAAGTATGACATTTCCACCCCATTCAGCTGTTTGGGACATAATGAGTTTCTGTCCATACCCATCAAGCTTCCACTTCTTATTCTCTCACAGCGCTACAGATTAAACAGATAGTTACTGCACTCTCTCCTCATGGTAACATCATGCCAGTATTAGTCTGGTCAAACTCCTTTGCACTCTCTCAGTGACAAAGCGATCATTGTTTATAAAGCAGACCAAATCTTTACACAATGCACCAACTACTCTCTCAACAAAACACGATCAGTGGGAAAGATATTCTAACATTTGTACTTCAATCATTTTTCATGAAGACCCACATATCATTTACTTCCTGTCCTGTATGAATTCTGTCAGTGACTTATGACCAAGGACATACAGGTCCTTTTCAACAAATGCACTCGCCAACGTCTCTACCATTTAATAAATATAACTGTACATGATTATATTTGTTGTTCACATCCGAATCATTTTTACAACTTATGAACAGCTGTTGCCTAAACACGGCTCCTGCTGCCACGCATCAATCTTTCAGTCCAGAGAAAAACAGCATTCTTCTTCTATCTCCGGTAATTAAATTTTAATCCATGTGGTATATATTCCACCCCTACCTACCCATGGACTCTAACATTCCCCATTCACCTGTATTCAAACATGTCAAGCGTCTTCTAAAAATACAAATACTCCACTCGCATTGATTCTCAACTGTCGATGTCACAACGGACAATCTCCACAAACAGGTTTATCAAAGATCATTTCCCTTTCCTGAATCTCGGCCGAATGTACCAAATCAGATCATTATTCTCCAAGTGTCTATTCGTCACGTTCCTTATAAACGGTTCCAATATTTTTTCTCACAGCTGACATCAAATTATTTAGTGTTCTGTTTTCCCTCTCCATACTGTTTTAAATATTTAGGTTGACAATAGCTGCTGTCCAGTCTGCAGGATCCTTTCCAGAATCTAACTAGCTTTGAAGAATAATCAGTAATTATTTCACTAGCTCTGTTCTCATCTCAATCACTCTGAGATGTAGCTCATCAGATGCAGCAACTTAAGAAACTTCGATTCAATTAGATTTTCAATAATATACTCTTCATTAATTCTGATTTCCTGCAGCTTCCAATTTTTACCAGTCCCTCTGTTCCCTAATATCGTTGGAAATTAATTTCTGTACTTTCCCCTGTGGAGATGGAACCAATTAATTCCTCTCAGAAGGCAGATGGATTCAGTCAACTCGTGAATACATTGGAGGATTGCACTTCAGAGATGGTGGATATATTCCCCACTGCTGCCTGCAAAGTTCCAGAATCAATTCAGTTTAATTCATTGTGATTGTCAGCGCAGTCCTGCTACTGGTGTGAGAACACAGGTTATACTGAAGGAGGGAATACAACTCAGTGACCACCTCAATTTTGAAACAAGCTGGCTTTACACCTTACACCTGAATGGGTGCAGCTTAGACAAATGTTCCTGGAAATTCCGGAGAGGAAAATATAGTGCCTCGCTCCTCCCTGTTTATGCAGCGTCCCTTCTTTGTGGTCTCAAATCCATTTGTTTATCATGGACCCAGACACACTGCAAATGCAGTATTCAGAGTGGGGTCCCCAGACCATCGTGAATCCCTGAATAAACCCAGTTGCTGACATCACTATCCTGAGAACACCATCCACAGAGTCTCCACTGACTTTCCAGATGACAGCAGCAAGTGAATTCCCCATACCTACAATGCATCCATTCAGTATTGAAAATGCCTTGGTCTCCTCAGTTTCTCTAGGAGAAAGTGAGGACTGCAGATGCTGGAGATCAGAGCTGAAAAATGTGTTGCCGAGAAAGCACAGCAGGTCAGGCAGTATCCAAAGATCAGGAGAATCGACGTTTCGGGCATGAGCCCTTCTTCAGGAATGAGGAAAGTGTGCCAAGCAGGCTAAGATAAAAGGCAGGGAGGAGGAACTTGGGGGAGGGGCGTTGGAAATGCGATAGGTGGAGAGAGGTTAAGGTGAGGGTGATAGGCCGGAGAGGGGGTGAGGACGGAAAGGTCAGCAAGAAAATTGCAGGTCAGGAAGGTGGTGCTGATTTCGAGGGTTGGGATTGAGACAAGGTGGGGGGAGGGGAAATGAGGAAGCTGGAGAAATCGGAATTCATCCCTTGTGGTTGGAGGGTTCCCAGGCGGAAGATGAGGTGCTCTTCCTCCAGCAGGAACCCTCCAACCACAAGCGATGAATTCAGATTTCTCCAGCATCCTCATTTCCCCCCCCCCCACCTTGTCTCAATTCCAACCCTCTAAATCAGCACCACCTTCCTGACCTGCAATTTTCTTGCTGACCTTTCCGTCCTCATACCCTCTCCGGCCTATCACCCTCACCTTAACGTCTTTCCACCTATCGCATTTCCAACGCGCCTCCCCCAAGTCCCTCCTCGCTGCCTTTTATCTCAGCCTGGTTGGCACACTTTCCTCATTCCTGAAGAAGGGCTCACGCCCGAAACGTCGATTCTCCTGATCTTTGGATGCTGCCTTACCTGCTGTGCTTTTCCAGCAATACATTTTTCAGTTCCTCAGTTTCTCTTCCTGGCTGAGAAAGCTCTTATATCTCCACACAGTCACACAGTAACAGTTCCTCTCTCCAAAGAAGCAGTTGACAATGGGACATTACGTTTCTCTATATATCAGCGACTATCAGTATTGCTGATGGAGTTGATCACCACACTCAGAGACGAGAGATAGAGGGAACATAACTCACGGTAAGCAGGGACATCCCGTAATAAATATGATATTCAGGAATATGTGAAAAGGGGAAATGGTAGAATAACTTGCCATTCTGTTTTCCTTCCAGTCCATCATCAGCAATCCTTTTGTTTGCTTTTCCTTTCTCTCTCTCTCTCTCCATCTCTCTCTCTTTCACTCTCACTTTCTCTCTCTTACAGGACATCATCCACTCAACACAAACCTCCCGCTCACCCTACCATCCATCCCTGATATAATAATATTATTTCGCAGTTGCATTCAGATTTGATCGGTTCACTGAACTCGAAACGTTATTTGTTTTTTTTCTGACACACTGCTATAACTGCTGAGCTTTTCCAACATTCTTTCAGACTGTGGAGAATTTTATTTCAGATCGCCAGCATCCACATTTTCTTGTTGTTGTTGTTTCGCGGGATGCCAGCATCACTGGCAAGGACAGTATTTGTTGTCCATCCTAACTGTCCTTGACAATGGGGCCATTTGTCAAGGCAATATGGAGGCAACTACATTGTTGTGGATCTGAGGTGACACTTAGTTCAGACAGGGCAAAATGTTAGGTTTCTTTATCAAAGGTTATCAACAAAATAAGAAAGAAATCCTGATGGTTTATGATTGCCATGAGTGAAATTAGGCTTCATTCCTATTTTTGATATTGGAATTTAAATTTAGTCATCGGCTGTGATAGGATTTCAGACAATGCGTTTAGAGTCATAACCTGTGCCTCTGAATTACACAGTCAGTGACATTATTACTCTGTTTAAGAGTCCCTGTTGTGAAGTAACTGTGGAGACAAGAACAAGTTTGTGGTCAAACTCTTTGTAACTGGAATAGAGGTCAGAAGAGAACTGGAGCCATAAAATCTGTCGTTAACGAAGGGGTAGATGATGGGGAAGTCAGCAACAGAACTCAGGCAAATCTGGAGATTGGGGATATTAAGAAGCAGGTTTGATGACAGAGAGAATATGGAGATATAAAACAGTTCACGCTAAATGGAGACTCAAGGTTCCGAACAGTCTTTTACCTTCTCAGATGTTTATGACTAAGTAGTTTGGAAATGCATGAAAAGAAAGTGGCGTTTGTGACTGAAAGTTTCTGTATTTGTTAAATATAATCAACCAGCATAGCAATAACATTCAGCATCATTTATAGAATTGACAGAGATAGACTTACCAGGAACACCAATAATAGCGAGGATGGGATAGTACCCAGCTTGAATAGTCATCAATACAGCTCGTATCCGCAACTGTAACCGTGGCCAATCCTGAGAAAGCCAATAAAGACCATCGGATAAACTCCTGTCCATTGTTGTAACATTCCAGTCTAATGTTCTCAGAATCTGATCCATTGTTGGAACATTCCAGTCTAATGGTCTCAGATTCGTATCCATTGTTGGAACATTCCAGTCTAGTGGTCTCAAATTAAAATCCATTGTTGGTCCATTCTAATGTTCTCAGATTCTGATCTATTTCTCTTTCTCTGTAGCTGCTGATCCCAATCTTGTTGAGGTTGACTCTGCGCCGAATACTATGGGAGAACAAGGTGAAAGAAGTCCCTAATTATGGAAGGGGGAAATCCTCCAGTGACCCAGTTAGGTCCAGGAAGACTGATATTAATCACAGTCACTGAACAAACAGTTCCAGTTAACCCATTTCACGGCAACTCTGATATATCACAATAATACTTGGTGTGGCTGGGATTTTGATATCGCTGATTATTGGGCTCGTGGCACATCTCCAGTTGTAAACATAGAGATGAGGGAGAGACATAATTCTTTCTCTTCACAAGCTTGATGATTCTGCTATGTTTTGGCAGTATAGGAATTGCTGGGCTCCCGAGGCCGTCTGTGTCTGATCACCAGGCCTGCTGCATCTTCTCGTTTTAATTATTAATGTTTAACTTTGACTTTTGTCTGTACAGCATTGAACGGCTTATGTGGATTTAGGCATTTTTGAGAGACACCGACAGAGCCATAGACGGTGTAGATGCAGTCCATTCCTTGTGTTCTTGCAGCTGCGGCCTGGTCCTATGGAGTGATGGTCAAACTCTCACAGAACCAGGATTCTTAGTTTTACATTTTGCCAGTTATTGCTGGAGTCTCAGCAGGGTTGGAAGGCAGTAAATCTCTTCCGGGTGCTACACACTGTCTCTGTGATTTCTCTCGGAACTGTCTTTTGATGTTCTTTCCTCTTGGTTTGAAGAACTGCATGTCAGCCAATCTGTTTCCTGCATTTTTTTTGACATTTGTGTGCTTATTGGAAGATACGATATTGGAGCAGTTATTGTATAGCTGTTAAATAAACTATTATTCTGCTAAGTTTTCCAACAGAATTATGTTATTGCAAGTTCCTCTTCCTTTTGTTGCCTTTTAGCGGTAGTCTTCGGATAAATTGTGTTTTGCTTAATGTCGAATATTTTGACTAAGTAAACTCTATCTCAAACACAGCATCTCACATTTACAGCGGAATGGGCCGAGATGGAAGAGTGATAATCATGTCAGGAATTATATCAGATACTCAATCCACCTCTCAAGATCCAGCCCGGACGCGTATAAGACCAGATGAGATACCTGCTCAGCATGAAGTACTGCGTAGACCAGGCTAGTGTACTGCTCAGCAATCCGTCCAGGATCGAACACTGTTTAGAGCTCACCAGTTCACGACGTATTGGTCCAACAGTGCGCTGTGCTGAACACACAAAGGCATTGTTTTATACACACGGATTGGATATCTGTTCAGCATGGGGAGCTGTGCAGCGAATAGCAGTGAATGTATCCATTAACCTGGAGCAGTTACCTTCCCAGCATACACAGCTGTGTAGACCAATCACTGCATTGCTCAGTAACACTGTGTTAGATCACTGCCCAGCATGGGGAAAGTTGCAGCTCATGCTGAAAGTGACAGGATGTGCAGCTCCCTCCATTTACAGCTCCATATCTCCATTGTGGCATGACACAGGAGTGCTGTGGGTGTGAAACTCACTGCCAGCAAGAGGTGGCGGGGGAATCAGTTTAAATACCAACAAATGGGAAGAGCTTGCTTAAAAGAGAGGGGGAGATTGAGACAGAATTTCAAAGAAGGATCTGATGGTAGGTTTAAAATTGTGAAATGAAAACATTTCAATAGCATCTTGCAATATAGGCCACTGTTTCCGTGAATGATGGGTGAGCAGAACATCGGTGTAAGTTAAGATGATGGAGAGTTTTGGATAAACATTTGTTCTGCAGATTTGTAACTGGGAGTAGGATCGGCAGAATCTTCGACTCATTGGGGTGAATCGAACAATAATTTGTCTCAGTGCCATTTTCCTTGAGTGTGGCAGAGGGGTTGTCTGCACGAGGCAGATCTAGTTTCCTGGTGCTATCTTATCGAACTCACCTCATTAACTATACACCCCACCCCCATGGTGTCCCTCTCATTCAATACCAGCATGATTATCCCACGCATCATGGCTGGAGGTACACACTATCTCCCGGATGTCCCTGGATATTCAGTGATCCCTGGTACTGCTGACATCATTTAAAGTCCAATGGGCACACGGTTGAGCTTTCCCAGTTTGGAGCTGCCCTGCATAGTTTACCGAGCATGGCAGATAAGGGGAAATTACACCACAGGGGCTTGTCGACAGGGGCACGGAGGTCCTGGTGAATAGTCTAGTACAGAAAGGAGCTATTTACTTCCCAGACAGAGCCGCACCAAGACCCACCGAGCATGGTCTGAGCACATCACCCAGCTCAGTGCAGTATCTGCGGTCCAAGAAAAGCCTAGCAATACTGGAAAAGCACCTTTCCCGCTCTGGCATGATAAGAGTCACCGTATTCTCTCTACTCTCTCACACTCACTGTATATCTGTTAGCGCCTTCCCCAGAATAAGGCTCCAGCACTCTCACCACTACAATGCAGCACCTTCTCTCTCTCTCTCTCTCTCTCTCTCTCTCTCTCTCTCTC
Source organism: Chiloscyllium plagiosum (assembly GCF_037043375.1). Classification (NCBI taxonomy): domain Eukaryota; kingdom Metazoa; phylum Chordata; class Chondrichthyes; order Orectolobiformes; family Hemiscylliidae; genus Chiloscyllium; species Chiloscyllium plagiosum. The sequence continues at coordinate 54,516,730 of NW_028270186.1, read as the reverse complement.
TCTCTCACCTGTGCAATATCCCCACATGGTTATAAAATGTTGTAATGAGTACAGTTTCTAGAATTCTCTGGGTGATGTCGTTTGTACGATGTTCCAGATAATTTTCAAAATAATTCAACTTTAGCAAAATGTTCATTCCCCAGTATGTAACACTTCAGAGGAAGGAGCAGAGTTTTACTTTTTCGAAATCACTCAGGATGAAAGTGCATCATGAGGCCATTAATCCTCTCAAATATGCTCCACTATTCAGACAAAGGGAGAACCTAAACACTTGAAGACTCACTCCCTTCTTGAAGACAGGCGCCACTTTGGAGTTCTGCCAGTTTCACTGGAACACTCCCGTAATCCCGAGACTTATCGAATATTTCACACAGTGCCACCAGTCACTCTGTAACGACTTCTATTAAAACCAGCTATGAATTGCTAATCAGCTGTTTACCCTTGGTCTTTTCTGTTTGAGAAAAGCCTTTGTCGTTTTGGTAGAGACAGTGCAAAAACTTTCATCTGACTACAATTTTGTTTATAATATTGAAACTCTTTGTGCCTTCCCCTGAGAGAAAAGATGTAAAATACTGTTTTAAATTCTCTGCCTGTTCCCTGAAACCAGTTCCCCAGTCACATCCTCCAACTGTCCCACAATTTCATTCCTGCCTTTCTTCCAAGGGTCACACATACATCATGAACGTTTTTTATTCGATATGGGAAAACTTTCGTGGTTAGTTTCTTTTTCGTATTTCTTGCCAGTTTTGGAATATTTTTCTTTGTATTTTGTTTTATACAATCTGCTTCTGGTTCCAAGAGTAAACTTCCCAAATGTGGCCGACGCGAGAAATCACCAATTTGAATTCTTTAGTTTGTGATTTATTAGTATCCTTCACAGCCTTTGTGCATCATGGGTGGTTCATCTTCACATCTTCATATCATCTTCTTTTTGACCAGAGTCAATAATAGCTGGGTGTTATTAAGCAGTACCTGCTTAAATGTTCCCCCACCCCCACACATCTGCTGACCTTCACCTGTGTCTATTTTCACACTCCGTATTTGACCAGATATATTACATAAATCTGCATTTTGAAATACCTGACTCTTTTCAGTCTTTCAGGGCGAACCTGTGTATGTGGCTGAACACATGGAGAGTGACTCCATTCTCTCAGATTTTCTGGCTCTGTGATTTCTGTTCGATGATGCCACATTCCAGTGGGAAGCTTCCTATATGACATCATTTTCTCTCAAACGAGAATCCCCCTCACTCTGATGTACTGAGCCTTCAGCTGTGACTGTCCCGTCTCCCTCACTTCTGCCCTCACTCCATCCCCTCCTTCCCAGAACAATGATAGATCTCCCCATGCCCTCACGTCCTACTGCACTAGAATCCACATTCACAGAATCATCCTCCGTCTCCAGCAGGACAGCGCCATCAAATACATCATCCCCTTCCGTCCAGTGTCAGCATTTTACAAAGACTATTCCTTCTGTGGCACGCTCCATCACCCCGAACACTTTCCCACACCCCCATGGTACCTTCCCATGTAAATGCAGAAGCAGCAACATTTTCCCATTCACCTCTTCCCTCCTCACTGTCCGAGGACCTAAACACACTTTTCAGGTGAAGCAGCATTTCAGTTGTACTCTTTCAATCCAATTTCCTGTCATTGCTGTTCACAATGCAGTCTCCTTTACATTAGTGAGCCAAATAGAAACTGCTTTGAGGAACATCTCCACTCTGTCTGTAGGAATGACCCTTTCCTTCCGATTGCTCCCCATTTCAATAACCGACATTGCTGTCAGGATAATGAGAATTCTTTGAGGAGGTAACGACGCGTTTAACCAGAGAAAAGTACCTATCTGAACTTCCAGAAAGCCTCTGATATGGTATTGCACAGGAGGCTGCAGAGTCAGATAAGGACCCATGGTGTCAGAGGCCAAGTGCTGGCATGGGTAAAAGGTTGGCTCTCTGGCAGGAGGCAGAGTGAGGATAAAATTGTCCCTCTCAGGATAGCAGCCGGTGACTAGCAGTGTTCCACAAGAGTCAGTGTTGTGACCACAACATTTCACTTTCTAGGTTAATGATCTGAGTGGTGGGACAGAAGGCATTCTGACTACGTTTGCAGATGATGCAAAGATAGTTGGAGGGGCATGTAGTATTGAGGAGGCAGGGAGCCTGCAGAAAGATTTCGACAGTTTAGGAGAGTGGGAAAAGCAGTAGCAGATGGAACACAATGTGGGAGAGTGTGAGGTCAGGCACTTTGGTGTGAAGAATACAGGCATGGACTATTTACTAAATGGGACAAAAAATCAGAAATCTGAGTAACAAAGGGACTTTGGATTCCAAGCGCCGGATTCACCTTAGATAAACTTACAGGTTGAGTCAGTAGTTAAGAAGGCAGATACAGTGTTGTAATTCATCTCGAGAGGAGTAGGATATAATGATGGGGATTCTGAGGCTTTCTAAGGCTCTGGTCAGACCACATTTCCAGTATTTTGTGCCTCATACCTCAGGAAGGATGTGTTAGCCTTGGTGTGTGTCAAGAGAAGGTTCAGCAGAAATGAAAAGCTTAACACATGAGGACGCTGGGTTTATACTCGGTGAAGATTAGAAGAATGAAGGGAGGATCCAGTTGAAACTTACAGAATACTGAATGACCTGGATACAGACAAAACTGGCAGGACGTTTGCACGAGCAGGAGGATACAGGCTGAGAGCAAAGGGAAAACCCATTAGAACGGAGATAAGATGAAACGTGTTTAGCCAGAGAGTGGTGAAATTGTGGAATTCCTAATCACAGAAGGCTTTGGAAACCAAATCATTTGGCACCAATGATATAGCCAGGAAAGGGACTGAGGATGTGAAAAGTGACTACAGAGAGTTAGTTTAGAAGCTGAAGAGCAGGACGAGTAGAGAAGTGATCTCAGGCTTGCTACCAGTGCCACGAGCTCGTTAGATGAGGAACAGTCAGCGAATGTAGCTTTAAACGTGGCAGCGAGGCTGGTGCAGGAGGGAGGGCTTCAGATACCTAGACCATCGAGATACCTTCTGGGTAAGGTGGGACCTGTACATGAAGGACGGGTTGCACCTGAACTGGAGGGGCACAAATGGCCTGTTTGTGAGGTTTGCTCGTGGCATTCTGGCGGGTTTAAACTAGTTTGGCGGGGGGGGTGGGGGGGTGGGTAGGAATAAGACCACATGTCTGAGAGTGGGTGAGTTGCAGCCGGGACAATGACGGGATATATTGAATCTATCAGGAAGGTTTCTCGCGCGATGAAACAAAGGGATCGGTTAAAGTGCGTCTGCTTTAATGCAAGGACTGTCCGAAATAAGAGTGACTAACTTAGAGCATGGATCAATACTTGGGGCAACGATGTCTTGGCCATAATGGAGACGTAGGTTTCACAGGGGCAGGGATGGCTGCTTGATTTCCCAGGGGTTAGAACGTTTAAAAGCGTTTCGGCGCAGCACGGTGGCACAATGGCTCGCACTGCTGCCTCACAGCGCCAGAGAACCGGGTTCAATTCCCACGTCAGGGAACTGCCAGTGCGGATTTTGCAAACTTTCCCTGTGGATTTCCTCCGGTGCTCCGGTTTCCTCCCATAATCCAAAGATGTGCAGATTAAGTGAATTGGCCATGCTAAATTGTCCGTCATATTAGATGAAGGCGGAAATGTAGGGGAATGGTTTTGGGTGGGTTGCTCTATGGAGTGTTGGTGTGGACTTGTTGGGCCTGTTTCCACACTGTAAGTAATCTAATCTAATCTAAAAAAGAACAGGGTGGCTGGAAAATGAGGAGGGGGTGGAGAATTGTTAATCAGAGAGTGCGTCAGAGCTACATAAATGAAGGTTGTTGAGGAAGGTTTGTCTACTGAGTCAGTATGGGTGGAAGTTAGGAACAGCAAGGGAACAGTCACCGCATTTGCGGGTTTCCTGCAGACCACCTAATAACAGTAGAGAGACTGAAGATCCCATAGGCGGGCAGATTCTGGAAAAATGCAAAAGTAGCACGGTTGTAGTTATGGGTGATTTCAACATTTCCAATATCGACTGGAACCTCCTAAGTGCAGATGGTGTGGATGTAGCCGTTTTTGTCAGGTGTGTTCAAGACGGTTTCCTTACTCAGTATGTGGACGGACCATTGAGAGGAGAGGCTATTTTGCATTTGGTGCTCGGCAACGAGCCAGGTCATGTGTCAGAACTAACGGTGGGAGAGCACTATGGCGAAAGTGATCACAACTGCGTCAAATGTAGCATCGTCTGCGAGAGTGAATATTTCCGAGGGAAGATATTTAACTGTGGAAAAGGAAATTATGATGCTATCAGACAGGAGTTGGGAAGTACAGACTGGGAGCAATTTATCCACAGAAAGGGCACAGCAGACATGTGGAGACTGTTTAAGGAGCAGTTGTTGGGAGTGATACACAAATTTGTTCCCCTGAGACAGGTAAGAAGGGGTAAGATTAAGGAACCTTGGATGACGAGAACAGAGGAACGTCTCGTAAAAAGGAAGCTGGCAGCTTACGTAAGATGAAGGAAGCAAGGATCTAGCACAGCTTTAGAGGATTACAGACTTACTAGAAAGGAGCTCAGAAAAGGACTGAGGCGAGCCATGATGGGGCACGAAAGAGGGTTGACAGGAAGGATTAGGGAGAATCCAAAGGCATTTTTCTCATACGTGAGGAATAAGAGAATAATCAGAGAGAAGGTAGGGCCGACCAGGATTAGCTTAGTGAACTTATGCGTGGAAGCTAAGCAGATAGGAGAAGTCCTAAATGAGTTTTTTGTTTCGATTTTCACCAAGGAAATTGAACTTGTTGTAAATGAAACTTAGAGGAGCTGGGCCAGATCAGTCTTGACCAGGTCAAGATTGATGAAGTTGATGTGCTCGCAATTTTGGAAAACATTAAGATGGATAAGTCCCCAAGGCCAGACCACATTTATCCTAGACTGCTCCCGGAAGCAAGAAAGGAGGTTGCTAAGCCGCTGGTGAGGATATTTGCCTTCTCACTCTTCACTGGAGTCGTACCAGAGGATTGGAAGGAGGCACAAGTTGTTCCTTATTTCAAGAAGGGTAATAGGGAAATCCCTGGCAATTAGGGACCAGTCGATCTTACGTCTGCGGTCAGCAAAGTTTGGAAAAAATTCTGAGGGATAGGATTTATGACTATTTGGCAAAGCATAGTGTGATTAAAGGCAGTCAGCATGGCTTCATGAAGGGCAGGCAATGCCTCACAATCTTATTGATTTCTTTGAACAGGTGTAAAGACAGGTCGACGATGGTCGAACAGTGGATGTGGTGCATGTGGACTTCAGCAAGGTTTTTGATAGGGTTCCCATGGAAGGGTCATTCATAAAGTTAGGAAGTATGGGATACAGGGAGATTTGGTTATCTGGATTCAGAATTGGCTGGTTGGCAGAAGGCAGACAGTGGTTGTAGATGGAAAGTATTCTGCTTGGAGGACAGTGTTGAGAGGGATCTCACAGGGCTGTGTTCTTGGGTCTCTGCTCTTTGTAGTTTTTATAAATGACTTGGATGAGGAGGTTATGGTGTGTGTTAGTAACTTTGCTGATGACACAAAGGTTGGAGGTGACGTCGATAGTATAGAGGGCTATTGTAGACTGCAGCGCGACATAGACAGGATGCAGAGCTGGGCTGAGAAATGACAGATGGTGTTCAACCTGGATAAATGCAAAGTAATGCATTTTGGAAGGTCAAATTCGAATCCTGAATATAGCATTAAAGACAGGATTCTTGGCAGTGTGGAGGAACAGAGGGATCTGGGTGCGCAATTGCATAGATCCCTCAACGTTGCCACCCAAGTGGATAGAGTGTCAAGAAAGCATATGGTGTTTTGGCTTTCATTAATAGGGGGATCTAGTTTAAGAGCCATGAGGTTTTGCTGCAGCTCTACAAGTCCTGGTGAGTCCACACTTGGAATATTGTGTCCAGTTGTGGACGCCCTACTATTGGAAAGCTCAGAGGCTTTGGAGAGATTGCAAAGAAGGTTTACCAGGATGCAGCCTGGATTGGAGGGCTTGTTTTATGAAGAAAGGTTGAACGAGCTTGGATCTTTCTCTCTGGAGACAAGGAGGAGAGAGGAGAGCTGATCCAGGTGTACAAAATAATGAGAGGAATAGATAGTGTCAATACCCAAAGACTTTTCCCCAGGGCAGGAGTGACTAGTACGAGAAGTCATAGTTTGAAGATATTAGGAGGAAGGTAAAAGGGAGACGTCAGAGGTAGGTTCTTTATGCAGAGATTTGTGAATGCATGGAATGCATTGCCAGCTCTGATGGTGAAAGCAAAGTCATTGGGGACATTTAAGCGACTGTTGATCATGCACATGGATAGCAGTGAGTTGAGGGATGCGTAGGTTAACTTACTACATTTTACATTAGGATTAAATCTCGGGACAACATCGTGGCACAAAGGGCCTGTCCTGTGCTGTACTGTCCTATGTTCTATTTAGTATATTTAAAACAGACTCAGACAAGTTTTGATTGACAAGGGGATCAAAGATTATTGAGAGGAAGCAGGAAAATGGGGCTGAAAATCTGTCAGTCGTGATCGAATGGCGGAGCAGACTTGATGGTCCGAATGGCTTCATTTCTGTTCGTATAGAGTTGTGGCCTTATAATTGTTCGGTCCTGGATGGCAAGGTGGATCAGTGGTTTGCACTGCTGCCTCACAGCATGAGGGAACTGGGTTCGATTTCCTCTGGGGGTTCGAGTTTCCTGTCACAGTTCAAAGTTGTGCAGGTTACGTGAACTGGTCATGCTGAATTGCCGATATTGATGTTAGGTGCAATATTCAAGGGTCTGTGTATAGTATTAGAGTAGAGAATGGGATTGGTTTGCATACTCTTTGGAGGGTCAGTATAAACCTGTTGGGCTGAAGGGCCTGTTTCCACACTGTAGGCATTCTAAGAAAATGCAGGTTGCTGCAATGTTCCAATGAAGCGCAACCCAAGCTCGAGTAACACCTCACTTTACACTTTGGTACGTTACAGTCTGTAGGAGTTAATATTCAATTCCATAAATTCACAGCCTGAACCCATTATGGCTGTACTCCATTTTCCGTACACTCTCCCTCCTGGGCTCCCTAAGTTCGTGTCTTGTTTTGCTCAATTCAACAGAGAAAATCATTTTTTAAAATATTTACACATTATTTTACACCCATTATATATCTGTGTCTCTTTCACCACAATTTCAAGCCCATTTGTCTTTCACACTGGGCGTCCAAACACTCTTTCCCACCACTGCCAAGATACTAAAGAGCTCACTTTCCAATCCTTTACACGTCTGAAGAAGATTTGCACTGGACTTGAAACATTAACATTGTTTCTCTGTCTCTGCAGATGTTGCCAGACTCCTGAGTTCCTTCAAAAATGAAAAGTTACAGAATACATTTTCGATATAGCAAAGATCATTGGATACAGGAAATCTGAAACAAAAACAAAAATTGTTGGACTTCCTGGGTGCTTTGAGGAACAGTCACAGAACCCGAAAGATTAACTCTGCTTTCACTCCACAGGTGCTGTCAGACTTGTAACTGTCTTCAGCAATTTCTGGTTTTGAACAAGTTTCAAATATGTGTGCCAGAGCTGCTCACACGCCCTGTCCAACATGGAGCGCCATACACCGGGAAGTGAATGATAATGCAAGGTATACAAATTCATTTGTTCTGAAACTACATAAGGCTGTCATCACTGACACTACAGAGCTTTTAATCATGGTCATGGAGAGAAACAGGGAAACACAGTCGCTTTAAACAAAAGATGGCATTACCGGAGGTGAAAACGTTAAATGCTTTTGAGGAATGCGACAAATTGGAGGCATGGCATCCTGAAGATACCCAAACAGGATGAGAATTTTTAAAAAAGGAAGCATTCCCACATCAGAAACCTGGATAGGGCACTGTGTACAGGGGAGAAGGGTGACCGGGTCCCCGTGTGAATGAGCAAAGGCAGCAGAATTGTATTGCAGATATTGCAGCTCAACCTGGGCATTCATGTGATGCTGCACACCATAGCAGCTGTAGTAGCAGCAGCAGCAGCAACAGTAGAATTATATTCAACCACAATATAATCTCTCAGTCTACCATTACCATGAAGCTGATCTCCGGTTCAGTGATGAGTGTGGGTGAACCTGCCACGGTCAGGACCGTGTGTACCTAAACCTGATGACAACCCATTCAAGCTACCGCACTTACTGCTTACATTAACAAACAGCAGAACTAGTATCTGATAGAGAGGGAGCAATGACCTCAAGGCTGTGACCATTTCTTTTAAAACCAGCTGTGAATTACTGCTGGCTTGTCTCCTTTTACTGTTACCAGTTAGAAAAATCCTTGTTCCTTTTGTTAGACACGGTTCAGGAACTTCTCTCCTTTTACCATTTTGTTTACATCATTGAAATATTTACTGTCCCTTCCCCTGTGAGGAAAGATGTAAAACATGGTTATAAATTATCTGTCACACCCTCCAATTATCCTCAATATACTTTCCTGACTTAATTTCTACCTAAGGTCACACACTCTTTTTTTATATGCTCGGAAAAGCTCATGCTGCTTGTTTTTGTATTTCTTGCCAATTTACTACATCATATCTTTTCTCCCCTTTTCCTCGCTTTCTAGATTCATACAGTCATATCGTGCACAAACAGACCCTTTGGTCCAGCTTGTCCATGCTGACCAGGTTTTCCAAACTAAACTAGTCCCATCTGATTGCATTTTGTCCATATGCCTCTAAACTTTTCCCATTCATATGTTTGTCCTCATGAGTTTTAAATGTTGTAGATGTAGTTGCATCTCCCACTCTTCCTCTGACAGCTCATTCCATATACACACATCACCCTCTGTGTGAAAACATTGACCCTTCGTCCATTTCAAATCTTCCCTTTTTCACCTTAAACCTATGCCTTCTATGTTGAACTCCCCCATCCCGTGGAAAAGACCTTGGCTGGTCACTCTATTCATACATCTCATGAGTTTATAAACTTCGACGATGTCATCCCTCAACCTCTGACACGCTATCTGACACTAACTTTACGAACAAGCATTTAAAGATAAGCACTGCAAATATGAAATAGTATTCAAATGACAGGTAAATAACATTCACGCCAAGCTTCATACTGTGATTTGTTTTTTCTCCATGTTATAATACTAAGGCAGCAGGAAACTGTTACGAGTACCAATAAGAGGTCAAACACCTGAATTGCTTTGTCCAAATGGGGTGATGATCTCGACAGTGAAAGCGCATCACTGGCCTGAACCATGTAAGAAGGGGAATTCTTATACCACACGGTCAGCGTGCAGTTGCCTTTAGCAGATTGAGATGAAGTCAGAGTATACCTTTTGCAATTTGGATCACAGTGTGAAATCAGTGCAAAGGGGGAGAGGTGTTTTCAATAAGGTTTACTCAAAGAAGGAAACTTTCCGAGTGAGATGTGTGGGAGGTGTAAAACAGCATGAATGGAGAGGCCGAGCCACACTGAGACCAAAGGCAAAGTGGCAGCACTAAACGCAGCTTGATGCTATTGCAGAGTAGGTAGTCTTGATCAAAGAGTTTCAGGTGAAATGGGGAGGGACCATAATGTAAGAGACTGTACTCTGTAACTTGTGAGGGAGAACCTGGAATCACGAAGGGGACACGAGCAGGGAAGAGGATGGAGCAGCAATGGCAGCAGTTTCTGGGGGGAATTCAGGAAGCAGAGCTGAAATTCATGCCTAGCATCTGCTTCTGGACCCTGAAATAAATATCCTAAATCTGGCTCTCCACTAATGCTCATCAATTGTATCCTTGAGAGCCTTTGTCAACCATGGGTGCTTCGTCTTCTTATCGAGTTCTTCTTTTGAACAGAAACGAAAATTACTGAACGGTTTGGGATATCTGTTTGAATGTCTGCTCACGTATACTCACTGGCCTTCCTCTGGGTCTATTTTCACATTCCGCTTCAGACCAGATGTGAGGCAGAAATCCTCAAATTAGATGCCTGGTTCTTTTCAATCATTCAGGGGGAACTTCTGCATATGGCTGAACAAAAGATCAGCGGAGGCTGACTCCAGTCTCCAAGTTTCTGCATCTCTGTTGTTTCTGTTTGACGATGCCACCTTCGTGTGAGCTGCGTCTAACGTGACCTCCTTTTCCATCAAACCAGAAATCCCCGAACTCTTGTGGACAGGGCCTTCAGCTATGACTGTCCTATCTCCCAAAGTGTTGCCCTCAATTCGTCCCCTCCATCCCAGAACAATGATAGATTCCTCCTTGTCCACACTTCCTCCTGCACTAAAATCCACATTCACATATTCATCTTACGCCATTTCCACCATCTCCAGCAGGACAGCATCATCAAATACATCTTCCCCTCCCGCCCACTGTCAGTATTTCACAGCGACCGTTCCCTCTGTATCACCGTCCATCACCTTGAACGTTTCCCCACTCCCCAATCGCACCATCCCATGCAATTACAGAAGCTGCAACACTTGTCCATTCACCTCTTCCCTCCTCACTGTGCAAGGCCCCAAACATCGCTTCCAGGTGAAGCAGCATTTCACTTGTAAACTTTCAATCTGATCTCCTGTCATTGCTGCTCATAATGCAGTCTCTTTATATTGGCGAGACCAAAGAGAGATTGTTTTGAGGAACACACCCACTCTGTCTGTAGAAATAACCCTGATCTTCTCATTGCTTCCAATTTCAATAACTTACCTTGCTCTCATACTAACATTTCAGCCCTGGGCTGCTGCAATGTTCCAAGGCAGCACAACCCAAGCTCGAGTAACAACTCACTTTACACTTTCGTACGTTACAGCCTTTAGGAGTTAATGTACAATTTCATAACTTCACAGTCTGACCCCATTATAACTGTTCTCCAGTTTCCGTACAATCTCCCTCCTGGCCTCCCGATGATCTTGTGTGGTTGCATCTTCTTTATCTTTCACTCAATCGAGAGAACCCCTTTTCCCCATTCACATCTTAATATAAAGCTATTTCACATGATCTTGTTCACCACTACTAAAAGTATGTTTATCTTTTGCCACACCCTCTTTTACCCGTCAACCCACTCCACAGATCTGTCAAGGGATTATAAAGCTCATTTTCCAATCCTTTTCAGTTCTGAAGAAGTGTCATACTGGACTTGAAACGCTAACTCTGTTTCTCCGTCTCTGCAGATGATGCCAGACTGTTGAGGTTCTCTAGAAATGAATAGGCTCAGAACAAGTTTTCAATTAAACAAATAACTATGGATACTGGAAATGAAAATCCAAAATTGCTGGAGAAAATGGGAGCTTTGTAGAAGGGTCACTGGTCCTGAAAGATTAACTCTGTTTTTACTCCACAAAATGCTGCCAGACCTGCTGAGTTTCGTCAGCAATTTCTATTTTTGAACAAGTTCCATAGACGTGTGTTAAAGCTGCTCAAACGCTCTGTCTCACACGGAATGCACTGGGAAGTGACCGATAATGCAAGGTGTACAAATTCCTTGATCCGAAACTGCATAAGGCTGACATCACTGACACTGCAGAGCTCTTAATCATGCTCAGGGAGAGAAACAGAGGGGAACACATTCACATCAAACACAGAAGATGGCATTGGGGGAATGGAAAAGATTCAGATGCATATGTTAAGGGGTTTGAGTAAAGTAACAAATTGGAGGCGCGACACCAGAGAGAGACCTTCAGCAGAATCCGAATAGGACAATGGAAGTGTTATCACATCAGAAACCAGGTTAAGACACTGAATACAGAGATGATGGGTGAATGGGTCTTGGTGTGAACTGGGGGATATTCAGTTGAATTGAATTGAACACATTGGAGCTCAAAGTGGGGCATTCATGTGGTGCGGTAGAATACAGCAGCAGCAGAATTGTATTCGACTACAATCTGTAACATTTTCCCCAGGATAATCCCTCAGCCTACCATTACCATCAAGCTGATCTATGGTTCAGCGGCGAGTATAGGTGAACATGATAGGGTCGGAACCATTGTACCTGAACCTGATGACAACCCATTAGTCGATCTGATTCACTGCACGTGACATGAAGAAACAGCTGAACATAGTAGATACGACAAAGGCCCTGACCCCATTCCTGCAATAGGACTGAAGACTTGTGCTGCACAACAAGCCGTGTCCCTGGGGAAGCTGTTTCATTCCAGCACCAACTCTGATATCTCCCTGACAATGTGGAAAATTACTCAGCGATGTCCAGTCCCATATCAAGAGAATAACTACAGTCTGACCATTTACCACGCCCTGAGTCCCGTCGCGATCGTCACATTGGTGGGAGATCTATTTGACAGAGCTGTGAAGCAGCACAGAAATAACCTGCTCAGTGTGGTTTCAGATAGGTCCCCATGTGGAGATGGTGCTGTTGTGGAAATATCACTGGATTACTAATACAGACCAGGCTAATACTCTGGCAGCCGGTGGAAGTTATAATTAATAAAATATCGAGATGTAAAACCTGGAGTCATTAATAGTGACCTTGAAGCCAATGTCGATTGTAAATACCAATTTCCTTCCTCAATGTACTTTCAGGAATGAATCTCGGGTGCTTTTCTGGTCTGCCCTAAAAGTGACTCCAGACACACAGATATGTGAAAAACTCTTCAATGGTCTCGGAAACGGCCAAGCAAGACAGTCTACTGTATCAAACTGCTCCGAGGTCTTAAAGAATAAAACCATACAGACCACCCCGCACCAGCCTCAGTATTGGAACAGGAAACACTATCCTATTGACCCTGCAGAGACCTCCTTCCTAACATCTGAGAGCTGGTTGCAACATTTACAGAGCTTTCCCACAGATTGCACAGAAACATCGGGAAAAGAGTAGGTCATTCAACACACTGAGCATCCTCCATTCTAGTTCATGGTGAAAATCTCCTCAATTCAGTTTTCCCCACACAGTGTTCATATCCTTTAATATGTTTAAACATCAGAACACATAAAATAGGAACTACTGTATTCGCGTTGGTCCATCAATTTTGATCCTCCATTCAATATGCAGGCAGTTATCCAATAAGGTGTATTTATTAAACGCAATTTCGCTGCAACACAATTAGTGAATTGAGCCCCTTTCTTTACTAAGCGAGTTCCCGTTCACTGTTATGTGAATCCGTCTCTGGCATCAGCTGAACAGCAAATCCCAGCCTCAGGATCCCTCTGTCTGCCAAATGCACCCTCAGTGTGTTCAGATAAAACAGCAATGTAACCGCTCTGCAAGCCTTGAAACTGAGCTTGAATGTGGGATTTGTGGTCTACATTTAGAGGGAACTTTATTTCAAACCGGGAGGGGAACATTTTGGAGAGAACTGGAATTCCGTATTGGCATCACGTGGTCAGTCAGCCCGTGCGATTTCTGGTGAAGATCTTGGTGAAAGGTACAGTGCTGTAGTCAGTGACTGTAGTGTTAAAATGTGGCATTTACTGCACTAACTCATTACAATATACAGTTTAAAGATTTATGTAGCCTGTGCTATTGTTTGCGTTAGGCTTTTATTTTTGTTTTGATTTTTACTGGTAATTTTGAGGGTTCGCACCAAAGCCTCTTTTTCCCATTGGCCCCATTATTTATATTGCACCGTTTTCTGTAATACGGTGTTCCACAGGAATACAGCTGCCTCATTATTGGATAACTGTCTGTAATTATTGCTGATTCTATATCTCCACACCAAACTCCTGCACTCTCCCCATCCCTTCTGTGCCTTGAAATCCTTATTTATATGCATTACCTTAGTTTTCTCAGCCTGATCAGGGAAATAATTCCCCAAGTTCAATAGTCTCTGAGTGCAGACATTTAGTCTCATCTCAACTCACTTTGGCCTGTCTGTACCCAACACTGTGAGCCCGTGTTTTGGACATCCCACCCAGGGGAATTATCATCCCTGCTTCCAATCTGTTTCGCCATGTCAGAGTTTTATATAGTTCACCCATTTTCCTAAACCTCATGGAATACAGGCACAGTCGCCCCAAACACTGTTCCCACAACAAGCCTGTCATCCCAGAGACCAGTCTGGTCATCCTTCGCTGCTCTCCCTTTATTAGGTATGGAGACCAAAACTGCACACAATACTGCACAATGTTCAAGATGGGGTCTCACCAAGGGCCTGTACAGCTTCAGTAAGGCGCCCTTACTCCTGGACTCAAATCATCCTGAAATGAAGGTAAGCACACCATTCATTTTCAACAAAATTGTGTATTCCCGTGACAGCTGAGCCTGCTCTAACCTGAGTGGGAACCTTACAACAAGCTGGTAAAGTGTGGCTGCTGCTGTACAGGGTCTTAGTGAGATCACTTCTGGAGTAATGTGCACAGATTTAATCTCCTCACTAAGAAAGGGTATTGGTATTAACTCAGATATTATTCCCTCAACTGATTCCTGCAATGAAGGTGTTAATCATAGAATCCCTACAGTGTGGAAGCAGACCATTTGACCCATCGACTCCACGCTGATCCTCTGAAGGCCATCCCATACAAACCCCACTCTCCAACCCCGTTCCCAACCCAATCTCTGCAACCCAGCATTTCCCATGACTAATGCACCGAACTGGCACATTTTGGGACTGTGGGAGGAAACTGCAGTACAGGACAGACACCCTTGCATGTACAGGGAAAATGCGCAAACTCCACACAAACAGTGGCCCGAGACTGAAATTGAACCCAGATCTCTGGTGCTGGTAGGCAGCAGTGCTAACCACTGAGCTACCCACTGTGGGCAACGCAACCTGCCTGCACAATTCAACACTCGAAATGTGGCATAACAGCAGGGAGATTCCATAAGTCCCCAAACTTGTCATTGTGTAACAGGATAAGGACAATGGTATCTTAAGCGGCTTGGTCAGGAAAAGGCGCAGGACATGCAAGACATTGAAGCTATACTGTAGGAACACCAGGAGGACATTCAGCCCATCGTGTGTGTAAAACAGGAACAGAATGAGTCCAATCAGCCACCCATGCCTCTTACACAGCAATTGGAGCTGATCTTTCACAGCCTCTTGCCTATTTCACAGGAATTGAAACGGACTGTCGAGGTTATGGAAAAGGAAGAGCTTAGAATAACCAACTTCAATCGGGAATGAAAAGTTATGAGCAAACGATTGAAGATAAATTGTTCCAATCTGTTATTAAGGAATTAACAACAGGAGACTTTGAAAGTCAAACCACAACCCATCAAAGTCGACATGATTGTATTAAGGATAAATCATGTTTGAATGATTTTCATAACTTGTTTTAATTAAAGCGTGTGACAAACAAGTTGAATAACGGGGATCTGAAAGATGTACTATATCTGGACTTCAAGAAGGCAATGCTTGTCGAAAGATTAATATGCAAGACAAGAAGACACGGGGTTAGGACAATTTATTTGCTTGGAGAGAAAATTGGCTAACCAATAAAAAACCATGAGATGGAGGTGTTAGCTTTGGACTGGGTTGAGTAAGGTCAATAATCATATGGCACCAGGTAATCTGACGGGTTAATTTGAAAACACAAACTTTCATTGTCCTGCTCCTTCGTCAGGTGTTAGAGAGAAAAGACCTTAGGCACAAAATTTATAAGGAAAAGATGAAAGGCTTGTACAACACATGCACATGAATTGATTCCATCTAAGATGGCTGCTAAATCTTTAATCGGTTAGAATGGAGATGCAGATTTTGATTGATGAATATGCATATCCAGAGTTCCTTTCAAGTCCTGCCTGGAGATACCTTCAGGTATTATCGATGTAAAGGAGGTGACCCCTCCAGTCAGACATCGTATTTTAGGCATGTGGTCTTGTTTGGAGTCTGTATATGTCTTCACTTGGAGTCAGACTAGGTTTATTTCCAAAGTAGGAGATAATAAAATATCGTATTGACTGACTGTCTACAAATTGTTTTTGTTTTGAGAAAATATAATGCATCTGGAAATACAAACCGGCAAATGAAAACTCATCTTACATATTAGATGTGTTTGTGCGTGTGTTTGCGCGCACGTGCGTGTGTGTGATTGAAAACAAGGTGGAATGTCTGTGGGAGGGAGCGAGAGTGTGTGTGTTTGTGAGAGAGTGAGGGGGAGTATGTGTGTCTTTGGGAGGGAGAGAGAGGGTATGCGTGCGTGTGAGAGAGGGGAGAGTGTGTGTGCATGTGAGAGAGGGGGAATGTGTTTGTGTGCGAGAAGTCGAGGGTGAATTTGCATGGGTGTATTTAAAGGGGAGAGGGAAAAGATGTGTGTCTCCCCGTTTAAACACAGGCAGGTTTGGCAGATCCCTTTCCTCACAAACACTCTGTGGCTTCAGAGCTCCCCCTCTCTGCAGCCTCTGCTCCATTTGTTGTTCATGTTGCGTACCCAGATGCTGCAACTACAGTCCCCATGCTCCATCCAGAGTTGGTTCACTAAATCCTCAGGTCTCCCTGAATGTCTAAGGCAGCTCACAGCACAACCTCCAGTAAACCACCTCCATCACCTCCACTAACCTTTCCATGACAGGAGGCAGTCAGATGCCCCTCAGCTCCTGTTCCTTGACAATAATACTCGAGGGGTTTCCTCATGTTATGGTCTACACAATCAACTGAGAGGGACAAACACAGGCCTTCAGAGGTCAGGCACAGACCAAGTTTCAAAGACGTGTCTTAAAGCTGCTGGAACCCCCTTTCCAACTTGGAGCAACAGCCTGCCACATACCATTGCATTGTTTCTGAGCTTCACAATGCCAGCACTCGATACACTCGGGAGTGAAAAAAACAACACCAGGGAAAGGTACAGAAAAAAAAACAATTAATTAACTGATAACATGTTTAGAAAATATGGATAAGGAGACGAGGGAGTGGGAGTAACTGGAGAAGTGAGACAATGGTGGGTCCAATCACAAGAATTGGAGCATTCAATAAAATTATTGCCAGATCAGTTGAAATGGTTAGTTACATCAAATTGTGAATCTGCCTCACAGAACCATCCAAGACAGCATAAACTGGGACAAGGGACTAGCCAGAATGGAGAGCTGTGCAGACCATGCTAGCGGACTACTCTATAAACTGGACTACTTGGACATGGGGACCATTGCAAACCTTTGCCAGTATATTGCTACTATACTTGCACTACAGAAATGTCTTGCACGGGAAGATCTGTAACCCATGTAGTAAGTGACAGTAAATAGACTCCCACAAATGTATGTCTCTGTACCTCCACTGCTGAAATATGAGATAAGAGATTGTGAGTGTGTGTGTGTGTCTGTGTGTGTTGGTGGCAGTAGATATGAAAATTATTATTTGAGAGAGAATAGACATAGAGGAAATCAATTTAAATGTGAACAACTGACAGGGTTTTGTGTCATTAACCGAGGGAGACGGAAGACCGTGTTATTGACAGAGGTGACGACGTGCTTGCGAATATTAAAGTAAAGACATTGCCAGACCCAACAATAATATAAAGCAATCCGTACAGGAATGATGGGATTTTGGTTGCATTTAGATACAAGCCATGGAATACCGACTCAGATTTGGTTAAGCAGCAGCAGATTATTGGCTTTATTAAGACTGTCTTTCTTAGCTGAAAGTTCAAACAGCAGATGGGATGAACCAGTGAAGTATATTCTGCAGTTGTCAATAGTTAAAATTAGGAATGGTCAGGATATGTTGTCAGTAATCAGTTTGTGGCCAAAGGGATCACTGCACTTGTGACTCGTCTGTTTCAGCCTCAGTTATTGGTCAGGGATGAGATGGAGTCAGAGGAAGGAAATGGAGTTTGCATCCAGAACAGAAGACAGTGACCTCCAAGCTCTCAATATTTAAATAGCAAGGGCAGTGATGCAATGCATCCTGGTTCATACCTGAAAGTGAGTAGGTCAACCAACAAGACACAGTGCCAGAACTAAAGAAGACGAGAAAGAATGAACAAGTTCACTGTTGTTGTTGTGGTTTGGAGCGTGAACACTTACAGAGTAGTGTAAATGAAAATAACAGGAATACAGTCGCACATGGTTAATGCAAATAATATATCGACAGTGAAACTTACCAGGGGCACCAACAATAGCCAGGATAGGATCATAAAAACATTGAATAATGTAAAGTACTTATTTGATCCGTAATGATAACGGCCACCAAGAATATGTAGAAAAATCCAAACATAATAGGATAAACCCCTGTCCATTGTTGTAACATTCCAGTCTATTGTTCTCAGATTCTGATCCATTGTTGTAACATTCCAGTCTATTGTTCTCAGATTCTGATCCACTGTTGGAACTATCCAGTCTATTGTTCTCAGATTCTGATCTTTCCCTCTCTCTGGAGCAGCCGATCCCTGTTAGTACTATCGGTGATGCTCCCGCCCATACCATGGGATAACATATTGAATCGAGACCTTTCATCATTAAAAGATGGAAACTCTCCACTGGGATAATTAGAATCCATGGAGACTGACAATAATCACAGTCACCAAACAAACAGGTTCAGTTAACCAGTTCCTTACATCATTTTACATAACACAATAAAAGGGCACATTACTAGGTTTGGATGGAATGAATGAGAGTTGCTGAGGGATAGATAATAAATCTCTCAATCTTTTTAATCTGTCTTCCCTATATATGGGAGTATTGTCGGAACACGACACTGTTGTATATGATTCACCCTGTTTATAAAAGGAGACAGGAATAAAATAACAGACGAGCTGCATAAAATATTTGGTGGAGACGATTCTAGATACCTTTGTGGAATGCTGCTCCAAGTTTGAAATTCCCTGTTATCAAGTCCTTTCTTAACCTTGTGACATCATTCAGAGCATTGAAACTGCTGCTCAGGAACAGGGAGAAACAGGAGGTAGTCACTCAACTGCTCGAGACTGGGACACAGGAACAGGAGGCAGTCATTCAACTGTTCGAGACTGGGACACAGGAACAGGAGGCAGTCATTCAACTGCTCGATACTGGGATACAGGGAAATCTGGAGGCTAGTGAGGCCCGTATTTCTGTTCCCCAGAAACAGGAGGAGATGACTCACTACCCACCTCTGTGAGACACTGGGAGAGAAGAGGAATTGGCTTGGTACCAACGGAAACATCTGAATAAGTTGCATGAACGAGCCATTCAATCCTGCTCCAACATTCGTGAAAACCATGGCTGATCTGAATGTAATTCCCTCATTCCATTTTACAGAGATTCCCCTCTCTGCAGCCTCTGCTCCATTTGTTAGTCATGTTGCAGATCCAGATACTGTAACTACAGTCACCATGTTTCATCCAGAGTAGGATCACCAAAGCGTCTCGTCTTCCTGAATTTCCACAGCAGCTTAAAACACAGCCTCTAGGAAACCATCCCCAGCATTTCCACGAATGTACAAAAACTAGAGTTAAGTCAAATGTCAGTCAAAGGCAAATGATCAGCCTGGTCTGAGTTGTGAGGATTCCTCATGGTACTGAGCACATGAGCAACAGAGAGAGATTAACACAGGCGTTTAATGAATAGGCACAGAGCAAGTTACAAAGGTGTGCTTCGAAACTGTTAAAACCCCATTATCCAACATGGAGCACAGGGCAGGATACTGGCAAGTCAAAGAAGACGCAAGCATTGCTTTTTTTGAACACTGTTTCTAAGCTTCTTAGTGTTGGAAGCTGATGCTCTTGGGTGAGCAACATTCAAGGGCAGGAAAAGATATAGGACAGTTATTCACATTGAAACTGGACAATTAAAACGAGATGGCGGGGAAGCAGTTTAAACATCAACAAATGGGAGGGATTTGGGAAATAGACAGAGGGAGAGAGCTCTGAGTCAGTGTTATGGAAGGATGTTTGCAGGTTTTAGAATGCTGAAATGAAGACATTTCGATCATATCGAGCAACATAGGTTAGCATGTCCGGGAATGATGAATTAATATGATACTGGTGCAAGGTCAGATAGAGTCAGAGTCTCGGAGATGTACAGCATGGAATAAGACGCTTCAGTCTAACTTGTCCATGCTGATGGGATATCCCAAATTAAACTAGTCACATTTGGCCAATGTCGATGTCAACCCTTCCTCTTCATGTACCCATCCCAATATCATTTAGACGTTATAATTGTAAAAACCTCCACCACCTCCTCTGGCAGCTCATTCCACACATGCACCACTCTCTGTGGGAAAAAGTTGCTCCTGAGGTCATTTTCAAATCTTTTCCCTTTCATCAGAAATCCATGCCCTCTAGTTTTGGGGAAAAAGACCTTGGCTATGCACACTATACATGCTCCTCACGCTACAGGAATAAAATAACCCAATCATCCCAGTTTGTGAGACACCAATCTACTCGCACTCTCACTATAGCTCCAATCCTGGCAACATCCTTGTAAATCTTTACTGACTCCCTTCAAGTTTCACAATATATTTCCAAAAGGAAGGAGACCAGAATTGAATGCAGTACACCAAAATTGGCCAAAGTAATGTGCTGTACAGCAGCAACATGACCACCTAATTCATATAGTCAAAGCACTGCCTAATAGAGGCAAGCATACCAAATGCCTCCTTCACTATCCTACCTAACTGCGACTCTACTTTAAAGAAACTATGAACCTGCATTCCAAGGTCTCTTTGTTTAGCAACACTCCCCAGGACGTTAGCATGAAGTGTACATGCCCTGCCCTAATTTGCATTTCCAAAATGCAGCACCTCCCATTTGTCTAGATTAAAAACCACCTGCCAATTTTCAGCCCATCTGCCCATCTGATCAAGATTCCATTATACTCTGAGGTAAACCTTCTTTGCTGTCCACTACACTGTCATTTTTGGTTTCATCTGCAAACCTAGCAACTATTGCTGCAATGATCACATCCAAATGATTTATGTGAATAGTGAAAAGTAGTGGAGCCAGCACGAACCCTTGTAGCACACCAATGGTAACAACCCTCTTTTCGAAAAACAATCCTTCACCACCACCTTCTGTCTCCTGACTTCGGGCTAATTCTGTATACCTATGGCTAGTTCTCCCTGTATTCCATATGAACTAAACTTGTTAACAAATCTACCATTCAGAATGTTGGCAAATGCCTTACTGCAGTCCATACCAACAATATACACCTCTGCCGCAATGAATCCTCTTAGTCACTTTTTCAAACATATTCAGTCAATTTAGTGAGACTCAACTTTCCATGCTTCGATCCATGTGGCCTATCACTTATCAGTCCTTGCTTTTCAAAATCCATGCAAACCTTGTGCCTCATAATCCTTATCAACAGCTTGCCCTCCACTGAAGTCTGGCTCACTAGCTTTTCCTTACCATCCTTCTTAAATGTTGTCAATAATCGCACCAAATTCGCAAGCTTCCTATCTTCCGGTACCTCATCTGTGACAATTGACGATACAAATATCTCAGCAAGGGGCCCAACAATCACTTCACTCGCTTCCCACAGAGTTCTCGTGTACATCTGATCAGGTCCTGAAGATTTTACCACCTTTACGGGTTTACGAACTCCAGCATCTCCTTCTCTGTAATACCGGCACTTTTCAACATGTCACGGTTTATTTCCAAAGTTCTTTAGCTTGCATATCCTTCTGCACAGCAAATACTGACGCACGATGCTTGTTTAGTATCGCCTCCATCTCCTGTGGTTTTGCACATCGGCAACCTTGCTGATCTTTAAGTGGCCCAAAACTCTCCTGTGATATTCTTTTGTCCTTAATGCATGTGTAGAGCCCCTTTGGATTCTCCTTAACCCCATTTCCCAGAACTATCTCATGTCCCCTTTGTGGCCTCTGGATTTCCCTCTTATGTATACTCCTACTGACTTTAGACCCTTCTCGACAGTCACTTTAAATCTGGAATTAAGAGCCAAATGACGATTCTGAATCCATTTTCGATATTTGGAAAACCCATCAGGTTCGCTGATTGCTTTGAAGGAAGCAAACTGCCTCCTTACCAGGCCTGGGTTACATGTGACTCCAGACCGACAACCATGTGTGTGACTCGTAACTGGATTAGTGGTGCTGGAAGAGCGCAGCAGTTCAGGCAGCATCCGAGGAGCAGTAAAATCGACGTTTCGGGCAAAAGCCCTTAATCAGGAATAAAGGCAGAGAGCCTGAAGCGTGGAAAGATAAGCTAGAGAAGAGTGGAGGTGGGGAGAAAGTAGCATAGAGTACAATAGGTGAGTGGGGGAGGGGATGAAGGTGATAGGTCGGTGGCGGGGGGAGGGTTGAGTGGATAGCTGTAAAAGAAGATAGGCAGGTAGGACAAGTCAGGACAAGTCACGGAGACAGTGCTGAGCTGGAAGTTTGGAACTGGGGTGAGGTGGGGGAAGGGGAAATGAGGAAACTGTTGAAGTCCTCATTGATGCCCTGGGGTTGAAGTGTTCCGAGGCGGAAGATGAGGCGTTCTTCCTCCAGGCGTCTGGTGGTGAGGGAGCGGCGGTGAAGGAGGCACAGGACCTACATGTCCTCGGCAGAGTGGGAGGGAGAGTTGAAATGTGACTCGTAACTGCCCGCTGGGCAATTAGTAATGGGTAATGAATGCAGGCCCAACCAGTGATACCCTCAACCTGTGAATGAGTACTGAAAATAACCTTGACTCCTGCTCTCTCTACCTGACATATGCTTCCCTCTTATCCGTGACCAGACACTCAATTTCTCCCGTCCTCCAGCATTCCTTACACCTATCAGCCTTACCCTTCACCCTAACAGGGACAGACTGTCTCTGTGATTTTGACTTTTCCTTTTTGAAGGCTTCCCTCTTCTCAGCTGGCCCCGTAACTGCGAATATCTGTTCCAATCCAGTTTGGAAGTTCTTGCTAATATCATCAAAATTGGCTTTCCTCCAAGTTAAATCGTTACCTTTTAGACCCAGTTCATCCTTTTCCATCTCTATTTTAAAACTAATAGAATTATGATTATGTGTCTCAAAGTGCTTCCCCACTGATAGCTCAGTCTCCTGCCCTGCCATATTACCCAAGGGGAAGGTGACGTTGAGCTCCTTCTCTGTGATGGAGAGCATTGGTCAAGCAGCTGCAGCGTTATAACGGGGATTGGGCTCAACGGCGTCTTCGTCTCATTGGGCTGGATCGAACCAAAATTTATCTCAGTGTCATTTTCATTGAGTGTGACAGAGGGATTATCTGCACAAGGTCGAACTAATTTCCTGGTGCTACCTTATCGAACTCACCTCATTAACTACCTACCCCACCCCATGGTGCCCCTCTCATTCAATGCCAGCCCTATTCTCCCACCCATCACGGCTGGAGGTACTCACCATCGCACTGATGCCCCTGGGTATTCCGTGATCCCTGGCTCTGGTGCCATCTTTAAAAGGCCAGTGGGCACACAGTAGAGCATTTTTGACGTCGGAGCTGGTTTGTACAGTTTACCCCGATCATGGCAGATAAGGGGCAATTGCACCACAGTTTGTCGACAGGGGCACGGAGGTCCTAGTGGATGGGCTACTACAGAGGGGGACCAATCTCTTCCCAGAGGGTGCTCACACTATCAGACACACCTGGTATGGTCTGAGCTCCCCACCCAGCTCAGTGCAGTATCTGCAGTCTGAAGAAATGTCTAGCAATACAGGACAAGCATCAATAACCTTCCCCACTCTGTCCGGATAAGGGTCACCATATTCTCTCTGGTCCTTCACACTCACTGTATATTTGTTGCAGCAGCGACCCAGAACAACGTTCATGCTCCACCACTCTCACTGCTGCTTGCAGTACCTTCCTTCTCTCTCTCTCTCCCCATTATATCCCCCCCCACACACACACACTAATAACATAGCATGGATACAACACTGTGGACTGACTCCCTCCAGATACCTCACCATATCTCCCCCCACCTACACCAGCACTAACAGCAGAGGTACCCACTCCAACCCTCCCTCCCTCCGTCCCTCCCTTTCTCCCATTCCAGGAGAAACAGCCTGGAATAGGACAGTAAGGGTCAAGCCGAATGGTGGAGTGCCCGATATCCGTTCCCTCACGTCCCCCCCCTCCCCCTGCCATGTTGGGAGGACCCTGGTATGAGCCGGAGAGGACTGGGACGCCTCGAGTGGAGATTCTGAAACGTCCCAGCAACCGAGTAAGGAGCAATGTTCAGTGAAGGGCAATTCTCACTTTTAACTCACTGGCACCTCCGTTTCCCCCCGGCACAACTTAGAAGCCGTGGCCCTGATGCCATCTCCCTTTTGTGTTGAGCTGGTACAAATGGAATCCCCACGGTCTCGGTCGGCAGGAGGGTGAGCTCGCAACACATCGTTTCTATCACATCCCAGGAAAGGAGCACGGAGACTCCCTTCTACACCTCCTCCTGTAAACAGCTCAGATACTGAAACTAATCTGTGAGATTTATTGCTTTCCCCACTTGTCCTGACATCTTCAATAACCTGTTCTCATATACACCCTGGCCCTTTGTTCCTGCACCTCTTTTTTCACGGTACAACCTGTTTTATATTGTCTTTCAATGTCCTTCCTCCTAAAGACCATCACCTCACACTGCGCTGCATTGATCCTCATCTGCTATACACCTGAACACTGCACCAACATACAACTTTCCTGTTGGAGTTCCACACCGTCCTCAACAAACTTTACAATTCTTTCAGGTTTGGTATCTGCAACTATTGAAATTGTCCTACAGTCACACTCCACTCAAAAATACTGACACACACCAAACAGAGCGAGTGAAATATTGACACACTCTCCATGTCTGTATTACTGTCAATGTATAGTGAGTGCCTCTATGTGTCTGTATTCGTGTGTGTATCTGTGTGGGGCGGGTCTGGCAGTCTCTGTGATGTTTAAAGTGATGTAATATGCCCCGATATGAGTTCTGAGTAAGGGTCACTCGATCCAAAACGTCAGCTTTCATTTTTGTCCAAAGATGCTTCCAGAGCTGCTGAGATTTCTGTTGTTGTCAATCTCTGTTGCAGCCCCACCCCGATCCCCCACCCCCTACGCCACTGTAATCGTGGTGAGAAAATGTGTAAACGATCAGAGATTCAGTCTGAGAGGGTGACAGGGAGGGCAGCAACTCGCAGCACAATCCAACCTGAATTTTGATTGCACCACCAAACACACACACACACGCTTACACGCGCGCGCACACACTCACGCACACGCACACACTCGGTTGGTTTGGAGAGGATTGTCATTGTCTTTGGGCCCGAAGATTGGGACATGTTCGTGTGGAGAAATGTCTGCGCTCCTTCTTCAATGTGGAAATGGTTTGTCACAGGGTAGTATTTCCAGCACACAGTATACACATTAAAGCATATTTCCATTACAATTATATCCAAGCAATTCCGAGTGACCCACTTTCCAAGGCGATGGGATTAATTTTAATGCACTTCCAGTAACCTGGAATTTTTAATGTTTTACTCTTAGAAGTAACCTTACATGTGACAAAGGATTGAAAAGACCTAAACCAGACCAGCAGAGTGTGGGCTTGTATCACTTTAAAGAAAAGAGGGAAATGGGGAGGAAGGGAGAGTGGTTTTGACCCAGTTTCAGTGATTCACACCAAAAACAAGAAGAGTTCCCATTGCACAGAGATATAGAGACAGAGATCCACACACTAATGCAGGAACACATGTAACAAGCACAGAGAGATAGACATGCACACAGTGGTTAACAGAGACATATATAGACACACAGGAATAGACAAACACCAACAGAAATATGCAGACACATACTTGGACATGCAAACACACATAGACTCATCGAGTTATACAGGGTATTTGCAAACAGGCCTTTCAGCCCATACAGTCCATGCTGACCATAATCCCAAGCTAAATCATTCCCATTGCCTGCGCTTGGCTCAGATTTGTCCAAATATTCTCTTATTCTTGTACTTAACCAAATACGTTTTAAATGTTATAACTTCACCCACAATCCATCACTTCCTCAGAAAGTACATTCCCTTCACGAACCACATGCTGTGTAAAACATGAATCACTTCACAGGTCTTGATCAGGTGGACCCAATAAATTTGTAGGAAGCTAAGGAAGTGATGCTGGGTCCCTTGCTGAGATGTTGTCATCATCAATAGCCACAGGTGAGATGCTGGAAGTCATGAGTTTGACTAAAGTTTTGCTATTAAACAAAATGGAAAGAAAAAGCCAAGAACTATAGATTGGGGAGCCTGACATCAATGGTGGGCACGGTGTTGGAGGGAATCATGAGCGACAGGATTTAAATGCATTTGGAAAGGCAAGGATTGATTAGGGATAGGCAAAAGTGAGGACTGCAGATGCTGGAGATCAGAGTCAAGATGAGAGTGGTACTGCAAAATAACAGCAGCTCAGGCAGCATCTGACGAACAGCAAAATCCATGATCTGGACAAAAGCCCTTTATATGCATCGTGAAATGGGGGTGTGCGTGGATAATCATGTCTCACTAATTTGATTTTGTTTTTGTTGAGAAGTAACGGACAGGATTGATGATGGCAGAATGCTGGATTTGATCTATATGGACTTCAGTTAGGCATTTGACATAGCTCCCCATGGAGACTGGTTAGCAAGATTCGATCACATGGAATACAGGGAGAATTACCCAGTTGGATACAGAACTGGCTCAAAGGTAGAGGACAGAGGGTGGTGGTGGAGGGCTGTTTTGCAGACTGGAGGCCTGTGACCAGTGGAGTGCCACAGGGATCGGTGCTGGGTCCGCTACTTTTCGTCACTTATATAAATGATTTCGATATGAACATAGGACAGTTAGTACGTTTGCAGATGACATCAAAATTGGAGGTATAGTGGCCAGCAAAGAAGGTTACTTCAGATTACGACGGGATCTTAATCAGGTGGGTCAATGGACCGAGGAGTGGTAGACAGAGTTTAATTGAGATAAATGTGAGTTGCTGCATATTGGAAAGGTATATCAGGGCAAGACTTATACACTTACTGGTAAAATTCTGGGGAGTGTTGCTGAACAAAATGATCTCAGAGTACAGATTTATACTTCCTTGAAAGTGGATTTGCAGGTAGATAGGACAGTGAAGAAAGTATTTGATATGTTATTGGTCAAGTGCATTGTGTATATGCGTTAGGAGACTGGATTGCGACTGTACAGGACATTGGTTTGGGCCACTTTTGGAATAGTGTATGCAATTCTGATCTCCCTGCTCTGTAGGAAGCATGTTGTCAAACTCGAAAGGATTCAAGAAGGGTTTACACTGAGGTTGCCATGATTGGAGGGTTTGAGTTACAGGGAGAGGCTGAATAGGCTAAGCCTGTTTTCACTGGAGAATCAGAGGAGGAGGGTTGATGTTAGAGGTTAGTAAAATCATGGGTGCAAAAAGGGCTCTAACGGGCAATATCTTCATGTAGAGGATGGTCCGTGTGTAATGAGCCTCCAGAGGAAAGTATTGAGGCTGGCACAATTGCAACATTTAACAGGCATCTGTATGGACCGATGAATGGGAAGAGTTTAGATGGAAATTGACCAAATGCTGGCAAATGGGAGGAGAATAATTTTGGCTGTCTGGTTGCCATGGGCACGTTGGACCAAAGGGTCTGTTTCTATGCTATACAGCTCTATGACGCCATGTCTTTTAACAAACTCCCTCCTCTTATCTTAAAACAATCTACCTACCATTCAACATTACCGATACTTCATGATATTATGAACCTCTATAAGGTGAATTCTCAGCCGCCTACGCTCGAGTCGAAAATGTCCGAATCTCTTGAGCCTGTCCTTTTTTGCAAACACTCCATTCCCAGCAACATCCTGATAAACCTCTTCTGAACTCTCCCGAACGTGATAATATTCTCGATATAACATGGCGACCAGAACTGCACAAAGTCCTCCAGGACATGCCACATGAATGTCCTGTGCAATCTGAAAATACCATCCCAACACCTGTACTCAAAGGACAGTTCACTGCTATTCATCATTTATATAAATGATTTGGATGAGAACATAGGAGATATAGCTAGTAAATTTGCAGATGGCATCAAAATTCGAGGTGTAGTAAACAGTTAAGAACGTTACCACAGAGCAAAATGGAATCTTGTTCAGATGGGCCAATGGACTGAGTAGTGTCAGATGGAGTTATATTTAGATAAATGCGAGTTGCTACATCTTGATAAAGCAAATCAGAACATGACTTATATATGATAAAGTCCTGGACAGTGTTGCTGAACAAAGAGACCTTGGAGTACAGGGTCATATTTCCTGGAATGTAGCGTTGCAGGTAGATAGGATAGTGAAGTAGGTGTTTAATATGCATTCCTTTATTGTTCAAACCACTGAGTACAAGAGTCGGGAAGTCATGTTGCGGCCGTGCAGGACATTGGTTAAGCCACTTTTGCAATATTGCGGACAATTCTAGTCTCATTCCTATCGGAAAGATGTTGTAAAACTTGGAAAGTTTCAGAAAAAAATGACAAAGATGCTGCCAAGGCTGGAAGATTTGAGCTCAAGGGAGAGCCGGAATGGGCTGAGGCTGTTTTCTCTGATTCATTAAGGGCTGAAAGGTGAATCATAGAGGTTTATAAAATCATGAGAGGCATGCATAGGGTAAATAGACAATGTCTTTTCCCCAGGGTAAGCGAGTCCACAATTAGAGGGCATAGGTTTAAGATGTGAGGGGAAAGATTTAAAAGGGACCACAGTGGCAATTGTTATGCTTAGAGGATGGTATGTGTATGGAATGAGTTGCCAGAGGCTGGTAAAAATAAAGTATTTAAAAAACTGGATGAGTATATATAAATAGGAAGGGTTCAGACGGATATGGACAGGTGTTGGCAATATTGACAACATTATGTTAGGGTATCTGGTCGACATGGACAAGTTATACCAGAGGGTCCGTTTCCATTCAGTACATCTCTATGACTATGTCTACATAATGAAGAACATCAAGTGAAACACCTTCATAACCATCCTGTCAACATATGAAGCAAACTTCAAGCAATTATGCTTGAAACCCTCGGTTGCTCTGTTCTACAACACGACCAATGGCTCAACATTTAATTGTATATGTTTTTTTTAGTTTGTTTTACCAAAGTACAATACCTTGCATTTATCAACATTAAACTCCATCTGCAATTCTTTAGCACAGTGAGTGATAATACTGGGGAAGAAAGGCTGGAACATTATCAGTTACCTTGTACCATTTGGTGGTTTTAGGAAGAGGACAGTCACACGTTAGAGGTGGGAAACAGTGATCGGTGTTTCAGGCCAGAAAGTATATGCTCTGTCTTTGTCTCTGGTGTTCAGTGTTGATATCTATTCGAGATCCTTCATAGGGCAGAGTCTGTCTGCAGGATTTCATTCCTCATATTGCAGAGTACAGATAATAGCCATTTAAACTGGAAATAATAGACAAGTATTTAAAGATGTTCATAGTTTATCTCGAAGGCAGAGCACATAAACTCGACATCCTACTGTTGAGGCAAGTACCTTGCATTTTTTAACAACGTTATTATTTTGACTGGGCAATTCAGTAAATCCATACCGATCTGGAAGCTGGCATTTAAAGTTAAAAATTTGGGCATGGTTTAGATTTTGTGTAGTCTGTAGTATCCCTGCCTCTGAGGCAGAGCTCTGGATTCTATTCCAATTCCTGAACTTGTCTGGTCGTGTCCCTCGCTCGAGACCAGATTGTCTGGTTTCCGGTGAATCATGTCAGAACAGGCTGATGAACGAACACACAGGAGAATAACGCTGCAACGTTTGGGGCTATTGTGGAGTGGTGGTAGTGTCCCTACCTCTGGCCCCCATAGGTCTAAGTTCTCATCCAACTAGAGGTGTTTGATAATATGTCTGAACGCGTTGACTAAAATTATTTTAAAATTGTGGTTTGATCGAGATGGAAGAGGTGTCAGTATTGAATTTCAGAATTTAAGCACCGGATGACTGAAACCACAGAGGCTGCGTGGGAGACATATTTGCACCTTCTAGAGGTTTATAAATTCATGAAGTGCATGGACAGGGGGTGAGTAGTCAAGATCTTTTCCCCATGCTTGGAAGTCCAAAATTAGAAAGCATAGATTTAATGTGAGAGGGGAAAGATTTTAAAGTGACGTCGGGGCAACGTTTTCACTCAGAAAGTGGAGCGTGTACATAATGAACTGCCAGAAGAAGTGGTGGAGGTAGGTATAATTACAACATTTAAAATGCACCCAGATGGATATATTGGTAGGAAGGATTTAGAATGATATGTTACAATTGCTGGAAAATAGATTAGATTCACTACAGTGTAGCACAAGTCCACACCAACTCTCTGCAGAGTTACCCACCCAGAACCATCTCACCAAATTTACCCCGACTAATGCACCTGACATTATGTGCAACTTAACATGGCCAATTCACATAACCTGCACAATTTTGGACTGTGGGAGAAACCTACGCAGACACAGCGAGAATGTGCAAACTCCACACAGTCAATCAGCTGTGCTAGCAATCAAACGCAGGTCCCTGGTATGGGAGGCAGTACTGCTAAGCACTGAGCCACTGCACCACCCCAAGTAGGGCACGATTAATTTCAGAAATCAGGTTGGCATGGACGAGTTGGTCAAAAGTGTTTGCCTCGGTGCTGTACAACTCTTTAGATTCATCAAGCAATTTGATCTAGGTCCCTGTGTAATTTTCATTGTCCACTATATAGCCAAACTTGGTTTCATCCACAATCTTTCTAACCACGTCTTCTATAATTCTCATCTGAATCATTTGTCTAAATGTCAAAACAAAAATGGATTGAGCAGAAGTCCCTGTGGAACACCACTGTGCACAGTGTCACAAAGTTGGCGCCTTTTCTCTAAAAGCTTCCTTTTCTCAAAGATACTGTGTCCTTGATTTTTTTTTCAGAGGCGTCGTAAATAGTTCCCGGCTCCAAGGTGACTGGTTTGGTACAGAGATAAAACGGTTTTGTGATTAAAGGCATAATGAAAGGGGAGTGGTCAGCTTTCGAGGTGAGCAGTTCAGTCCAAAACCAGTTTGTAGTTTAGCTGTGTGGACAGGCTCTCTCCCTCTCTCTGTCTCTCCTTCTGCCCTTCTAACTTTAACGTGCAATCATTTGTTCCATTTGTACTGTTTTTAAGGGGGGTTCGCTTATTGGGATGGTTGTGTACTTCCAGAACAGCTAATTAAGTCTAGTTTGAATAGATTGAGTTCTGTAGGGGTTCTTTATTCTGTTCTTTGTGTTTCATTGTGTAGTTTTGTGAATATTTTTTGTCTATTTTAAAACCTGATAATTTTCACTGTGCACTTACTGAAACAAATTACAAAGTTATAGTCTGCGCTGCCTGCTCAAGAATATTTTGAGTGGTCCATAACAATAGGCCTCCAGTCTGAAAAACAACCGTCCTCGATAATGCTGTCTCCTGCTATTAGGTAAACACACACACATACACAGACACGTACACGACACACACACACACTTACACACGCACCCAGACACACACAGAGAGACACACACATACACAGACACAAAGACACGCACACAGAGACACACAGACACATGCACACGCACAGACACACACACAAAGACAACACATGCACACAGACACACACGGACGCACAAAGAGACATACACACACACAGACACACACACACAGATACACACGTGCATGCGCGTGCCGCACACACACACATCTTAGCGTCTTTAGGATATAAGTCGATAAGTTATGATTAAAGATGGGCTCAAGGCTTGTTGTTAGACAGTAGTAGAACTGGCTTGAAAAACATGTCAGCCATGATCAATAGTTCAGTAGACTGGATGGGCCAAATGGCCTTTTTACTGCTCTAATTTTGTACGCACTATGGTACGTGCATTCGTCTGTGTTAGTGTGTGTATTTGCAGGTGCATGTGTGTCTGTGTGTCCGTGTTTTTGTGTTTCTGTGATGTTGAGTGTGTCTGCGTGTGCACGTCTGTGTGTGTGTTTGAGTGTGCCTGTGTGTGTATGTCTGTGTGTGTTTGAGTTTGTCTATGTATGTATCTGTGTGTGTCTGCATATATTTGTGCTCCTCATTACTTTTAGTAATAGAAATATCAATGTACATTTTTGTAATTTCTACACTGTTTGTCGTTCATCTTTACATCATAGCTTGAGGAACTTTGTTTTAGTCATGAATTTGTTATTTTAACAGAGAAGGAAATCTGTATGACTTCTTCCTAGGAAGGCCCTGACCCAATGTGAGACCTATATTATAAGCCATATCATCAAACTGGTCACACCGATAATTTGCTGTGACCAATAGAGGAGTGGCAGTAGAAAAGAAAACAGTGACTCAACAACCCAGGGAAATCTGGACCGGTGAGCCTGACATCAGTGGTGGGTGAGTTGTTGGACGGGATTCTGAGGGATAGCCAATTGCATGCATGTTCAAAGGCAAGGTTTGATTGGGGATAGTCACCATGGCTTTTTGCATGAGAAAAGGTCTCACACTAATTTGACTGAGTATGTTAAAGAGGTGACAAAGCAGATTGATGAAGACAGTGTTGTAGATGCTTTCCATATAGACTGGAGCAAGTTCTTCGACAAGATTCTGCATATTAGGCAAGTTAGTAAGGATAGGACACATGGGAATCAGCGCACCCAAGAAAATTGAATAAAAAATTAGATTGAAGGAAGGCGACAGAGGTTGGTAGAGGATTGCTTTTCAGACTGGAGGCCTGTGAACAGTAGTGTGCCACAAGGATCAATGCTGAGCCCACTGCTTTTCGTCATTTATATAAATGATGTGGATGTGACCATAGGTGGTAAGGGTAGCAGGTTTGAAGATTACACCAACATTTTTGGTGTTGTGGGTAATGAAGAAAATTATCTCAGAGTCCAATGAGACCTCGATCAAATGGGCTCATAGGCTGACGATTGGCAGATGGTGTTTAATTCAGATAAATGTGAAGTGCTGCATTTTGGGAAGCAAATCGGGGTACTTAATGGAAATATATTCGAGGATGTTGCCGAGCAACGAGAGAGAGAGATGTAGCTGCAACGCTCCTTCAAAGTGAACAGGATAGTGAACAAGGTGTTTGGCATGTTTGCCTTCATTGGTCAGAGCATTGAGTTTCGGAGTTGGGATGTCATGTTACAGCTGTACAGGATGTCAGTGAGGCCACATTTTGGAATACTGTGTGCAGTTCTGGTCTCCCTGCTGTACGAAGGTTACTGTGAAACTTGAAAGGGTTCAGAAAGGATTTATAAGGATGTTGCCAGGTTTGGAGAGTTTGAGCTATAAGCAGAGGCTGAATAGGCTAAAGCGGTTTTCCCTGCAGAATTACGGGCTTAGCGCTGACCTGATAGAGGTTTATAAAATCATAAGGGGCATTGATTTTGTAAATAGAAAAGGTCTATTTCCCAGAATAGGGGATACTAAAAATAGAGGGTATAGGTTTAAGGTGCGAGGGGATATATTTTAGATGGAAGTTAGAGGCAATGTTTTCATACAGAGGGAGGTGTGCATATGGAATCATCTGCCAGAGGAAGATGTGGAGTCTGGCATCTTGATGGGTATCTGAATAAGGAGGTTTAGAGGAATATGAGCCAGATGCGGGCAAATCAGACTCGATCAGATTGGGATGTCTGGTCAGTGCGGACAAATTTGCATGCTATATGACTGTTATAAGAGGGATGAGGAGACATTCTAAACAGGCATTTCAAGTGGGAATTCTCTTCCCCACAAGTTTGAGATGCCTCTTTGTTTACATTGATTCAAAGCTGAGTTAGTTAAATATTTGGCAGAGAAGTGAGTCATGGATACAGGATACAGTCAGGAAATAGGGGCTGTGACCATAACCTGATCAGCCACAATCTTAGTGCCTGTTGGAGAAGGCTCAAAGTGTCTAATGGCCCACTCCTGCTACTCAGTCCCATGTTTCTGTGTTCCATTCAGTCCCTCAAACCTGCTAGACAGGAACAGTTAGAGGCTAATACTGCGACATCCTGGTGCACAGAAACACAGGAAACCATTCAGCCCCTCAAAACTGTCACATACAATTTGGGCTGGTTTGGAAAATGTAATTGGAAAACCCAGTTTGGGTATCAAAGAGGTCGCTCATCTCTCTTTATTGAGCTTCCCCTCTCTGCAACATGTGCTTCATATGTTGATCATGTTGTAGACCCAGTTTCACTGTGAATACAGCCCCAACACCTCAGCCAGAGATGGTCCAGACAATCTGGTAATATTCAATATCAGAGCTTCCAGGAACACAACACCCTCTTCTTTCCTATAATAGAATGTGAGAATGCCACAAACAGGGATATGTCATTCATCCACATGCCCCCTCCCCCCGCAAGCATGTCTTCACCCACAATAAGATCATAAGATCTAATATCCTCTTTCATGTCCAGTTCTTCACAGCCCTCAACTCTGATTGGTCAAAAAGCACTCCTTACCCTCACACTGTGACCTATTGATATGAGCAAAAGACTTGAACACAAGGGCTCAGGGAAGAGTGACCAGCCCTGACATCAAGGCATCATTTAACTAAGAATGTTCTCAAGAAGCCTGAGTAGGATTGCACTTAATGTGAATGAGTTGTAAACTTTCCTGGTTAGAATGGTTTAAAGTATAAAGCACAATGATTGTGGTTTGTGGACAAAAAGTCCATGCAGTCCTGGACATGTCTGCAAAAGATCCTCAAGGTAGTTCCTCAGCACAAACAGCTTCAGCTGATTCATAAAGATTAGAAGTGGGAGTGTTCACTGAAGGTCACACAAATATTCAGGAAAAATGTCCCCATTCAGCTCCTGAACTAGTTTGTGTCCATGTGCAGCAAGACCTCGACAACATTCAGGTTTGTGCTGTTGGAAGTATCGGTAACATTCATGTAACAGTGTTACTGGACACTGCACATTTCCACAGTTAAAAGGAGGAGATTATTCAGCTCCTCACGCTAGCTTCACAGAAATATAAGGAAGTCATTCAGCTCAATGAAATTATTGGAGAAGTGTAGAGATAGCCCATTTAGTGCAGCCAACGAATTATACAAGAAGAGAAGTAGTCACGTGTTATAGAAGACAGCAAAAATAATTGAAGGCGTTGGCCTAGACTCGATCAACAATTAAGTCTTCTGATACAGTAATATCCCATAAGCATGTACTTGGCAAAAAGGAAAGATCAGACACAGATTCTCAGATGCAGTTCTCCAATCTAGGAGGGAAAACAAATCCACTGAAGCTTCCAACTCTGTGGTGACCCCAATCGCTTCTGATGTTACTGAGAAACCAAAACACTTCCTGTAATGTGGCTGCCAGAACTGCACACAGTATTCTATCTATGGCCTAACCAATGGCATGTTTAACTCCTATTATGTCGCCTCGATGAATAAACACTATGCCGACAGTCCCGTGTGATTTCTTAACTGGCTATTACACTGTCACATTCAGGAATGTGTGGAGAAGCACTCTCTGACCTCCCTAGTGTTCTGCTATTCATTGAATTCTCCCCTCTCTAGTTCCTTGATCCAAAGTGCATCACATCCTATTTATCAGGGTTCCATTCCATCTTCCATTGATCTGACCATCTGCCCATTCCACCTGTATCTTCCCCTAACATAAGGCCTTTCTCCTCACTGCCAACCACCTGCCCAATCTTTGTGTCAAACACAAAATTGCTTATTACGCTCAGCCCTCACCCCCCCCACCACCCCCTCCACATTCATATTTACATCATTTATGAATACCACAAACAATTAGATACACTGCACATCTCGCTGTGGTACACCACCAGACACTGGTCTATCGCTACCACCTTCCCAGTGACTTGGGACCACATAGCTGTTTTCTTGTCCTCCAGCACCTCCCTTGTGTGGTCAGATTCGACTAAAACATTTAGGTCAGGACATTTCCTCTCTTGTCTCCTGCGATACAACTCATCTGGACATTACATTATCCAAAACCATTAATTCCAACTTGCATCTTATATCAATCTGCTCAAGAGTTTCCCAGTCCATCTTCTTGAATTCTGTACCTGCATCTTCCTTTCCCAAATAAAACAGATGTGAAGCTCTCATGTCACAGTCTATCAATGTTCCCCGGTTTCACATACTGATTACCCCATTGGTTTCGAAATGGGTTCTGATTATTCTGTTTAGCTTGATGTTTTTGTCGAACATCTTGGGTTCTGCGTAACTTTGCCTGCTGCACTTCTCCATGCTCCTGTATGAATCAGTCTGCTGTGGGTGAATTTTCTAAGTTTCCCTGAGATCACCTCTCATTCTTTGAAACAGTACAGAACACAGGTATAATCTTATCCACGCTGCATGCAGTCTGTGCAGAACACCTTTACTTCGATATTCCAATTTCCGTTAACTGAAGGCCAACTTCACTTTTACCTTTTCATTTTCCAAAGTCGCCCCTGAACCATGTTGGTTCAATTTTATTTACTGTTCACTTTCTGAACTCTTTAACATCCACCTGAATATCAAACTATATCACACCCAATAGTTCTCCATTGTCTCCCCCTACAAGAAACATCATCAAACCATTTCAAAAATAGTTTGTGAACAGAGATTATTCGGTGCAATCCAAGATGGCGGCGATCCAGTAGGACTGCCCTGCTGAACTCTGCACTATAACCCAGACAGATTGATGCATTCACCCTCTGTTTCTTCCCTATTGTGGTAAAATCGGAGGTTTTTGATACCCAGTATTGTTCTATGCCATTTTAAGTGAGTTACGGAAAATGACTAAGGGAAAAGGACCATGAGGATCACAACCAGCAGAGCATAGCAGCAATGGATACGCCCGTGGCTGTGACGTTGGCCTCTGCGAACGCTCCAGGGGACTTATCTGTGGAGTAGAGCCTGGTCTTGGAGTTCAGAGCCTGCGAGAGAAGATTGATTCAGCGATGGAGGAGACCCGAACCAGGCTGGAACTGATCTCAGCCAAGCTGCAGAAGCAGGATCAGGAGAGTCAGCGTCTCGGGCCGTACATCGTCGAGGTGGAACAGTGGACCGTGGCTTAGGAAACCATGGCAGAATCCTCGGCGGGTCGAGTCCAAGCCCTGGAATGGGAGGTAAGGGCCTTAGTAGAGTAGCTCGACGACCTCGAAAATCGGGGCCGTCAGAAGAACATCAGCCTGGTCGGGCTGCCGGAACGAGAAGAAGACGGCCAGCTCGTCAACTTCTTTTCGTTTCTCTCACTTACCGCCGAATGAGAAAGTTGGTTTGGGGGTGGTGGGGGTGGTTACATTTTGTTTCACCCGGACTGCCTGAGGTCAAAGTATGGATGGGACGGATTTAATTTTCTTGTTGTAAGACACGTGCAACTTTTTAAAACATGGTTTTGCCTGGATTTGGTGAGCAGCTTCAGCTCGGAGGAGCCATGGGGGATTAATGGGTAATATGTACACCCTCTGCAGGAAGGGGGGATCTCTCCACTTATTTGTGTTATATGTTGGTTCATTTTAGAAATAGGTTTTAAAAGTTTTGATTTGATTGTTATTATAGATATAGTTTCAAGTTTGTATGAACTGTTTACTGCTTTCACTTGGCCCGCTTCTCCCAGTGGGTCATGGGCTGCTTCAGATGGTTATGGCTAACCGCTCTTTTAATGGTGCACGTGGAACCTTAAGGAGAGTCACTCACTCATTAATAGAAAAAGATACTTTCAAGCCTCAGAAAGGAAGGGGTCGATGTAGCCTTGTTGCATGAAACACATCTAACTGATAAGGAGCACTTAAAGTTACAGCAGGGAAGGTTTGGCCCGGTGTTTATTTCATCCTTTAATTCAAAAAGTAGAGGAGTAGCTTCACTCATTCATACAAACCTTCCACTTCAGTGGTTTGACCAAATTAACGACGAACGTGAGTGGTTTCTGATTCTTAAAGCTTTAATACATGGAGAGGAATATGGGACCTTGTTTCATATTGCCCCCAGCACACACCATCAAATGCGCTCTCCAGGTTGATGACCCTTGGGGAACATTGTACAATTAAAAGGGAGACTTTAACCGACTTATGGATCCCGAAGTTGCTCAGATGTCAAGGGGTCTCACGGGTATTTCCCCGCCATCAAGTCAGCTGGTGGACCTGAACAGGGAGCTGCGTTGGTGGACGTTTGAGATGTCTTCACCCTGAAGGTAGGGACTTCACCTTTTTTCTAACCCACGTAAGTGCTATACCAGCATTGACATAATTTTTGCCCCATTGGTCTTTTTAAATTCGTTGCTGCCCTGCAAAATTCTGATCATGCAGCAGTGTACGTGGATGTGAAGGCCGATGGCGATGGGACAGGCTCACAGCACTGGCGCATGGATCCTTGCCTCCTGAAAGATAGCAAAATCATTGAGTACTTTTCGCGGGAATTTAAGTTTTTATTGGGAACTTAACTTGGGTATGGCCAGTAATCCATCTGTGTTCTGGAAGACTGCCAAGGCCTATGCAAGGGGTTTGATTATTTCTTACTCGGTGACTCGGAAGCAGCAGAAGGGAAAGCAGTTGTGTATGCTCAAGGCTTGGCTGAAGGCAGCTGAGACAGCATACTTTGACAGACTGTCTGTAACTGAGTTAAAACAGATTACAGCCCTCCGGGCTTCTCTGAACACTGCGCTCACCCAGACAGCAAAGAGGGAGATTTCCTTTGCGAAACAGAGGTTATTCGAGTATGGTGCTAAACTGAGAAGGTGTTTGGCTCACTTGACCAGAAAGAATAGTGCCCCCAAGCTATTACTTCCATTAGAGAGGGTGCTGGTACTATGACCTGCGCTCCCAAAAGGGTTAATGCAGCATTCCGAAAGTTCTACTCTGCATTGCTCCAATCAGAGGATTGTGCGGACAGATTGGTGAAAACGGAGTCATTTTTAAGACCCTGGACCTCCCAGGTATAACTTCAGAGTAGGAGTCTCTTTTGAATGCCCTGTGACATCCAAGAGATACAGGATGCGGGAAGGCAGCTCCAGAGTGGCAACCCGACCGGCCCAGATGGCTTGTGGAGTGAGATTTGTAAGGAGTTCATAGACGTGATGGCTGAGCCAATGTTGGATAATTTCAATTATTCTTGTGGACAGGACTGCCTCCCATCCTCTCAGAGAGAAGCAAACATTTCTCTTATTCTCAAGAGAGGGAAAGTCCCAGAGGATTGCCTATTCGTATAGGCCTATACTGTTATGAAACGTGGAATTTAAAATTTTGTCGAAAATACTAGCATTGAGGCTGGATAAGATCTTGTCCTTCATTGGGAAAGAGGACCAGACACGTTTTATTAGGAGTCACAGGTTCCCGATTAATATTAGGAGAGTGCAAAATATGGTTCAGGTGTGCCAGCAAGGTCGATTCTAGACTTGGTGGTCTCGCTGGATGCAGAGAAAGCATTTTATTGGGTGTAGTGGCCATAGCTCTTTTATGTAATGGAACCATTTTGCCTTGGAGGTGTCTTTGCCTGTTGGATATAGAATTATATTGTGACGCAACAGCAACAGGAGTTCTCACTAATGGTATAAGGTCTAATGGTATAATTTTAGCATCGGCAGAGGCAGCAGACAAGGGAGCCCCTTTCGCCGTTATTATTTGTATTGATGATTGAGCCATTGGCAGAGGCCACCCAGAGCGGTCCCATTATAACTGAACGGGTGGTAGGGTCAGGAAGGCATAACATCATCCTTTACACAGATGACGTTCTTCTCTTTCTAACTAACCCGATGATATATTTGCCCCGTTTAATAGAAGTGATTGATTTATTTGAATCTTTCTCGGGGTATAACATCAATTTTATGAAATCGGACGCCATGCCTGTTCGGGTGTTATTCGAGTACCTGAACATGGGGGGTGCAATCCGATTCCCTTTCAGATGGTCACAAGAATGTCTCCTCTATTTAGGCATTTTTATCACACCGGCCTTCAGTCAATTATATAAAGCAAACTTCATGCAGGTGCTCGAGAAGATAAGACAGGACCTTCGGCTCTGGAAAGATATTCCAATATCCTGGCTGGGTAGAATACCTCCGGTTAAAATGAATGCACTTCCTCGTTTCTTCTATCCCATGCGAATGTTCCTTTTGATGCTCTCCAGGTCAGTTCTATGGAGGCTTTACAGTTGGTTAAGCTTGTTTATCTGGCACCACAGGTGGCCTCTTATGAAGTTAGCCAAATTGCAGCTTCTGCAGGAGGTGAAGAGTGTGAATTTTCTGGACTTTAAGAAATACCAACTAGGTTCCCTGCAATCGTATGTGGCTGATTGAGCTTGCAAAGAACTGCGGTCAGTTTGGCTGGACATTGAGGCATCCCAGGCAAAATGTCCCCTCATTAATCTGTTGTTCATTACCAAGACGAGGACTGTTATGAACCATTGCAGAAATCCAATTGTCCTTAAAATAGTTAAAGCCTGAAAAAGGTGCAACAAAGTGAGGGCAATTTACAAAAACAAACTTCCCCTTTTACTCCCATTGTAGGATTGGTAGGATCCCAGCTGGGATTGATGGATTCTGCCTTTCGGCTCTGAGAGTCCAGAGGAATTTCCTGTTTAGGAGAATTATTTGACATGGTGGTCATGATGGTTTTCGAGCAGCTGAGCCAGAAATATGAGTTATCTTGGAGGGGCCCCTTTCCTTACTTTCAAATGATGAATTGTATACAGAAAAAAGACTACATTAATGGTTAGTCCCCATAGGTCAGAAATGGAGAGAAGAGTGCTCTCTCGGTCAGCACCCTCTATCATTTATTAAGAGGTAGTGTCTCAAAGGATATAGAGCGGCTGCATGGAATCTGGGCTCAGGAATTGTGGGTGGAGGTCTCACCAGAGGAGTAAGAAGATATTTGGGAGATCGTAAGGAAGATTTCAATTTGCAATAGGATGTAGACTATGCAGTTGAAGGTACTCCGCAGGTTTAATTGACACCCGAGCAGCTTGTCAAATTTAAGACAGGAGCGTCCTCAATGTGCCCCAAATGTACAATAGATGTTGATACACTTACCTATTGCTTGTGATCATGCAACAAGCTTCGTAGGTATTGGTGCACTATAGCAAGTTTTTTGGGAGGGATTTTGGGAACCGAGGTCAAGGCAAATCCGGTGCCCCTCCTCTTGTGTTCGCTGAATCCTACCTCTTTGGACTTGCATGGGAATAAATTGTTTAGTATTCTTTAAATTTGTGCAAGGAAGAACATTCTGATGAACTGTGTTCCAGGAAACCTCCCAGGACTCTGATCGTGGTGTAGATTAGTTATGGAGCCCATCCCCCTCGACTTCCTTATGAGTATGGGCACCAGAAAAAAGGAACATTGTTATAGGACGTGGCGGCCCTATTTCAACCATATAGACATGGTTTTATTGGCTATATTGGTCAGGGCATTGGTGTAACAGTGAGGGCTCTGAGAGGAAGAATTCTGAACAAATACGGGTATGGCAACTCATGCTACCGGTGATTGGTAGGATTGTGCTGGGTGTTGTAACTTCATGTAATTGAATTTAATTTGCCTTGGTTCAGCTCGGTTTAATCTATGCTTTGTTTTGATTTTGTTTTGACATCAGCCCATTTACTTTGTGCACAGGGAAGAGAATGAGTCCATTCAGCCACTCATGCCTCTTACACAGCAACCAGAGTAGGTCATTTCACACCATGCGTCAATTATACAGGATTGGAGGGAACGAAGAGAATATAGAGACGTGAGAATTCAAGTTTATCACCTTCACGATGGAATTATAAAGTAGTGAGAAAACTGCTGGAATTTAAGAAAATTTTTAAAATCGATTATTCAGGAATTAATGAAAGGACATTTACAGAGTCAAGCCACAATCCATCATTATCAACATAATTTTACAAAGGATGAATCGTATTTTCATTATTTGTTTGAGTCTTTAAGAATGTGACAAGCAAGCTGCATAATGAGGATCCTGGAGATGTAAAATCAGGACTTGCAGAAGACATTGAATAAGGTGTGCACAAAAGATTAATCTGCAGAATAAGATCGCATATGGTTAGAAGTAATTTATTCGCTTGGATGTAGGATTGACGAAACAAAGAAATGCATTGAATTGGAATAACTGGTCTATTTTCTGTTTCCAAAAATACCATAGGGCTCAGTCCCCAGGCCCGAACTATTAGCAATAAATACGATCACCTATTTGAGGAGATGGACATGCTATAATCAGTTTTTCAGAAGACACTGACTCAGGTGAGAAAGTGTAATGAAGGTTAAGGACAGGTTGCGCCATTATTTGGCAGATGAAATGAAACAATGAAAAGTATGAGACCGTTTTCGTCAGTGTAACAGAAAGGCAACTTACTATCCAAACAGAGGGAAACTACAGAGTGCTTAGGTACAGAGGGATCTGGTATCCTCATCCATATCGCAAAAGACACAGATGCAGGTATAGCAGATAAAGGCAACTGCAAATTTGGTATTTATTTCTGAAAGAATAAAGCGAGAGAGGTACTGCTGCAATAATGCTAGGCATTTGTGAGATCGCAATTGAGTACTGTGTACAGTTTTGGTGTCCTGACTGCAGGAGGGATGTAATTACCATGGAGGCAGTTCAGAAGAGGTATACTAGACTGATTCCAGAGATAAGGAGTTTGTCCGCTGAATAAAGATTGTGCAGTTCAGGCCTATACTCGCTGGAGTTTAGAAAAATGGGAGGAGATATCACTGAGGACTGGACAATGCTAAAGGTGATTGATAATGTCGATATGCATTGGTATTTTCTCATGTGGGGCAATCGACAACAAGACTTCATAGTTTTAGGATAAATGGAGAGGAATTAAAACAGTGATGAGAGAACTTCAGTCGAAGGATTGTAAATCAGTGTAATTCACTGTTCCAGAGTGCAGTGGATGCTGGGATATTGAGTAACTGAAGGGATACGGAGAGTGGGCTGGAAAGTGGGACTGAGACCAAGAGGATATCAGCCGTGATTGTATTCAATAGTGGAGCAGGCTGACATCAGCCATGGTTGTATTCAATAGTGGAGCAGGATGACATCACATATGATTGCATTAAATGATGGAGCAGGCTAATATCAGCCATGAATGTATTCATTGGTGGAGAGCACTGACATCAGCCATGATTGTATTCAATGGTGAAGCAGGCTGACATCAGCCATGATTGTATTCAATGGTGAAGCAGGCTGACATCAGCCATGATTGTATTCAATGGTGGAGCAGGCTGACATCAGCCATGATTGTATTCAATGGTGAAGCAGGTTGACATCAGCCATGATTGTATTCAATGATGAAGCAGGCTGACATCAGAAATGATTGTATTCAATGGTGGAGCAGGCTGACATCAGATATTATTGTATTCAATCGTGTATCAGGCTGACATCAGCCATGATTGTATTCAATGATGAAGCAGGCTAATATCAGCCGTGATTGTATTCAATGGTGGAGCAGGCTGACATCAGAAATGATTGTATTCAATGATGAAGCAGGCTGACATCAGCCGTGATTGTATTCAATGGTGGAGCAGGCTGACATCAGCCATGATTGTATTCAATGGTGAAGCAGGCTGACATCAGAAATGATTGTATTCAATGGTGGATCAGGCTGACATCAGAAATTATTGTATTCAAAAGTGGATCAGGCTGACATCAGCCATGATTGTATTCAATGGTGGAGCAGGCTGACATCAGAAATGATTGTATTCAATGAT
This sequence comes from Chiloscyllium plagiosum, assembly GCF_037043375.1. Classification (NCBI taxonomy): domain Eukaryota; kingdom Metazoa; phylum Chordata; class Chondrichthyes; order Orectolobiformes; family Hemiscylliidae; genus Chiloscyllium; species Chiloscyllium plagiosum. Next base: position 54,473,299 of record NW_028270186.1, on the reverse strand, counting down.
GAAGCAGGCTGACATCAGCCGTGATTGTATTCAATGGTGGAGCAGGCTGACATCAGCCATGATTGTATTCAATGGTGAAGCAGGCTGACATCAGAAATGATTGTATTCAATGGTGGATCAGGCTGACATCAGAAATTATTGTATTCAAAAGTGGATCAGGCTGACATCAGCCATGATTGTATTCAAAAGTGGATCAGGCTGACATCAGCCATGATTGTATTCAATGGTGAAGCAGGCTGACATCAGAAATGATTGTATTCAATGGTGGATCAGGCTGACATCAGAAATTATTGTATTCAAAAGTGGATCAGGCTGACATCAGCCATGATTGTATTCAATGGTGGATCAGGCTGACATCAGAAATTATTGTATTCAAAAGTGGATCAGGCTGACATCAGCCATGATTGTATTCAATGGTGGATCAGGCTGTCATCAGAAATTATTGTTATCAATAGTGGATCAGGCTGACATCAGCCATGATTGTATTTAATGGTGGATCAGGCTGACATCAGCCATGATTGTATTTAATGGTGGAGCAGGCTGACATCAGAAATGATTTTATTCAATGGTGGAGCAGGCTGACTCCGGCCATGATTGAATTCAATGGTGGAGCAGGCTGACATCAGCCATGATTGTATTCAATGGTGAAGCAGGCTGACATCAGCCATGATTGTATTCAATGGTGGAGCAGGCTGACATCAGCCATGATTGTATTCAATGGTGAAGCAGGCTGACATCAGCCATGATTGTATTCAATGGTGGAGCAGGCTGACATCAGCCATGATTGTATTCAATGGTGGAGCAGACTGGAGGGGCTGGATTGCTGACTGATGTTCCTCGTCCTTATTCGGCCCTTCAAACGTGTTACACAGGAATGGGGGAGGGCTGGTTATCGGACAGAAAAAGCAGGCACTCCGGATAAGTCCGATTTATTCAGTTTAAAAGAATGTAACCAGTAGGGTCACACAGTGACCAGTGCAAGGTCCTCAGCTATTTACCATCTATATCAATGATCTAGAGGAGTGGAACAAATGTACTGTAACTAAGTTTGCCAATGGAACTAAGATAAGAAGGAAATTAAATAATCAATGGAAGTTGTAGAGTCTGTAAATGTATATGGACAAGTTAATCAATGGATAAAAGTTTGGCAGGTGGGATTTAACATCATATAAAACCTATCATTTTCTTCCAGGAAGAACGGCAGCCAGTATGTTACTGAAATACAGAGGGATTACAGGACTTAGTGACACCGTGTGTACTGGAGGGTTCACTCTGAGCCGTTCAGACATGGCAAGTGTTTCTCCATCACCCTGATCGTCTGCTGCCTGATGTTCCCAGGGGGCCTATTGCTCTCATCCACCATATATTTCCTCCGTCACTGAATGATGACCCTGAATGATGATCGGAGAGATGGTGGAGCTGTCACCCACTCCTGCCTGGAAAGTTCCGGAACGTAGAAGCTGAATGAAACTGTGACCCAAAAACCACTGGTAGCACGGTCCTCCCCCTGATGTGAAGCTGCAAGTCGTGTTGAAGGAGGAGACACCGCTCTGTGACCAGCTCCTTGTTCAGTCAGGGTCCCCTCACACTCTGCTCCTTGGTTAGGTGGAGCTTGGGAAGCTGGTCCTGGAAAACCCGTGGTGAATCCAGCAGATCCCTTTCCCCAGACACATGCATTCGTGATTTCAGAGCTTCCCCTCTCTGAAGCCTCTGCTCCATTTGTTGTTCATGTTACAGACCCAGATGCTGTTACTATCGTCCCCATGCTCCATCCACAGTTGTGTCACCAAATCCTCAGGTCTTCCTGAATGTCTGAGGCAGCTCACAGCACTACCTCCAACAAAGCATTCCCAGCACCTCCACTAACTTTCCAATAACAGGAGTCATTCAGGAGCCCCTCAGTTCCATGTTTGATGCCTGGTAATTAACAATAGTACTCGAGGGGCTTCCTCGTGTAACTGACCTCATGATCAGCTGAAAGGGACAAACACAGATGTTCAGTGAACAGGCACAGACCAAGTTTCAAAGACGTGTCTCAAAGCTGCTGGGACCCTCTGTCTAACATGGAACACTACATGGGACACACCGGGAAGTGAACAACAGCCCAACACACACTCTACTGTTCATGGATCACCACATGGGACACACCAGGCAGTGAACAGCCCGAGACACACCATTTCATTGTTTCTGAGCTTCACAGTGCCAGCTCTTGATGCATTAAGGATCCAAATGGGACCCACAGCCGTGATGTATAGAAGAGCATGAGCCGTGCACTTTGCATGTTGTTTCTGAACTTCATAATTACGTCCCCAGGGATTCAGGGATATTAGCACCAACGGTTAGGTTAATTCCAGAAAGACGGATGCCCGTGTTATATTTGGATGATTACTTGATCAACAAGTTGAATAAACATGGCTCTTCTCAGAGAAATGGGATTAGCTGGACGAGTCAGACGCTGGCGGGTCCAATAACAAGAGTAAGAACATAAAATAAATATGCTGACAGATCAGCTCAAATGGTCAGTTATGCCCGATACCATCTCCACCTCACAGAATCAGACATCATAATCCAGATGAGATATCTATTCAGCGTGAAGCACTGTGCAGACGAGGCTAGTGTAGTGCTCAATACAACCCAGCAATCTGTACGGACTGTGCAGACCACATCAGTCAACGGGGGGTTGTGCAGTGAATAACTCAGTAAACCTGGAGCAGTTACCCTTCCAGCATGTAGAGCTGTGTCCACCATCCCAGTACATCGCTCAGTAACACTGTGTTTGATCACTGCACACTGTCAGGAAACTTGCAGCCCATGCTGCAAGTGACAGGATGTGCAACTCCCATCCATTTCAGCTCCATATCTTCATTGTGCCAGGCGTTTTAGAACATCTAGTCAAGAGGAAGGATGAAGCTTACAGAAGGTTGAAAAGGCAAGGGTTAGGAAGTGCCCTAGAAGGTTGCAAGGTAACCAGGGTGGAAATGAAGAATTAACTCAGGAGAGATAAAAGTGTGCATGATAAAGCCTTGGCAGATAGAATTAAGGTAAAACCTAAGACGTTCTACACTTACGTGAGAAACAAGAGGATGGCCAGAGTGAGGGTAGGGCTGATCAGGGATAGTGGAGGGAACTTGTGCCAGGAGTTGGAGGAGGTAACGGAGGTTCTTAATGAATGTTTGCTTCATTATTCACTAATGAGAGGGACCTTCCGAGGACAGCATGAAACAGGCGATTATGCTAGAACAGGAGGATGTGTTGAAAAATGTGAGAAACACACGGATAGATAAATTTATTTGGCCAAACAGGATATGCCCTAGGATACTATAGGAAGTGAGAAGAGATTGCTGCGCATTTTGCGATTATCTTTGCATCCTCACTGTCTACTGGAGTCGTGCCAGTTGACAGGAGGCTGGCAAAAGTTAATGACTGGTTCAAGAAAGGGAATAGGGATAATCCTGGGAAATATTGGCTAACCAGTCTTACACCAGTGACGGGCAAAGTATTGGAGAGGATTTGAGAGACAGGATTTATGAATACTTGGAAAATTATAAATGATTAGAGACAGTCAGCATGGCTTTGTGAGGAGCAGGTCATGCCTCATAGATCTTATTGAATTCCTTAAGGATGTGACAAAATACGTTGATGAATTAGAGCAGTGGCTGTGGTATATATGGATTACAACAAGGCGTTTGATAAAGTTCTCCACGGTAAACTCATTCACAAAATAAGGAGGCATGGCTTACAGGGAGATCAGGTTGTCTGAATGCAGAATTGGCTGGTCCACAGAAGACAGAAGGTGGTGGTAGGTGGAACAAATGCAGCCTGGAGCTTGGTGACTAACTTGGTGATCTGTTCTGGGACCTCTGCTCTTTGTGATTTTTTAAATAAGAGAGTTAGATGATGAATTGGAAGGGTGGGTTCATAGGTTCGCCGATGTCACGAACTTTAGTGGAGTTGGTGGTTAGTATGGAGGGCTGTTGTAGGTAGCAACAGGACATTGACAGAACTGAGCTGATGAGTGACAGATCGAGATAAATCTGGAACAGCGGGATCTTGGGATCCATGTCTATAGATCCTCAAAGTTGCCATCCAGGTTGGTGCTGTTGTTTAGAAGGCGTATGACGAGTTGGCTTTCACAGCCGGGGAGATCAGTTTCAGAGCTGTGAGGTTTTGCTGCAGCTCTATAATCCCACTGTTTAACCCACTGTGATGAAGTTGAATGCTGTTCTGCATTGAGAGCTTGTAAGCACTTGTCATATGTCTAGCTAATATTTTCAGAGTTTACTGTACTGAAACTATGTGACAATTAGCTGTGAAACAGATATGTTGAGCTTTGGTTGCTCTTTTAACAACTATTCGAATTTAAACAACCAAGTTTAAATAATGTCCCACTATACTAAACCCATTCAATTTTAAATTTATTGTTTTGCCAACATCAAACCAAGGAGATGAGCTGATGTTGAGGGAATAAAGAGGCGCGCATTTTGAAAGTTAGACAGAGAGTAAACTGCCAGCCTGAGAGTCTGCCATGAACAACATTCTCTGTGTAAGATACATTTTTGAACGAAATATCCTTGAATTAAAAGACAGAACATGACCCAGGGAGATATTCAGTGGAAAGAAGGAGGGCATTGGAGACTACAGCCACTGTCTGGTTTGTGTAATTTTAATAGTTGTTCTTTAATTGGAAGAGGATATTGTTAAAGGTGGAGGAATATAACAAACAGTTCAGAGAAAGGGAAGTTTCGAGTTGGGCATAACTGTTGTTTTCAATGTTCACTTTTAGAATTAAGGAATACATTGATGTTATTTCCTGTTAAGTAGTGGAATTCGCGAGCTCTCTGTCACTCGACTTTAACGGATTATGAGTGAGGTGAGCTTTTCTGCATGTTTGGTTCATTAGCAGAAATGTTCATCGCCGTGTCACAACACCACACTAGTAATACCGTGTTCTGGTCACCCCATTAAAGGAAAGAGTTGGAAGATATAGAGCGATGCAGAAAATTACTTATGGAACAGCAGAAAGATTGACACAAGCCACACAGAGTGAGTGAAATATTGAGAAAGTCACCACGTGAAAAAATAAACACTGGCAGATTCCTGATGTTGATATAAATGTCAATGTGGCAGTGGGTGTAGAGTGAGTGATGACTGGGTATCTGTGTGTGCGTGTGAATCTATGTATCGGTATTTGTCTATGTGTGCCTGTATTAGTATATGTGCTATTGCATCAGTCTCCATGTGTGTCTGTGCATCTATATTTATTTCTGCGTGTCTCTACATGTCTGATTTTGTCACTGTGTATATCTGCGTTTCTGCATTCATCGCTGTGTGTATATCCATGTATGTATTTGTCTCTGTGCGTATCTGCATGTCTGTATTTGTCTCTGTGCGTATCTGCGTGCCTGTATTTGTATCTGTGTGCAGCTGCATGTCTGTATTCGTATGCCTGTATTTGTATCTGTGTGCAGCTGCATGTATGTATCTGACTGTCTATATTCACCTCTGTGTGTATCTGCGTGTCTCTATTCGTCTCTGTGTGTATCTGCGTATCTCTGTGTGTATCAGCGCATCTGTTTTTGTCTCTGTATATTGGTTTATCTGTGTCCAACTCTATGTGTATACGTGTATCTGTATTCGTCTCTGTTGTTATTGTGTGACTTTATTCGTCTCTGTGTGTAACTGCATGTCTATGTTTGTCTTGCTGTGTATCTGCGCGTCTATATTTGTCTTTCTGTGTATCTGTGTGTCTGTATTCGTTTCTGTGTGCATCTGTGTGTCTGCATTCATCTCTGAATCTGCGTGTCTGCATTCATCTCCATGTGCATCTGCGTGTCTGTATTCATCTGTTTGTGTCATTAAATTAATCTCTGTGTGTATCTGTGTGTCTCTATGTGCATCTGCGAGGCTGTGTTTGTCTCTGTGTGTATCTGTGTGTCTGTTTTCAACACTGTGTGTATCTGTATGTCTGTATTCGACTCTGTGGGCATCTATGTGACTCTATTCGCCTCTGTGTGTATCTGCTTGTTTGTGTTTGTCTCTGTATGTATCTGCATGTCTGTATTCATCTTGCGTGTATCTGTGTCTCTATCCGTCTCTCTGTCTATCTGCGTGTCTCTGTGTGCATTTTCGAGTCTGCATCCGTCTCTGTGTGCATCTGCGTACCTGCAGTCATGCCTGTATCTGCATGTGTGTATTCGTCTCTATATCTATCTGCATGCCTGTATTCATATCTGTATCTGCATGCCTGTATTCATGTGTGAGTATCTGTGTGTCTGGATTCGTCTCTGTGTGTATCTGCGGGTCTGTGTTCATCTCTGTGTTATCCTTGTGTCTGCATTCATCCCGATGGGCATCTGTGTGAGTCTATTCGTCTTTGTGTGTATCTGCGTGTCTATATTTGTCGCTGTGTGTGTCCGTGTGCCTGTATTCATCTCTGTATCTGCGTGTCTATATTCGTCTCTATGTGTTTCCGTGTGCCTGTATTCATCTCTGTATCTGCGTGTCTGTATTCGTCTCTATGTGTATCTGTGTGCCTGTATTCATCTCCGTTGTGTATCTGCCTGTCTGTATTTGTCTCTGTGTATATCTGTGTGCCTGTATTTGTTTATGTGTGTCGCTGCACGTCGGTATTCGTCTCTCTGTGCGCCTGTGCATCTGTATTCATCTCTGTGTGTCTGTATTTGTCTCTTTGTGTATTTGCGTGTCTGTTTTCATCTCTGCGTTTTGTCTGCGTGACTGTATTCGTCTCTGTGTGTATCTGTGTGTCCATGTGCACAGCAGATCTGTCAGCCTGTCCTATGTTTAAAGTGATGCAATGTCCCTCTCTGCTGGCCTTCACACTCCTCTGCGTTGACAGCACCACAGGGTGACAACCATCAGGGAATTCAGTCTGGGAGGGAGGGGGAGGGAGGCATCTCATAGCGATATCCAAAGTGACAGAACCATCTGCACACACGCACACACGCACACACACAGTTTGGCATATGGAGGATTGTAATTGTTCTGAAGACCCTCAGAGTGGAGAATGTTCATGTAAAGTAATATCTATGCTCGCTCTGCAATGTGGGAGTTATTTGTCTTTGAAGATTATTCTTGACACAGAGTGCATAAATTAAAGAGTATTTCCACCGCAAATGCATCCAAATAATGTCGACGGAACGAGTTGTAAGTCGATGCAATGAATATATTGCATGTTCATTGTCTTGAAATGTTTTACAATATACTCCTACAAATTATAAATGAGAAAAGATTAAAAAGTCCTGAAACTGACACAATGGTGGTGATAATATCTCAGGAACGATCTCGCTAGGTATCAGACGAAACTGCTCTGTGCTTCCAAAGACGTTATTTGAAAAACCAAACAGCCATGCAATGTGAGAAATTGACAGAATTTAATGCACTCTGAAAGAAACAATAAAAAACTGACACTAGTGCAAAGGCATGGGGAGGCGAGCAGAAGGTGGCATTGCATAACTATAAACTTAACAGTGACACATGTAGAGGTGTGTGGGGGGTGGTGATGGGTTGATCTCAATTTCAATGAATTTTCCCCAAAAAACGGCAAGACCTCGTCTCACGGAGATACACACAAACATACACAGACACGTTAAACATACAACACATATACATTCAGATATGGACACACAACAACTAACACACACACATCCCTGCACACAGTTTCTTCAAGATAAGTTGAATAAGATTTTCATTAATTCGGGAATCAATGATCATTTGGTGAAGGCAGGAGAATGTAGGTGAGAAACATTTCGGCTTTAATCCAATGGCACAGCAGATCCAATGGACTAAGTGGCCTGATTCTGGTCCATTTTCCCATTTTCAGGAGAGAGTCGTTTTCAAAGGTTAAATTTGAATGCAGATTACAGGGTTAAAGGTAGGATTCTTGGCAGTGTGGAGGAACAAAGGGATCTTGGCGTCAACGTCTATAGATTCCTCAAAGTTGCCAAAGCCCTCAAGGTGATAGGGCTGTTAAGAATGTGTATGATGTGTTCGCTTTCATAAGCTGGGGGGTTGAGGTAAGAGCTGCGAGGTTATGCTGCAGCTCCATAGAGGCCTGGTTAGACCACACTTGGAATATTGTGTTGAGTTCTGTTCTCCCCATTAAAGGAAGGATGTGGAAGCTTTAGAGAGGGTGCAGACGGGAGTTCCCAGAATGCTGCCTGTCCTGTAGGGCATGTCTTATGAAGAAGGTTTGAGGTAGCTTTAGCTTTTCTCATTAGAGTAAAGAAGAATGAACGGTGACTTGACAGAGGTGTGCAAGATGATGAGAGGCACAGATAGAATGGATAAGTAGAGTCTTTTTCATAGGGTGAAAATGGCTAACGAAAGGAAAACGTAATTTTAATGCGATTGGAGGAAGGTTTTGCAGAGGTGTCAGAGGCAGGTCGTTTACACAGGTAGTGATAGGTGCGTGGAATGCAGCAGTGGTAGTAGTATCAGCTACATTAGGGATATTCAAGTAACTCTTGGATAGGCACATAGATGATAATAGGATGAAGGCTCTGTAATTTAGTTTAATCTTAGAGTAGGATAAACATATTGTACCTGGAATTCCTTTAACTTCACTGGAGGTTAATCTGGTCAGTGTTTGATTGTCGAGGGTTAATGGAAATTTGGGGAAGTTTGAGGGGCTGAATGGTCTATATCTGTTCCTAACCGTTGCGTCCTTGTGTCAAAAGAATGATGATTGGTTTGAGGGGAAAGCATTTTGAGAATAAGGGCATTCATATTTCAGACTGGGAAAGGGATGTTCCTTTCTCTTTAGGATTGTGTGGGCTGTGGTCTTCTCCTGCCCAAGGAGCAGTGAAGACTGGGTTAATATAAACACTCAAGGCGGAGTTATATAGATGTTTGATGAACAAGAGAATCAATGTTTATTGGGAACAGACAGGAAAGGGGTGCTTAGTTATAATCACATCAACAATGAACATTCTGAATTGTGCAGCAGGCTCGAGGGGTTGAATGGCCACCTGCTGCTCTTGCTTCATGTATTCTTCACTCACTCAACCCCTCGATGCTGTTACAGAAAGTGAGGAAGATCGCATTCAGCCATTCAGGATCGATTCAATGAGACACGAGGAGACCTTTCTGCCCCTCTAATGATTTACAAAGGATTAGGATGAAGTTTTTCAGCCATTTCAGTACATTACGCAGCACAAGCCGAGGTCACACCTACTTTCTAGGTTGCTACACAGGAACAGGGGAGCCCTTTGTAACTATCAGAAAATAGACAGTCCGGAGAAATGTTTATTTTCGGGTTGGAAATCTTTAACTTGGTGAAGTGCCTCAGAGATCAGTGCAACATCAAAAGCTGTGTAGAATCTGTCAATGATTTGCGTGTGGGAACTGATTGGATGGAACTCAATTGGCTCAACCAGTAACATAGTCATTCGATAAGTTGTCAAGTGGAGGTAGAGAGTCTGGAATGTGATATATACAGGGAAGGTAAGTGTGCAGACCTTCAGCAGAAACTGGATTACATGGGCTACCGATGTTTGTGCTGTGGTAGAAGGGTAAAACAACAGTAAATTAATTCAAAGAAGAGAGATCACAAAACTCAGTTGTACAAAGGCATTTGTTCACCCTGGTACATACATCACACGGGGTTAGTGTGCAGATGCAGCAAGTAATTAGGTAGGTATATTGAATGATTACTTCATGAAAAAGCTATCAGGATGTTTTACTGCATCTGTACAGGGGATTTTTGAGTCAACATCTGATGTATTGTGGGCTGTGATGATTCCATAAACTGAAAAATAAATATACTCAATCGCTTTAGAAGATTTGTGAAGATTTTGCACTGTACTTGCTCCTAGAAATAAGGCCTTATTCTGTCATACAGCACGGAAACAGACCCCTCGATGCACCATGTCCATGCTGACCAGGTGTACTAAATTAATCAAGTTCCATTTTCCAGCACTTGGCCCATATCCCATAAAACCTTCGTGTTCACTCAAATGGCTTCACGAAAATGGCTTTAAATACTGTAGCTGTCCCAGCCTCCAATGTTTCCTCTGGAAGTTCATTCCATACACTCTGAGAAAAGTTACCACTTTTGTCCTTTGTAAATCTTTCTCCCCTCACCTTCAATCTATGTGCACTAGTTTTGGACTGCCCTAAGCTAGGAAAATGTTCTTGGATCTTCACTATTTCCTTGCTCCTCATGATGTTAGAAACCTCTATGAAGCAAGAGCACTTCAGGGTTGAGAATGAGAGGCGTTCGTATTTAACCGCGTAAGATATTGAGGAGAGTGCATCTGGTGCATAGCCGATGGACATTTTCTCTGGTATGGGAATTTAGAACTGAGGATTCAAATTTAAGAAAACAACATGCATATGTTATATACTCTTTTCTTAGTATAAGAAAACAAATACTATGAAGAAATGATTTTATTGGACAAAAATATGAGGACACATACAAACGTATCTTCATTAAAACTCGTACATGGAGCAGAGAACAGGGACGAAGTCATACAGTTCTGAGAATGTTCAAGGAGGCCTCACGTGGTCCAGTTTCATGATCAGATAACATTACTATATATTTCTGTTGAGATATGGATAAAGTGCAACATGCTGGAGATGCCACTGCTTATTGCTCCCTCTCTTTCCTTGTTCCTTCTCGCAGCAATGTATGAGAGTGAAAACCGTTCAGTCATCGTTACCATTCATGTAGGATTACTGTTGAGGAATCATTGGCATCTCCCCACTGCCTAAAATCAAAGTTAATTCAGCCAATCCGACAATTCCAGGAATAAATCCTGCTTGTGTGAGCAGAACAACCTCGGAGGCAGAATAACATTTAATTATTTTACTTTTGTCTTGAGGTTAACTATTGCTTGGACAAAGATCTTTCAAGCTGATATTTTGCAGAGTTTTTTTTTCCTGCTTGTCTATAGGCATGTGTATGCATGTGTCTGTGTGCAATTGTGTGTGTGACACTTCGTGTGTCTGAGTGTATGTGTCTGTGTGTAAGTACATTAAATATTAATGTACATATTTGTCCCAACTGTTTGCCGTGTATTTTTTCATCTTAGTTTTGAGTAACTTTGCTTTGGTGATTTATTTTTGCAAATGTAAGATATCGAACTGACTTGTTCCCAGCAAAGAATCTGACCTAGTCTGAGACCTATATAATTGGTCATATCACCAACCTAGTTACATTTAAAATTTATCATGATCAATGGAGGAACGGGACTAGAAAATGAAACAGTGATCCGTCCAACCCCAGTCTGAACACGGAAGAGGATAATTTCACAAAAGGTTGTTTGCATGGGAATGTTCTTCCCCAGAAGTTTGTGGTGCCTGTGTGTTTGCATTTAGTCAAAGCAATGGTAGTTAGATATTGGACAGTAAAGGACAATGAACTACAGATGTGGAAGTGGGGTTGAGAACACATCCAGGTCAGGCACGATATTACTGTCTAGTTGAGAGGGCTTAATGTGTCTAATGACACACTGCTACTCCTCAGCCCTACGTCCCTATGTTCCATTCAGTTCCTCAAAACTGCAAGACAGGAGCGTTTGGCGTTCATTTATTCTGATAACCTGGTGCACAGAAACAGAGGAGACCATTCACTGACTGAAGACTCGAGAGTGTAGCGCTGTAAAAGCACACTGGTCAGGCAGTATTCGAAGAGCAGGAGAATCGCCATTTCTGAGCATAAGCTTCAGCCCGAAACGTCGTTTCAACAGAATACAAGGACGCCATTCAAACCATTCAAACTATTGGACAAGAATATGGATAGCCAATTCAGACCCTCCTGCCTATTACACAAGGAGGGAAGGAGTGTAGTCAGCACATCGAGATGTTAAACAGGAACCGGATTCGCCAGGTCAGGTCCTTGAGCTGCTTCCAGATGACCAGGAGGTGGCCATTCAGCATATCAAACCACGTATACAGAAATAGGAAGATGTCTTTGATGCCCCAACATAACAAATAGTGAAGCAGAGTCTACCCAGATAGACTGCTCTATGTTGTTCCTCCTGGTTCCTTTAGTCGTGGTACACATGTGTCACTTTAACTTGGTTTGCTGAACGTGAGGGGGAAAAGTGAATGGCTTGTGTAAAGTGTCAAGGAAATGCCTTCTATCTCCGAGAAGACATTACTGTACTCCTATAGTGGCTAGAAGCTGGTGGGAATGGCGAACTATTTCAGGAGTAAGTCATGAATGCTGCTGATAGATTTATGAAGAGTGCAGAGACACGCACCAACTGCACATTGAGACGGTGAGAATTCATTCAGAGCCTGGAGCTCCCTCTCAAACAGCATGGGGTCTCCACACTGGTACGTGAACTACTGGGAATTATATATCATGGGGAAAATGCAATTTCTCACAAAATCACCATCTTTTTTCTGGACATAATAAATTTTAGTCCATAATCGGCAAGTTTAAATGTAATTGCTTGTTATTCTCTCGCTGTGCTACAGATTTCGCTGGATTATGCTCTCATATCTTATATCAGTTAATTATCGTTTAAGCAATGTAATTCAATAATTTGCTTGCAAAGGTACAAACATCTTATTGCACATTTTGTATGCCTTTTCTTTTTTAGATTTTCTGTAGCCTTAGCACAAAAGTAAATGCTTTGTTTACTGAATAACCTTGGACAACTGTCTGTGTGGCGTTTGCACATTGTCCCCGTGTCTGCGTGGGTTTCCTCCTGGTGCTACGGTTTCCTCCCACAGTCCAAAGATATGCAGGTTAGGTGAATTGGCCATACTAAACTGCCCATAGTGTCAGGGATGAATAGAGGGTAGGGGAATGGTTACTCTTCGGAGGGTCGATGTGGACTTGTTGGGCCGAAGGGCCTGTTTCCATACTGCAGGTAATCTAAAAAAAAGTGACCTATTTATCTGGATCAAGGGTTAGACTCAGTATGTATTTTTAATGGGCTAAGAAACAGAAAGGAATAGAACACAGTGACTGTGGAGACTGAAGAGGAGTAAAGTGACATCACCCCTGTCCCCAATGTCTTCTTGACAGACAGAATAAAATCAAATGTAGGGAAAGAAACAGAACATATTTGGAAGAAGGAATTGCAAGTGATAATGTAAATAAAACAGGATAATTTGAAATGGAATGGCCGAACAACGATTGATCAGTGTGTGTGAGAGAGAGAGTGTGTGTTTCTGTGTGTGTGAGAGAGAGAGTGTGTCTGTGTGTGTGTGTGTGTGAGTGTGTGAATGTGTGTGTGCCTTTGTGTCTGTCTGTCTGTGTGAATGCGTGTGTGTCTGTGTTTGTGTGAGTAAGTGTGTGTGTCTGTGTGTGTGAGAGTGTGTGTGGGTGTCTGTATGTGTGTCTCTGTGTGTGAGAGTGTGTGTGGGTGTCTGTATGTGTGTCTCTGTGTGTGGGTATGCGTCTGTGTGTGTGGGTGTCTGTGTGTGTTAGTGTGTGTGTGTGTCTCTGTGTGTGTGTGTGTGTGCACCATATTCAGAATGAACAAGAGAGACATAGTTAACAAAAAATATGCATGTGATGTACAAAATTTATAAAATGTTAACATGTCATTTCGTCTTCAGCTGAGATGTTATGTTCCCCTTCTTTCAACGTACACTCTGCCGCCTGCCTCTTCCTTGCATTCCCAGACATAATCTCTAATTCTTATCAGGATGTATGTTATAAATTCTTGCTTCTCGTGTTCCAATTTATTTCAGTTAATTAATTTTCTACCTGGAAACATATACATTGGCCTGCTGGGTTCTGTCAGCAACTGTTGCCTGTCATATTGCTGGAGATAAAAGTTCTGGCATCAGACCAACATTTCAACTTATTATTCTGTTGCACATACACTGTACAAAGGACCACAACACACAGGAATTGTCAATCCAAATACAGAAGTACATCTATATCTATCAGTCATGTAGACTTCTCTATTTTTATGTCTCCATGTCGAAATTCTTTCTCTCTGTCTCTCGATTTCTCTTTTAATCTAATTAATAAATCGTCCAATCGTTCTTTCTGTCCCATGCCTCAGACTTCCCTCCTTCTGTTTACACCTATTGCCCACTTTTAGATGTGATGTCTTATAATTGAGTAATGTAACTACAAGACATGAGGGAGCAGTTGGCCAGAGTTAATTGGAAGGAAGCTGAGCACGGGAAGATGGTGAAACAGCAATGACAGGAGTTTCTAGAGATAATTCAGCAGCACATCAGATATTCATGCCAAGTAAGAAGAACAATATTCAGCAGAAGACAAGTCAGCCGTGAGTGATAACGAACTCAGTGAAAGCATAAAAACAAAAGAAAATGCACACAATGTGGTGAAGATTATTGTGAATCCAAAGGATTACGAAGTCTACAAATTCGAGCATGGATAACAAATAACAGCAAATGGGAGGAGGGGGTGAAATATAACATTACGCTTCTGAATCGTGTAAAAGAATAATGAAAGCGATTTTTAGATTTTTAACAAGGAAGACAGGGAATAAAAAACAAACAAAGGACTGTTGAAAATGAGGCTTGAGTAGTTATGGAAAGCAATGGAATGGCAGAGGAATTGAATAGATACTTTACATCAGTCTTCACGGTGGAAGACACCAGCAAAATGCCAGAACTTCAAGGCAGTCAGGGGATAGAGGTGAGTATACTGACCTCAGTAAAGAGGAGGTGCTGGGAAGGTGAAGTTGAATCAATCAGCGAGACCAGTTGGACAACAGCTCGTAGTTCTAAAGAATTGTAATTGTGGAGGCATTGCTGGTGATCTTTCAGGAAACTTTGGAGTGAGGGAGGTCTGGTAAATGTAACCTCCCCGTTTAAGGCGAGAGGGAAACAGAAGACAGGAAATTATAGAAGGACTTATTGGATCTTTGGGTTTCTGAAAATATGGGTGGAGTATAAGAACAAGGAAGTTGTGAACTATATTGGAAAGGGTGTGATTAAGCTACAGCATAACAAGAGTTACGTTTACAATGCCAGTGCGAACAGCAAAGATAAAAGTACGGTTAAAACAAAGGAAATCAGTTCGAAGCAGGCAGGAGCATTAGTGACAAAAAGAATGTTTCATAGATCCTACAGTGAGAATGTTGAGATAAGCTTGTCAGAAAACAGACAAAAAGGAATGCATAAAAAGCACAATAAAATCTGTTGCTGATAAGGTCTCAACTATATCGCCAATATTTTTGAAGCTGAAAAAGCAAAGCAAGTGAGCCAGCATCCTAGGAACAGGAAAGCCAACGTTTCAGGCTGAAAGACTTCATCAGGATTGGGGTGAGGGAAGGGGAGCTGGGAAGTAAATAGAGGGAGGGCCGTCGGGCTGGGGGAAGGGTAGGTGGAATGGAGATAGGGAGATGCAGGCAGAAAATTATTGTGAGTGGTCAGCGGGAAGGGTGCAACAGATATACGAATGGGAAGCTGGACAGCTTTGGTCAGGCCAGGGAAGGGGACATGGGGTAAGGCTGTGGGTAGAGAGACTTTGAAGCCAGTGAAGTAAATATTCAGACCATTAAGCTGTAAGGTCTCCAGCTGAACTATCAAGTTGTGTTCTCCAGTTTCTTTTTGGCTTCACTCTGACAGTGGAGGAGGCCAAAGATGGACCTGTTGCCGGATTAGCAAGGGGAGGGGAGTGATTGAAATGGATGGCAACGGGAATGCTGAGTTTGTTAAAGCATGCAGAGAGCAGATACTCCATGAATATGTCCCTGAGTCTCCCTTTGGTCTCCACAACATAGAGGAGATCACGTTGGGAGTTGGAGACGAGCTCGGTGGGCCAGGATCAGGGTCTGTGTGGAGCATTAGTGCTCTGCACGAAACAACCAACTCGACTTTCCAGTTACCATTCATTTTAATTTCCACTCCCACTCGTCCGGCGACATGACCATCCTTAGCCTGTTCACCGTCAGATTAACATCACCTGAGAGTTTGCCTTTGAAACTGACAGCCCAATGGCCTCAATATTGACTGAAGCCGCTTCAAAAGCCCTCCACCCACAGCCTTATCCCTTGTCCCTTTTCCCTGACCAAACCCACCTATATCTGCTCCATCCTTCCCACTGACCCATCACAGCAACATCATACCTGCATGTACCTACCATCATCATACCTACCCGCCGCATTTCCATATCCCATCACTCCATTTCTGGGCTCACCTCCCCCTCACCAGTCCTGACGAAAGGTCCAAGATCAAAATATTGCCTTTGCTGCACCTCTGAATCTGTCTGGTCTGCTGTGTTTATCCATTTCCAAGTTTATTAACTCTGGCCTCCCGCTATGTCTGTGGGAATAACCCTGACTTTCTCATTGCTTCCCATTTTAATAACGTACCTTGCTCTCATGCTAACATTTCAGTCCTGGGCTGCTGTAATGCTCTAATGAAACACAACGCAACCTCGAGTAACACCTCACTTTAGACCTTGGTTCTTTCTATCCTAAAAGAGATTTTATTCAATTCCATACTTCCACAGCCTGACCGCATTATGGCTGTTCTCCATTCTTCACACATTCTTTCTCCTGGTCTCCCAATGAACTTTGTGAATCGTTTGTCTTGCACTTAATTAAGGAACCCATTTCCCCCCTTCACAATCTAATTAATACTCATTTTACATTTGATTCTCTTTTACCAGAAATAAAAGTCAATTTGTCAGTGGCATTGCTCCTCCACACCATCTTGTTTCCCGTCACCCCTCCTTTACCTCGGTCAAGGGATTTAAAAGCCCATTTTCCAATCCTTTTCTGTTCTGAAAAGGAGTCACACTGGACTTGAAAGGCTAACTGTGTTTCTCTCTCTCCGCAGATGCTGCCACATCTGCTTAATTTCTATAGCAATTTCTGCTTTTCACCACGTTTCAAAGACATGTGTCAACTTGGCTCGAACGCCTTGTTCACCCTTGAGCGCCATATACTGGGAAGTGAAAGATAACACAAGATGAACAATTTCCGTGTCTCTGAAATGACGTAAAGCTGGCATCACTGAAACTACAGAGTTCTAACTGTTAGTCAGGGAGAGAAACAGAGGGACACGCATTCACTCTCAACACAGAAGGGAGCACACACTGGAAAGGAAAAGATTCAGATGATTATGTTAAAGGGTGTTGGGCAATGAGACAAATTGTAAGTGTGACATCATGGAGAGACTGTATTGGAAATATTGCAGCTCAAACTGCGTGTTCCATGTGATGCTGTGGACCACAACAGCAACAGAAGCAAAATTATATTCAAACATAATCTGTAACTTTTTGCCTGGGATTATCCCTCAGTCTACCATTACCAATAAGCTTCAGCGACGAGTGTGGTGAACATGCCAGGGCAGAACTATATGTACCTAAAACTGATGGCAAACCATAGAGCTACCACACTTGACTGTTTACATTCCAAACAGCAGGACTACCATCTGATAGGGAGGGCGGAATGATTGCAAGACCAACAGATCATTTCGAAGCTCTACTATCCTGCCAGATCCAGCCATTAATGGATTAAACGACTCACTGCAGGAGAGGACCCAACACATGTCCCCCTCCTTAATAATGGAACAGCCCTGCACATCAGTGCAAAAGACAAGCATGTATTTATCTGCGACATACTCAGCCAGAAGTATTGAGTCAATGATCTACCTCACCTCGTCAGGATGCCAACAAAATTCCAGGTGGCAGTTTTCAAACGATCTGATTCGCTCTATGTGACATGAAGAAACATCTGAACACAGTAGATATGACAAAGGCAATATACAACAAGCCGTGTCCCTGGGGAAGCTGTTTCATTCCAGTTCCAACTCTGACATTTATATGGCAATGTGGAAAATAACTCAACTATGACAAGTCCCTTAAGAGGAGAATAATTACAGTATGACCAACATCACCCCCTCAATTCCATAATTGAATTATGGAAATTTTTGGCAGTTCTTTTTGACAGAGTTGTCTCGCAGCACAGAAATAAACTGCTCAGTGTGGTTTGCGATAGGTTACTATATGGAGATGGAAATGTCACTGGATTTCTAATCCAGACCAGGCTAATGCTCTGGCAGCTGGTGGAAGTTAATAACAATTAATAAAATATCGAGACCTAAAATCTTGAGTCAGTAATAATGACTTTGAAGCCAATGTCAATTATAAACACCAAATTGTTTCTCCAATGTACTTTCAGGAAGTGAATCTCCCGTGTTTTCCTGGTCTGGCCTTAAAGTGACTCCAGACACGCAGATATGTGATATACCCTTCAATGGTCTCTGAAATGGCCAAGCAAAACACTCAATTGTGTCAAACTGCTCTTAAAGGATAAAGCTGGTCAGAACACCCGGCATCAGCTTCTGCATCAGAAAAGGGAAATACAGGCCTGGTAACCCTGCAGAGACCTCCTTCCTAACATCTGAGAGCTTGTGACAACATTGATAGTGCTTATCTACAGACTACGTAGAAACATTGGGAAAGGAGAAGGTCATTCAACGCAATGAGCCTCCCGCGTTCTTATCATGGCACGAGAATCGCCTCAATGCATTTCTCCTAGAGCAGAGTGAGATATGTTGCAATTGATTCCATCAACCAAATGTTTGAGGTGTTTGCGAATAGCTGAGACCCACGGACATAATCTTGAGATACTCCACGAACCTTTATCTCCAATAAAAGGATCATTTTATTCCTGTTTTTTTCCGGTCCAGGGGCTCCTTTGCTGACCTGCTTTCTATTTCTTATTTTCTCCTCCTCCTTTCTTTTTGTAATTTACTGACCTCAAGCTGGACCCAGGGTTTGGAATTCAAGCTAAGCCCAATGCGGAGGAGAGTGAGCCCTTACTTACTTTTCTGGAGCAAGCACATGACCTGGAATTGGCAGCTGAAATATCAGCAGAGTCAACCTGAGTGAGATAGGGCCCAGCAGCAAAAGGCGATGCCTGAAGATTGGAGACTTGTTTTTGGTTGGGTCCTGCACTGGTTGTGTGAAGCGGATAGTGGAAGGCCATGATGGTAACATCGATGAGGTGGGCCCAGCAGTAAGAGACAATGGCTCTGACATTGGAATGGCCTGGCAGAGGAGACAATGAACTGGTGATGGAGGAGTATCTGTCCAGTGGCAAAGATGGTGCCTGAGACTCAGCAACTTCGATGTTGCTGGGGTCTGGTGTAGATGGGGTTGAAGCTGTCATGAAAGGTTGGGTTGTAAGGGTGGTCGATGATGAGGAGCTGTCTCACAACCCATAAATTCTCTTCAGGCTGTATCCTCTGTTTATTCCATTGTCTTCAATTATCCAAAATTGCACCACTTTGTGGCAACAAGTGAAAGCATTTCACTGTATTTTATTGTATTTATCCTGGAAAATACACCTGGTCATAAAATCAAAATCAAAAACTTTTACTCACACTTTCCTGCCAGCTGTCCCATTCTGTAACCATGCCCAAGTATTTGCCACAATCCCATAAGATATGATTTTGAACACTGGGTTTGGGACTTCAGCAAAAATCTTTCTGGAAATCCCCCTCGTAATCTTTTTCTTGTGAATCACCTCTCCCTCAGCCTTCTCTGCTCCAATGTAACCAACCCGAGCTTATCCAGCCTCTCTCCATAGCTGATATGCTCCATCCCAGGGAGCATCCCGGTGAATCCCCTCTGCACCCCTCCACTACAATCACATCCTTCCTGCAATATGGCTCCCAGAACTACGTACAGTGTTCCAACATGGCCTAACCATAGACTTGTATATCTCTGACAATCTATACGTCGGTGAATGAAGGCTCTGCCTACGGTTCCCTCTGCCTTGTTAACTAACGTATTAACCTCAGTCAAAAAGTATATTGCTGGAAAAGCACAGCAGATCATCCAGCTTCTGAGAAGCAGGAAAGTTGACTTTTTGAGAATATGCTTTTCATCAGGAATGTAGCCACCAATCCGGATAAAAAGCTTATGCTCGAAACATTGACTCGCCTGCTCCTTGGATGCTGCATGACCGACTGTGCTTTACCAGAACTCCACTTTTTGATTCTGATCCCAAATATCTGCAGTCCTCATTTTTTTCCCTAACCTATTACCCTGTGCCGTCACATTCAGGGATCTGTGGAGGAACGCCCTCTCAGCTTCTTAGTGTGCTGCAATTCATTGTATACCCCCATTTCTTCAACACATGTTTATCAGGGTTATATTCCATCTGACCATCTGACCATTCCATCTGTATCTTCCTGTAACATAATGCCTTCCTCCTCACTGCCACCCGGCCAAACTTAATTAGCACACTCCCTCACCACACTCCCCCGCTAACACATTCACATCTAGATCATTTATGAATACCACAAATAATAAGATACTCTGCACTGATCCCTGTGGTACATCAGGGGACACTGGTCTCCAGTCACACAAATAGCCTTCCTCCACCACCCTCAGTCTCCTGCGAATAAGGCAATGTTTGATATAACTCACTAAGTTACCCTTAGTATCATGACTTTTTTTAAATCAGTTTCACATATGGGGCTTTGTCAAAGGTCTTGCTGAAAAACCATAAGAACAACATGCTCGAAAACAAACAATAACGTTCACTTGGTATGACTTCCCTCCTATGATGTCATGCTGACTGCCCCTGATCAAACCTTGCCTCTGCAAATAAAGATATTTTTTTTCCTTTCATATCTTCTCCAGTACTTGCCCTAACACGGATTTAATACTGACTGATTAACAGTCAGGCTATTTGCACCATCATTTCTGTAACGTGGGACCATATACGTTGTTCTCCAGTCATCTGGCAACTCCAACTTCCCTGTAGCCAGATTCGACTTAAAAATTTGTGTCAGCGCCTTTTCTCCTTTGTCTAAACAGCAGCCTGCAATGCAACTTATCCAGACATGGCAACCAGTCCAATTTTATACCAGCCAAAGCCTCCAATCCCTGCTCCCATCTTATATCAGTCTGTTCAAGAGCTTCCCAACCCGTCTTTTTGAATTCTGTCCCTGCATCCTCCTTTTCCAAGTAAAACAGATATGGAGCCCTAATGTAACAATCGATCAATGTTTTCCAGCTTCGCACACAGAGTGCTCCCTTGGTCTCTAATGGGCCCTAGTTGTGTCCTGGTTATTTTGTTCTGATTGATAAACGTGGACAACATTTTGGGACTCTCCCTAACCTTGCCTGGCAACACTTCTCCATCCCCCTTTGTCAATCCGTCTCTCTGTGTGAACTTTCTAAGCTTCACTGCGATCTCCTTTAATTTTGGCAATCACTGGAGAACACAAATTGAGTTTCACCATCAGTTAATCTTGTCTCTAATAAGATTGGCATGGAAGTAACTGTTTAGTTTCTCTGTAATTTCCAAGTTCTCTGGAAGAAATT
Source organism: Chiloscyllium plagiosum (assembly GCF_037043375.1). NCBI lineage: Eukaryota > Metazoa > Chordata > Chondrichthyes > Orectolobiformes > Hemiscylliidae > Chiloscyllium > Chiloscyllium plagiosum. Next base: position 54,452,046 of record NW_028270186.1, on the reverse strand, counting down.
ATCTTGTGTGAATATTCCCCATTCCACACATGCCCTTGCCTTCACTTTCCCACCAAGTATCGAGAGAAACGTTTGGTCATCCTAATGTTTCTTTTTAGTTTGATTCTTTTTTTTAATTTCATTATCAGTTCATTGGTCCTCAAATGTCTCTGAATCCATGACTTACAACAATATCTGAAATTTTTCTGAGCTGCTTCCTTTGATCTAATGCAATCTTTAACTTCTTTTGTGAACTATTGTTCAATCAGCTTACCCCTTTGCTGTTTGAACTGTGGTGGACATGTGTGCATTGTACATTTTAAAGTGTTTATTTAAACAACAACCATTGTCTGTCTTCCAGTAAATCTTTTTCATGTACTTCTCCAATTCACTGCAACTGATTTGCGCCTCATACTTTCGTGAATTGCATGACTTAGGTTGATAACTACAATTTCAAAAACAACTGTTTTGTATTCAGCCGTCATATAAAATTTAATATGTTGTTATTACTATTCCCGAAACCTCCTTTTCAACAGGGTTTTCAATTGGCTCTTCTGTTCACATAGCATCAATTTCAAAACAGCCTCACCTCTACTCCAGTGATCAACATACTGTTAAAGGGAACCATCTCAAATACGTTAATGAAATCCATTTTCTCTGTATTATTATTCACGTGGGTTACCACAGTTTAGATGTAGCTTGAAACTGTTTGGTATTATTGCAGTACCAACAAAGCTGAGTATCTTATTTCCTGTTATATAACATACCCAACATTTGTATTGCAACTTTCACTTTGACATATAACTTCCATCAATCTTTGGTTCTCCTTGCTGTTTCTAAGCTTCACTTTACTAGATTGTGTGGAATCTGAGCGATGTGGCCTCTTGGGAGATCAATGGTAGATTCAGGTGGGATATTTGGTGAAGGCTATTTGGACGTTGAGATAATCTCATCACATTATTCATTCTTCTCAAATGTTATTATGACATTTTCACCAGATCTCCCGTTATGCTGGTTGGGTAGAGAAGGGCAATGATCTTTCAACAATGCTATGCATTCCACCAGACAGCTGGGCGTGCTCTAACCTGGCTGGGAACCTTACAGCAGACTGGTAAAGTGTTGCCATTACTGTACAGGATCATAATCAGATTCCATCTAGAGTAGTGTGCACAGACTTCGTCTCCTCACTGAAGAAAGGATATTGCTATATTGGAAGCAGATCAGAAATGCTTCCTCCATCTGATTCCTGCAATGAAGGGGTTAACTTATATGGAAAGGATCATCAGGTTGATCCAATACGCAGTAGAGTTCACAATAATGAAAAGTCGCCTTATTTTTGAATAGAACACCAGAAAGAGTCAGCAACAGAAATCAATTACATAGCCAATTCCACTTATCCAGCCTGTAACACCGGAACAGCAGAAGGGTATTCAGGACTTCTATCCTGTTACACCAGAACAGGACGAGGTTATTCAGCCCCTGAATCCTGATATACAGTAACAGGAGGAGGCCAATCCGCCCCTCGAGTCTATAACACTGCACGCGGAGAGGGCCATGAGGCACCAGTATACTTTTATGCAGCAACAGGATCAGTCTATTCAGCCTCCTCAAGTCTCTGACACAGGAACTGGAAGAGATTGGTACACTAGAATAACAGGAGGCCATTCAGCACGAGAATTAAAGAAGGAGATCAAATTATTTGAGACATGTTATGGAAAGTTGGAGGTAATTCAACCATGAGTCTGTTGTACGGGAAGAGGAGGAGACAAATCACTCCTTCAATCCCATTTCAGGGATGTAGGAGGTGATTGTTCAGTATCTTGAGCCTGTTTTGAAGGAATATGAAGAGACCTTTGAGCCCCTCAAAATGTTGCACAGCAACAGGAAGATTCCACAATCTCTCACGCTTCTGACATATTATCAGGAGGAGGAGAAGCAGATCTTGAATCTGTAAATCAGGACATTCCGGCCATCGAGACTATAATGTAGGAACACCATGGGAACATTCAGCCCATTGAGCGTATGAACCAGGAACTGTGTGAATCCATTCAGACAGTCATGTGTATTACACAGCGATTGGAGCATATCTTTTAAAGCTTTGAACCTGTTACAGAGGAACACGGGAAAGGGAACGTAGAGTGTATTGAAAAGTTAGGAATTACGATAATCATCTTCACTTGTCAATAAAAGGTCGTGAGCATTCTTTTGGGAATTAAGGGAAATTGTGAGACTCCATTATTAATTAATTAATAACAAGGGATTTGCAAAGTAAAACCAGTATACATCAGAATCAGCATTTTTTAAAGGTGATTCTTTGTTTGCTCGAATTCTTTAAAGGTGTAACATGCAAAGTAGACAATGGGGATCCTGGAAAAGTAAAGTACCTGGACTTTGGAAAGGCATTGATTAAACGCTGCACAAAATATTAAGCTGTAAAATAGGACATGGGTTTGGGAGGAGGTAATTCGCCTGGATAGAGGGCTGGTGAGCCAACAAAATGCAGAGACATGGAATAGTTGTTTCGTTAGTGTTTGGCAACTTTTGGGATTCCATAGAGTTCAGACCACATGACCCAACAATTTACCATCCATTGTATTACTTGGGTGAGAGGAGAGAAAACACTACAGCCACATTTTCAGCTGACACTAAAACAAGTGGAAACCAAAGGGGTAGCCATAGGCACACGTATGGGCCCCAGCTATGCCTGTCTCTTTGTTGGCTACGTAGAACAGTTGATCTTCCGTAATTACACCGGCACCACTCCCCACCTCTTCCTCCGCTACATTGATGACTGCATTGGCGCCACCTCGTGCTCCCACGAGGAGTTGGGCAATTCATTAATTTCACCAACACATTCCACCCTGACCTTAAATTTACCTGCACCATCTCTGACACGTCCCTCCCCTTCCTGGACCTCCCCATCTCCATTAGTGACGACCGACTTGACACTGACACTTGACACCGACTCCCACAGCTACCTGGATTACATCTCTTCCCAACCTATCTCTTGCAAAAATGCCATCCGTATTCCCAATTCCTCCGCCTCCGCCGTATCTGCTCCTAGGAGGACCAGTTCCACCGTAGAATACACCAGATGGCTTCCTTCTTTAGAGACCGCAATTTCCCTTCCCACGTGGTTAAAGAACCCCTCCAACGCATTTCGTCCACATCCCGCACCTCCGCCCTCAGGCACCACCCCTCCAACCATAACAAGGACAGAACGCCTCTGGTGCTCACCTTCCACCCTACAAACCTCCGCATAAACCAAATCATCCGCCGACATTTCCGCCACCTCCAAACAGACCCCACCACCAGGGATATATTTCCCTCCCCACCCCTTTCCGCCTTCAGCAAAGACCGTGCCCTCCGTGACTACCTGGTCAGGTCCACGCCACCCTATGACCCACCCTCCCATCCTGGCACTTTCCCCTGCCACCGCAGGAACTGTAAAACCTGAGCCTGCACCTTCTCCCTCACCTCTATCCAAGGCCCTAAAGGAGCCTTCCACATCCATCAAAGTTTTATCTGCACATCCACTAATATCATTTATTTTATCCGTTGCTCCCGATGCGGTCTCCTCTACATTGGGGTGACTGGGCGCCTCCTAGCAGATCGCTTTAGGGAACATCTCCGAGACACCCGCACCAATCAACCAAACCGCCCCATGGCCAAACATTTCAACTCCCCCTCCCACTCTTCCGAGGACATGGAGGTCCTGGGCCTCCTTCACCGCCGCTCCCTCACCACCAGACGCCTGGAGGAAGAACGCCTCATCTTCCGCCTCGGAACACTTCAACCCGAAGGCATCAATGTGGACTTCAACAGCTTCCTCATTTCCCCTTGCCCCGCCTTATCCGAGTTTCAAACTTCCAGTTCAGCACTGTCCCCTTGACTTGTCCGGACTTGTCCGACCTGCCTAGTTCCTTTCCCACCTATCCACTCCACCCTCTCCTCCCTGACCTATCACCTTCATCTCCTCCCCCACTCACCCATTGTACTCTATGCTACTCTCTCCCCACCCCACGCTCCCCTAGCTTATCTCTCCACGCTTCAGGGTCTCTGCCTTTATTCCTGATGAAGGGCTTTTGCCCGAAACGTCGATTTCGCTGCACGTTGGATGCTGCCTGAATTGCTGCGCTCTTCCAGCACCACTGATCCAGAATCTGGTTTCCAGCATCTGCAGATATTGATTTTACCAAGTGGAAAAGTAGGTTGATATAATGAAGTTGTCGAAAAATTGCAAATGGGCATGAACAGTTTAGATGAATGTGCCAACATCTGGCGGCTAAAACTTAACGTGGATAATATGGGATTAACCATTTTGATCAGAGGAATCCAACATGTTATGGAAATGGAGAGAAACTTCAGAGAAACTTGCAGAGGCATGTGGGTGTCCTTGTGCAGATCACAGAAAACCCGCATGCAGGTACAGCAGGGAATAAGAAAAGCAAGTGCAATTTCAGAATTTACATGTAAAAGAATAGATTATAAAGGGAGGGAAGAATTACTGCAATTCTGCAAGGTATTATGGAGACTGTAACTGACATACTGTGCTCATGTTTGTTGCCCTGACAGCAGGAGGGATGTTGTTACAAAGAAGGCAGTTCAGAATAATTACTTTAGATTGATTCCAGAGATGAATTTGTCTTTTGAAGCGAGTTCGTGCAGATCTGGCCGAAGCACTCTAGGTTCAGAAGAATGAGAGGAGGCCTCATTGAGGCCTGGAGGATGTTAAAGGTGATTGACAATGTCGGTGTGGAGTGGAAATTTCCTCATCTGGGACAAACTAGAACAGGAGATCATAGTTTTAGGGTTAGGCAGAGCAGATTTAAAACAGGCGTGAGGGAAACTTACTTCTCTCAATGGGTTGTGAATCTGTGTAGCTCTCTGTCCTAGTGTGCAGGGGATGATTGGACATTGAGTAAATGAAGGAATTTGGAGAGCAGGCAGGGGAATGGACCTGAGCCGGCGATTACATCAGCCATGATTGTATTCAATGGCGGAACAGACTTGAGGGGCTGGATTTGTTCCTCGTTCTTATTCAATCCTTCGACTGTGCTCCACAGGAACGGGGGAGGACTGGTTATCTATCAGGAAGCAGGGACTCCAGATAAATCAGTCTTAACTAGTTTGACAGAACGTAACCAGTGGAGTAACACAGTGACCAGTGCTGGGTCCTCAACTGTTTACAATCGATATCAATGATCAGGACGGTAGAACAGATGTATTGCTACTAAGTTTGGTATTGACACTGAGGTAAACAAGACATTAAACTATCAAGAGAATGTGGAGAGTCTGCAAATTGATATGGGGAGGTAAAGCCAATGAATAATACTTTGCCAAGTGGAATATAACGGAATGTATAACCTGCCAGCTTTTTTCTGGAAGAATGGAAGGCAGTATGTTACTGAAATGGAAATGGATTACTCAATATAGAGATACAGTGTGTTCTGGAGGATGTACTCTAACCCATTCAGACATGGGAAGTGTTGCTCGATCTCCATGATGGTCTCCTCCCTGACATTCCCAGTGGTCCTACTACTCTCAGAACGCCCGGGATATTTTGATGTGGTTGGTTGGCGGTGGGAGTGGTGAGTGGGAGGTTGTTTTGAGACGTCTATCAAAGGCCGAGAGCCTATTATTTCTTTCCGAATGGAGATCCAAAGACGATGGGGATGGCTGACTGCTTCTGAAATAAGATGCAGTGGCTGCTGCCAGGACAGTGAGTATTCACCAACATGATGTACTGTGCATGGACACTCTGTAACATTAATGGAGTGAGAGCTCCTTCAGTTCCTCGAGCTCTCCTCATTAACATGGGAAGCCCACAGAGACATGTACATCATTGGGAATCCTGCAATACTAAGAAAGCATGGATACACCTGGCAACTTTCTGCTGAGAGAGAAAACATTCACCTCATCCACAATATATACCCACCATCACCAAATGGTGACATTGATGTTGAGATTAAATTACTTACAGTGTGCAAACAGGCCCTTCAGCCCAACAAGTCCACACTGACCCGCCACCCACTCAGACCCATTCCCGTATATTTACCCCTTCAACTCACGCTACGGGTAATTTAGCATGGCCAATTCACCTAACCTGCACATTTTTGGACTGTGGGAGGAAACCGGAGCAAACCCACCCAGACACGTGAAGGATGTGCAAACGCCACACAGCTATTCACCTGAGGCGGGAATTGAACCCGCGTCTCTGGCGTTATGAGGCAGCACTGCTAACCACCGTGCCGCCGGGAGATAATGCACATTTCACCCACTCCGGCCTGGAAAGTTCCAGATCATAGAGGCTCAATGAAACAGTCACCGGCAGCACCGTCCTCCCCATGGTGTAAAGCTGCAGGTCGTGTTGAAGAAGTTGACACCACTCTGTGACCAGTTCCTTATTCAATCAGGGTCCCCTCACACTCTGCAAGCTGTTCCTGGAAAACACGGGGTGGATCCAGTAGGTCCCTTTCCCCAGACACATTAACACCGTGGTTTCAGAGCTTCCCCTCTCTCCAGCCTCTGCTCCATTTGCTTTTCATGTTCCAGACCCAGATGTTGTAACTACAGTCCCCATGCTCCATCCAGAGTTAGGTCACCAAATCCTTAGGTCTCTTTGAATGTCTGAGGCAGCTCACAGCACAACCTCCAGAAAACCATTCTCAACACTGTCACTAACTTTGCAAAGGCAGGAGACAGTTGGAAGCCCCTCAGCTACAAGTGTTATGGCCCTGACCAGTCCCCGTCAAAATATTTTAAGCAGGAAGCATAGATCCTAACTTTCCCTTATTTTAAATGTAGATTTAACTGTGTCTTCCAGATGTGTTGCAACTGGTCACTCCACTCAACATTAAGCAAAATGTAATCCATTTAAAAGCTCCAATTAAGACACAATCAAAGGGAAGAACAATTTGGGATAGCTTCTCTACTGGAACACCTATGTTCCCATTAGATACAGTGCCTTCTATTAATTAACTGCGCTAATACAGGGACATCCCAAAAACACATCCCTTGGCAAAAAGGTAAATTCAAACACAGAATCTTATGTGCAGTTCTCCAATCCAGGAGGAAGCAACTTTAAGAGAGTTTTCAGAGAGAATAGCAGCTGGGGATCATGTATTGGAACTTCCAACCCTTCTGGGATCCCAAGCAGTTTCTGAATGCTGCAGCTAAAAACAAAACGAGAAAACCTTGTCTGGGAGAGGTGGCCACTGCCCTTCCATTGTTACTAACGTTTTCATAAAACCTAAAGGACTTCTCAGTTATTTACTTAAGCTGTTTTCAGGTGGCAGTACAGGATCTCTGCCTTTAAAACCTTTATTCAAAAAAGAACAAGAGAAAATAACTCTTCTAAAATGAAAAATAAAACATCAATTTTCAAAGATAGCCTCATTTTAAACCGTTTATTCTTACTGTTTCAGTAGACTGCAATACAAACATATTACATTGCCACAAAGCATGCAAACATTTAAAACTATATTCTATTTCAGTGAATTTACTTCTGCCACAGATCGCCTCTGATTTTCTTCATCTTAGTCTCGACAACTTGTCAGCAAGTAGGGGTTCTCGTCCTGTCACCTGTACAACTTCCAAATTGAATGGCAACAATAATAACCTCTGTCTGATCAGACTGGAAATTTTCTCCTTAAATTTGTCCAAAAACGTTCAGGCGTTATGATCAGTATATATATTTGTCTTGACACGCTATTGGCAACTTAAATGCTGAAATGTTGTAACGTCAACACCAAACTCAAGGCCTCCTTCCCAGTTGTGAAATATGTCACAACTGACGTTGTCACAGGAAACTCCAAACATAATGGAGCACTTCTCATCTCCATCATAGTCCTTCTCAATGACATATCTCATCATGTCTCAGCTGAAAGGATTTACATGTTTCTGTAACTCTTAATGCTGTAACCTGTTTACTTGCTACTCCTGGCCGACGCCACTAAACCTTACACACAGATATATATTTTAAGATCATGCACATTCTTTTCAAGCCCTCCCGGAAGCCAAACTTTGATTTATGGATCAACTGATAATCATCAGCCATTTCAGATTATAATCATGCCATTTTAACTCTCTGCTCTTCCCCACGAATCTCACGACTGCTGGAAGTGAGTTTTTGAACTCCTCCAAAGTAAGAATCTCCCTAGGAATCTCATAGATTGCTCTGTTTTTAATACCCTCACTCAGCTTTCAAAATTACTTTGTTTAATCCTTTCAAACTCAATGTACGTTTCACCAGGGACGCTATTTTACATTCTAAAACACTGTCTGCTGTTTCTGGCCCAAGCTCATAGGAACTTCAGATGTCTTTCTTCACCTCCTCATAATCTCCAGATATCTCTTCCGATAGGAATGCAAATACCTCACACCTTATACCGACCAGCTTTGGTTGGATTAAGTAAACCCACATGGTCAGTGGCCATTGCATCCGTATAGCCACTTTCTCAAATGAAATTGAAAAGACTTCTACATCCTTTTCACCAAATTTCGACAATGCCTGTACATATTTAAACCGATCCCCATCAGTCCTTTGGCTACTATAGAGTTTCTCATCCTCACTATCCTCCTCATCCAGCCTACCGTCTCCCTTCATCTCCACCCAGGTAAGTCGACTTTCCTATCAAATTGCTAACGTTTGAAGTTGAAACTCTTTCGCTATCTGCTTTTCATCTTCATTTTTCTGTCTTTCTTCTTCCTTTCCGTTTCTTTAAATTCTACTTTTAATCTTATTTCTAACTGTTTCAATTCCTTTTCGTGTTGAAGCTGCCTCATTTGCAATTGGATTCTAAGTATTTCCAAAGTTTCTGATGTTGTTTACACCAAAAATTGAATGCCAAACTACAGCTGTAATTATATCTCCTTTTCTCACTGACAAACACAAACCCAACTCAAGCTTCTCTGCCAATTCTAACAGCTTTGCCTTCCTCACCTTTTGTAAAATCTACAACTTCATTTTTTCCACACCCAGAGGAGTCTTACAGGCAGAAGTAGCCATTACTACACAAAGCACTGTACAAAGCAACCGAATTCAATACCCAGACCAAAAGAAACTAACAATTACAAGACGCTGCGTTTGAGCCCAACAATCTCCCTCTGCACATTTTCGCCTTCCCTGCGTGTTCTCCAGGTGCTCCATTTTCCTGCCACAGCCCAAACATATGCAGGCTAGGCGAAATGGCGTAGTTAAAATTCCCGTACTGTTCAGCGATGTGTAGGTTAGTCACACTAGTCAGGTGTAAATATGGTGTAATAGGGGAGGAGAATGCGTCTGGTTGGTGTGGACTTGTTGGGCCAAAAGGCGTGCTTCCACTCTGTAGGGATTCTAATCCTGAACCCGATCTGGAATTATCGATTTCGAACCGGGCAAGTGTCCTCAGATTGCTATGAACCAGAGCAGAATGCCTGGTCGCCAACCTTGTCTTCGGTTAGGTTATTAACAGAATGGAAAAAGGCCCTGCGGCCCAACACGTCCACACCAAAGACCAAACCACCCAACCCCATTCCCCTACACATATTTAACCCTGACTAATGCACCTAGCACGATAGGCAATTTAGCATGGCCAATTCACCTGACCTGCACATCCTTGGATTGTGGGAGGACACCAGAGCACCCAAAGGAAACCCATGCAGACACAGGGAGAATGTTTAAACTCCACACATTCGAAAGCAGGAATTAATACTGACTCCCTGGTTCTGTGAGTCAGCAGTGCTAACCATTGAGCTACCGTGCCGCCCCACTACTTTATAGTAAAGGCAGATGTGAAATGGGTGTTCCAGATGTGATGCGGTTGGTTAAACCACTCAACTTTAAGCAAAACACAATTTATTTAAACACTCTAATAAAAATACATAGAAGAGGAGTTTAGAATAACTCAACTACTGGAAACCTTAACAGATTAATAGATACAGTACCATCTACTGATGAATTGTTCCAATGTACTAACACCCCATAAACTCATTCTTGGCAAAAAGACACATCCAAGGCCAATCAGTCTTGCACGCAGTTCTCCAATCCAGGAGGAAACAGCATCAAGACAGATTTCAGAGAGAATTGCAGTGAGGGATCATTTACTGAAAGAATCCAACCTATCTCCGACTGCAAGCACCTGGTGACTGTTATAGCTCAGACAAACTGGAAAGCCAGGTCCGTGAGAGCTGGCCATTGTTATCAATATGTATTTTTTTAAAAAGCCTGAAAAGCCTTCTAAGTTATTTACTTCAGCCGTTTTCAGTACGCAGTTCGGCGTTTAAAATAACTCTTTAAAGAAAACGAGACAATAGCCTTTTTTTAAGGGCGAGCATTGTCAGAGATGTGAGATACCTGGTCCTTTACAATAATACTCTAGCGGCTTCCTCGTGTTACTGACTACACAATGAACTCAGAGGGACAAACACAGACGTCAGACGTTCGGTGGACATGCACAGACCATCTTTCATATTGAGTAAAGGTATTTTCCGAACAGCAATCTCCTTCACATAACACTTCAAACTGGGAGAAGATGACAGACTAATACGAAGAGGTATGCAGGCCATGCTCGTGTACTACTCGGTAAACTGGATTGTGTGCCCAGCATGAGGAGTATTGAAAACTTTTACTATCATATAGGAACGATACACACACCAAATACACACATCAGGGAAAGATTTCTATCTCCATATGACCAGTATAAGGTGTGTGTTTGGGGGGGGGGGGGGTGTGGGGGTTGTTGGGGTGGTTGCATGTGAAAATAATTGCATGAGAAAAAATACACTTAAAGGAAACCAGGTTTACTATGACCCACTGGCAGGGATTGGGATAATCGACACAGAGAGACCAAGGGACGTTTCATGGACAGATGAGTTAAAGAGCTTGTGAATATTAAAATAAATACATTCCCAGACACCATAGCGATATAGCTCAGCGTGCACAGGAATATCAGATGGATGAAAGTTTGGTGTGAGTTCGAATCAGTTTTGTTTCTGCAGGTTTCAACCCGACAGTGTCAGCAGCAGATTATTGTCATCATTAAGTCTGTGTTACACAGCTCAACGTTCAAACAGCAGATGGGTTAAGCCAGTGAATTACAATCTGGAGCAGCGAATAGATAAAGTTAATAATGATCAGGGCATGATGTCAGAAATAAGCTCATGGCCAAAGGGGTCACCAAACTTGAGATCCGTCTGTTTCAATGACCACCTACATGTTCCCCTCCAAGCCGTTCACTACCCTGGCTTGGAAATATACCGCTGTTCCTTCTCAGTCGTTGGGTCAGAATCCTGGAATTCCCTCCCTCACGCTGCAAGTGGACTGCAGCGGTTCAAGAGGCCAGCTCACCATCACCTTCTCATGGGCAACTAGGAATGGGCTATTAATGCTGGCCAGCCAGCAATGCCCAGTTCCCACAAATATATTTACCACGGATGGGATGGAGTTCCAGGAAGGAAACAGAGTTTGTAAACATAATAGAGGACAATGACCTCCACGTTGCCAATACTTAAATAACAAGGGCAGTGAGACAATGTTTCACATCTGAAAGTGAGTAGGTTAACATAGAGACCCTTGAGTAACAGTCTGAATCAAGAAGGAAGACAGTAATTGAACAAGTTCACTGGTGCCATTAGTCGTGATATGCAGAGTGAATGTGTGGATTCAGGGTCTCAACATGAACAATAATAGTGGCAAGGAGTGAAGACTACATGAAATAACAGTAATGCAGTCATAACTGGTTTATAGAAAAATATCTGGATGGTGAGACTTACCAGGGACGCAAACGGTAGTCAGGAGAGGATAATAAAAACATTGAATAATGAGAAGAGCATAATAGGTCTGCAAATTAAATGACAACCAATCATAATATGTCGAAAGAAACCAGCGTAATCGGATAAATCCCTGTCCATTGTTGTAACATTCCAGTCCAACGTTCTCAGATTTTGATACATTGTTGGAACATTGCGGTCTAATGTCCTCACATTCTGATCCATTTTTGGAATATTCCAGTCTAATATTCTCAGATTCTGATCCATTGATGGAACATTCCAGTTTAATGTTCTCAGATTCTTATCCATTGTTGTAACATTCAACTCTAACGTTCTCAGATTATGATCTCTCCTCCCCTTCTCCATCTGGAGCTGCTGATCCCTGTTAGTGCTGTCGGTGATTATCCCACTCATACTATGGGATAACACATTGAACGAAGCCCATATATCATTAAGAGATGGAAACTTTCCACTGCAATAATTAGAATATATGGCGACTGACATTAATCACAGTCACCAAACAAACCGGGAAAGTTAAACCCTTTCTTACATTACATTCCATATCATAATAAAAGGGATTATTTACTCGGTCTCGATGGAATGGATGAGGGTTACAGATGGCCGGACTATAAATCTTTCAATTTTTTCTGACTTTTTCCTTGAATGTGGGAGTTTTATCAGAGCACTGCAGGGCTGTATATGTCCTACTCTGTTTATAAAGCTACAGGGATAAGATAACAGATTAGCTGCAAGAAATGTCTGGTGGGGAAATTTCTGAACAAATTAACTCAAGAGAGAAAGTGAGGATTGCTAACGCTGGAGATCAGAGTAGAGAAGGTGGTACTGGAAAAGCACAGCAGGTCAGGCAGCATCAGAGGAGCATTGACATTTCTTGTGTAAGCCCTTCATCGGAATGAGGCTTGTGGCCCAAGGGTGCTGGGAGATAAATGGGAAATAGGTGGGGTTGGGGGAAGATAGCTGAGAATGTGAAATGTTTATGAAGTTGGGGTTGCAGGTTATATGTGAGAGAGAAGGGTGAAGCGGATAGGTAGAAAGGAAGATGGACAGGTAGGGCAGATCATCCGGCGGTACTGAGTTGGAAGATTGGAACTGGGATAAGTTGGAGGGAAGGTAAATGACAGAACTTGTGAAATCCACATTGATCCCATGTGGTTCCAAGGTCCAAAGGCAGAAGACGTGTCTTTCTTCCTCCAAGAGTCGGGTGGTTAAGGTTTTGGCGGTGGAAGAGGCCGAGGGCCAGCATGTCCATGGTGGAGTGGAAGCGGGAGTCAAAGTTTTCAGCCACGGGGTAGTGGAGTTGTTTGGTGCGGGTGTCCCAGAGATGTTCTCTGAAGTGTTCCACACGTTGGCGTCCTGTCTCCCCAATGTAGAGGAGATATCAGGAGCAACGGATACTGTAGGTGACGTGTGTGGAAATGCAGGTAAAACTCCGAAGAATGTGGAAGGATCCTTTGAAGTCTCGGACGGAGGTGAGGGGGAGGTGAGGGTGCAGGTTTTCCAACTCTTGTGGTTGCATGCGAAGGTGCCAGGTGTGGAGTGTGGGTTGTTGGGTGGCGTGGACCTGACAAGTGATTCGCGCCGGGAATGTTATTTATCGAACGCAGATCGGGGTGGGGAGGGAAATATATTCCTGGTGGTGGGATCTGTTTGTAGGTGGTGCAAATGGGGGACAATAATGCATTGTATCTGGAGATTTGGTGGGATGGAAGTTGAGGAACAGAGTGTTCTTTCCCTATTGGGTTTGGAGTGCCAAAATTTGAAGGCAGAGTTACGGGAAGTGGATGAGATGCTTTGGATTGCATCGTCGACCACGTGGGGGGAGAAATTGCTGTCTTTGAAGAAGGAGGCATGTGGAATATACACTGGGTGCAGAACGTGGTGCTCTGAAAGCACAGTGGGTCAGGCAGCATCCGAGGAGCAGGAAATTTCGACCTTTTGGGTAAAAGTCCTTAATCACGAATCAGGTTTTTTGCCCGAAACATCGATTTTCCTTTCTCCTCGGATGCTGCCTGACCTGCTGTGCTTTTCCAGCACTAAACTCCCGACTCTAATCTCCTGCATCCGCAATACTCACTTTCGCCTACGCATTAGATTCAGCCAGTTCTGTAACACTGCTTTTAATTCTGTTCTCACTGCTGTAGGCAAGATGTTTTTAAAGTTGAAAGCGTGCAGAAAATTTTTCCAAGTATATTGACAGTGTTGGGTAGGGTGCTGGTAGCGAGTGATTTTGAGCTACACGGAGAGTATGAATGGGCAGGGCCTATGTTCCCTGGAGTGTTGTTCCTGAGGAGTGACCTTACTGAGGTTTATTGCGGTGAATTCCGATGCTCCAGGGTGAGCAAGGCCAAAGAGCAGAGAAATAGAGAGAACAGTTGTTCACATTAAAACGGGACAATTACTCATCGACAACATGTTGGCAAACGATGGAGGTAGACTGAAGAATGGGACTGGCCGGAGCAGTCAGAATTTGGAGGGTCCAATCACATGATTGCGAACAAAATAAAGGCATATTCTCAATCCACCTCACTGAACCAGACCAGACACCATAAACCCAGAGGAGATATCTGTTTGGAAAGGAGCACTGCGCAGCCCAGGCTAATGTGTTGCTGAACACCACCCTGCAATCAGTCCAGAGCGGAACACTGTGCACACTATAGTAGTGCATTGTTTATAAACCCAGATAAGATATGTGTTCAGCAGTGAGCACTGTGCAAACCGGACTGGTGTACTGTGCAATACAATGACAATCTACCCAGTGTGGAAAGGTACGCAGACCACAGTCGTGCATTGATCCATAAACCCAGATGAGATATGCGACCAGGGTGTGGAACTGAGTCCACCATCCCAGCGCATTGTTCAGTAACATTGTGTTAGATCACTGCCCAGCGTCGGGAAACTTGCAGCCCATGCTGTAAGTGACAGGATGTGCAGCTCCCTTTCATTTACAGCTCCATATCTACATTGTGGCATGACACAGGGGTGCTGTGGGTGTGAAAATCACTGCCAGAGAGAGATGGCGGGGAATCAATTTAAGTATCAACAAATGTGAAGGCTTTAGGGAATAGACAGTGAGAACGAAATTGAGACAATGTCATGGAAGGATGTGTTCACAGAATCCAGAATGCTGAAATGAAGGCTTTTCAACAGTATCCTGCAACATGAGCCAGTGTTTCCAGGAATTATGTGTGAATGGGATATTGGTGTGAGTTCAGATGATGGAGAGTATTGGATGAACAGTTGTTCTGCAGCTTTGTAACTGTGAGTAGGTCAGCAGAGTCTTCGACACATTGGGCTGAATCTAACAATAATTTGTTACAGTGACATTTTCACTGAGTATGGTAGAAGGATTGTCTGTATGAGACTGAGCTAGTTTCCTGGTGATATCCCATCAAACCCAGCTCATTGACTACCTACTCCATCCCATGGCGTCCCTCGCATTCAATGCCAGCTCGATTTCCTTCATGGTTGGAGGTACTCATCAATGCCCGCATGACCCTAAATATTTCGTGATCCCTGGCACTGGTGCCATCTTCAAAAGGCCAATGGGCACACGGTTGCGCTTTCTCCGTTTGAAGTTGCCCTGCACAGTTTACCCCGAGCATCGCAGATAACGGGCAATTACACCACGGTTTGTCAACAGAGACACGGAAGCCTTGTTGAATGGGCTGGTGCAATTCTCTTCCCAGAGTGGACCACCCAGCATGGTCTGAGCTCACCACCCAGCTCAGTGTAGTATCTGTGGTCTGACGAAATGTCCAGCAATACAGGACAAGCATCAATAACCTTCCCCGTTCTGTCAGGATAAGTATCACTGTGTGCTCTCTGCTCCCTCACACTCACTGCATATCTGTTATGGCACCGACCCCCGAACAAGGCTCATGCTCCACCACTCTCACTACTGCATGCAGTCTTTCTTTCTCTCTCTCTCTCCCCCTCCACTTTAACCCCACACCAATAACACGGCATAGTTACAACATTGTGCACTGACTCCGTCCGGATACTTCACTATGATCCCCACCTATACCAGCACAAACAAAAGGGCCACCCACCCCCACCCTCCCTCCCTCGCTTTCTCCCATTCCAGGAGAAACAGACTGGAATGGGACAGAAAGGGCCAAGCCGGGTGCTGGAGTGCCCGATATCCGTTCCCTCAACCCCCTCCACCAGCCATGTGGGGAGGACCCTGGTAGGAGCCGGAGAGGACACGTACCCCACGTGTGGAGATTCTGAAACATCCATGTCCCACCGACCGAGTAAGGAGCAATGTTCAGTGAAGGGCAATTCTCACTTTAAATCCACTGGCATCTCCGTTTCCCCCGGCACAACTTAAAAGCCGTGCCCCTGAGACAATCTCCCTTTTGTGTCGAGCTGGTACAAATGGAATCCCCACGGTCTCGGTGGGCAGGAGGGTGGGCTCACAACACATCATCACCACCACCTCCAAGGAAGGGAGCACGGAGGCTCCCTCCTCCACCTCCTCCTGTAAACAGCTCAGATACTGAATCTAACCTGTGATATTTTCTACTCTCCCCACTTGTCTTGACATCTTCAATAATCTGTGCTCATATACACCCAGTGTCCTCTGCTCCTACACCCGCTTTATAATGGTACAAAATGCTTTATATTAACTTTCAGAGTTATTCCTACCAAAGTGCATCTCCGCACACTGCTCTGATTTGTTCCTGATCTGCCATAAACCTGAAAACTACACCGATGTGTCACCGTCCTGTTAGAGTTCCACACTGTCCTCCACACACTTTATAATTCGTCCAGGTTTGATATCTGCAAACATTGAAATTGTCCTACAGTCACACTCCACGCAGAAATACTGACTCACTCACAATTGTGAGCAAGTGCAACACTAACACACTCCCTGAGGACAGACTTAAATACTGACGCACACCAGACAGAGTACGTAAAATATTGACAAGGTCACTGTGGAGCAAGAGAAATACTGAAAGACACTTCATGTCTATACTTGTTTCTGTGTATTAGTGAGTGTCTCTATGTCTCTGTATTAGTGTGTGTACATCTGTGTGTACTTAAAGTGATGTAATATCCCCCGACAGGAGATCTGAGGAAGGGTCCTTTTATTTTTGTCCACAGATGCTGCCAGACTTGCTGAGCTTTCTGTTGCTGTCAATCTCTGCTGGCCTCCCCACACCACTGTACATGTGGGAGTGGAAGGTGAAAATCATCAGAGATTCAGTTTGGGAGGGACAGAGGGAGGGCAGCAGCTCACAGCACCATCCAAACACAGACAGACACACAGATACACATACACACAAACACACATACACATACATAGACACACACACAGGCACAGACACACACTGACACAGACATACTCTCACAAAAATAGGCACACACAGACGCAGACACACGCACGCACATAGATTCAGACATTGACACAGACAATCACACACACTCACAGGAACAGACACACACCTATGCAGACACACACGCACGCAGTCAAACACAGATACACACACAAATGCACACACACTCGCAGAAACAGACACACACGCAGACACACATAAAGCAGCACACAGACACACACACACATACTCACAGAAATCCTACACCCACACAGACACAACCACACAAACACACCTGCTTCACAGGAGCAGATCGAGGCCACTCAGATGGTTAGGTGTAGTTTCGGAAATGTAGTTGGAAATCCAGGCTGGGTCAGGAAGTGACCCCACTCCTAATCCCTCTTTCCAGGTTTCCCCTCTCTGTAACTTCTGCTCCAGATGTGTGTCATGTTACAGTCTCAGATTCGCTGTTGTTCGACAGTGCATTGAATGTAAGTGTTGGAATGTCATATTGCGGCTGTGCAGGACATTGGTTAGGCCATTATTGAATACTTCATGCAATCACGGTCTCGCTTTTTGAGGAAGGATTTGTGAAACCTGAAAGGATTCAGAAAAGATTTGCATAGACATTGCCAGGTTTGGATGTTTTGAGATTTATGGAGAGGCTGGATATGTTGGGGCTATTTTCCCTGGAGCGTCAGCGGTTGAGAGTTAATCATAGAGATTTATACACTCACAAGTGGAATGGACAGTGTCAATACCCAAGATCTTTTGCCCAGAATAGCACTTTCCAAAGCTAGTGGACATAGGTTGAATGTCAGAGGGGAAAGACTTAAAAGCGATCTAAGGGGCAACATTTTCAAAGAGAGGGTGCTTTATATGTAACGAGCTGCCAGAGGAAGTTGTGCAGGCTGGGACAATTACAACATTTAAAAGGCATCTGGATGGACACATGAATAGGAAGTTTAGGGGGATGTGGGCCATATGCAGGCAAATGGAACTACATTAATATAGGACGTCTATTTGGCAGTGTCAAGTTGAATAGAAGGGTCTGTTTCCATGCTGGACAGCTCTATGAAACTACGTCATCTGTAAAACGTTCTGCTGTCATCTTAAAATTACACCATTCTCTTTAAATCCACCACCCTAAGGAAATGGCACGTGCCTTTCAACATTATCTATACCCCACATTGTTTTATAAACTTCGATAAGGTTGATACTGTCTCAAACTTCTACGCTGCAGTGGAACAGGTCCCAGTCCATCCAGCCTGTCCTTATAACTTATACACTCCATTCCCAACAACAGCCTGGTAAATCTTTTCTGAACCCTCTCCAGTTTAATTATAGATGAGTTGAGTACCTTTCATCTGATTAACGATGTGATTCTTTCAAATGTGTAATTCAGTAAAGTTAACCAAATTTTAGTGAATCCACACAGAGCTGAAAGCTGACATTTAAAATGTGACTCAAATTCTGGGCATGGTTTAAGTCTTGTGTCGTGGGTAACGCCCATACCTCTGAGCCAGAGCTCTGGGTTAGATTCCAATACCTGAACTTGCGTAGTAAAGTCGCTCACTCTGGAGCAGAATGTCTGGATTCAAGTCCTGCCTGTCACGGAGGTTTGTCACAGTATTTCAAAACAGGCTGATGAAAAAACACACAGGAGAATAATGTTGCAGCTTTTGGGATTATTGCCAAATGGTGGTAGCGTCCCTACCTCTGAGGCCAAGAGTCAAGATAAAACTCCCACAGGGTGTTTCATAATGTGGCTGAGCAAGTTGTTAAAATTATTTTAGAATTGGGATGTGATGAAGAAGGAAAAGGAGTCAATATTGAATTTCAGAATTTAGGCCCAGGTTTACTGAAAACACAGCCATTTGTGTTAATTGGAGTCACATTTGCACCTTCTAGATGTTTATAAAGTGATGAAGACCATAGATAGGGTGATTATTCAGGGTCTTTACCCCAGCGTAGGGAAGCCCAAAACTAGTGGACATAGTACAAAGGTGAGATGGACAAGATATAAAGAGGACCGAAGGGGAGCATTTTCACACAGAGGGTGGTATGTGTATGCAACGAGCTCCAGACGAAGTGGTGAAGGATGGTACAAATTACGACATTTAAAACGCATCTGGATGGGGACATGAATTGGAATGGTTTAGAGGGATATGGTACAAATGCTGGAAAATGAAACTAAGATAATTTATGACATCTGGTTGGCAAGAATGAATTTGACCAAAGTGTCCGTTTCTGTGCTGTACATTTCTATGATTCATTGATCCAATTAAAAATCATCTCTTTGCAATCTTATATGATCTTCTTCACCTTCCACTATATAACTAAACTTGGTGTCATCTGTAAACTTGCTCACCATACATTGCATAATTCTCATCAATGCCACTGATATGACAACCAAAAGTGGATCCAGCACCAATCCCTGTGGAACGCCACTGGTAACAGGTCTCCAGTCCAAAAGACAACTTGCCTCCACTACCCTCTGCCTCCTGCCAATAAGCTGAAACACATATACACATACAGACATAGAGACACAGACACAGTCTGCCTTTAAGACAGCGATAGATACATTTTGATTGATAAGGGGATTAAGGTTACAGTGAGAAGACAGGATAATTTTATTGAGAAACATGTCAGCCATGATTGAATAGCAGATCAGACTTGCTGGACCAAACAGTCCAGTTCTGCACCAATTTCATACGCTGTATGGTTACGCTATCTGACATGTCTAACCAAGACAACAGTGGAGGCCGATTTTGATAAACACTTCACTGAACAGAGTCAATGGGAATGTGGGATTGGTTTGAGGGGCTGAATGGTCTATGTATTTCCTTTAGGTTGTGCCCTCATTTTTAAAATGGGAAGCTGACTTGCTGTGAGGTTCATATACTTTTAAATTTAGAGGTTTCCCCATTTATGATTGAGATAAGGATGTTCCTATCTTCTTAGGGTTGTGCTGTCTGTGGTATTCTCATCCCCACGGAACAGTGAAGACTAGGCCATAGAGTCATCGAGTCCAAGAGATGTGCAGCACGGAAACAGACCTTTCGGTCCAACTCACCCATGCTGACCGCATATCTCAACCCAATCTAGTCCCACCTGCCATATCCCTCCAAGACCTCTCCTATTCATATACCCATGCAGATGCCTTTTAAATGTTGCAATTGTACCAGCGTCCACCACTTCCTCTGGCAGCTCATTCCATACATGTACCACCCTCTGCATGAAAACGTTGCCTGTTAGGTCACTTTTGTGTATTTCTGCACTCACCGTAAACTTATGCCCTCTAGTTCTGGACTCCCTTACCCCAGGGAAAATACCTTGCCTATTTACCATATCCATGCCCCTCATGACTTTATAAACCTCTATATGGTCATCTGTCAAAGACAATCGCTTATTTTAATGTGTAGTAACTGCAGCAATTTTTCAACACAACAGCCAAAAATGAAATTAATTATGAAGATTATTGGTTGTGTTGTTAAAGGGTCCCATTTTCATCAGACTAACAGGAACTCATCCACCCTCCTCAGTGTCTGCACGTTAAAATTGAGCACATGACTGACACTGCAGATGGTTCTATCGTTGCAAAAGAAAGACAGCATTTTTCATCGGGTAGCGATCACCGCAAATGTTAGTCTATATTCTGTGCTCATCTTTTAAACTCTCAGGGATCAGGATCATTGACAGTACGAACTCCACCTGATCATCTGACAACAAATGGCCCGAGTGGAGGATCGCTGAGATCAGAAACAAATCAACAATCAGCTCCACAGTATAGCACGAGGCCACACAACCTTTCTAGGCTGTTAAACAGGAACAGGAGAGCCCCGGTCCGCTACCCCGAAATACCGTGTCGAGATAATGACTTATTTTCAGGTTGGAAAGCTATAACTAGTGGAATTCCTCAGGAATCAGTGTGAGGTCAACAACAGTTTACAATCCAGATTAATGGTTTGGAAGAAGGGGCTAAATGGATTGAAGCTCAGTTTGCTCATACAGCAGGATAGTCATTCAATAAGGTTTCATGTGGAGGCAGAGCGTCTGCAATGGGATATAGACAGGGGAGGGCAGAGCGTCTGCAATGGGATACAGACGGGGCAGGGCAGTGAGTAAAGCTTCACCAAAAAAACTGTACAATGTGGGTGACGGGAAGTCTGTGTTTTTGAGGACGAATAAAACAACCGTAAATTATATAACTGGAGGCAGATTGCAGAACTCCGTGGTACAAAGGGATTCGTGTGTCCTGGTACATCAATCACATCAAATTAGTCTGTACATGCAGCACGTGATTTGAAAATTAAATGAAATGATACTTTTTCGTGCAAAGAGCATTGGGTCTGATCTTAAGGATGATTTACTGCATCTGTACAGGCCGTTGCTCAGACCATATCTGATGTACTGTGAAAGGCTGTAATTCCACTGAAGTGAAAAAACAAATTGCTTTTGAAACTTTTCAAAGATGTTTCTCTTTACTTGCTCTTGCGATGAAGGCATTATGTTCTGTACGATTAGGAGTTTAGGACTGAGAATGAGAAATGTTTTTTTATTGACCACATAAGATTTTGAGCTAGTGAATACCTGATGAATATTTTATCTTCTCTGGGAGAATAAGACTGGGGAGCTAATTTAAGAATAAGATGCATTCATTGAAATGCAGATATTGTGAAGATATTTCAAGTTGTATTTTAAAAGTATACAGGAACATATAAACACATCTTCAATTCTAGTAGTGCAATTTGCTCCGACAGAAATGGCTGGGTGTCCAACAGCAACAATGATGTACCTACATGGAACAGGGAATGTGATGGAGTCGTACAGTTCAGACACTGTTCAAAGTGACCTCATTTGGTCCAGTTTGGGGCCGGATAACGTTATTGTGTGATTCAACTCAGAGAGGGAGAAATTGTAATCTTCTTGAGAAGGAACAGCCTGTCGCTCCCACTCTCTCCGTGTTCCTCCTCCCAACAATGTGTGTGA
The DNA here is from genome assembly GCF_037043375.1 of Chiloscyllium plagiosum. Taxonomy (NCBI): domain Eukaryota; kingdom Metazoa; phylum Chordata; class Chondrichthyes; order Orectolobiformes; family Hemiscylliidae; genus Chiloscyllium; species Chiloscyllium plagiosum. The sequence continues at coordinate 54,429,985 of NW_028270186.1, read as the reverse complement.
GCTGAGAACTCCCCAGTCGTTTTCACCACTGCTGGAGGATTCCTGACGAGGATTCACTGGAATCGCTACACTGCCTGAAGTAAAGGGAATTCAGCTAAACCAACCTGTTCCAGGAAGTAATCCCATTACCAGCAGCATGTAAGAGCAGAATAGCTCCAAAAGCTGAATGATGTTTGGGATAATCACTCGTGTTTCCTTTTGTCATGAGTTCAACTAATATTTGGGCAAAGTTCTTTAAAGTTAACGTTCTGCAGAGATTTTATTTTTCAGTTTGTCATCAAATGTGTGCAATGTGTCAGTATTTTTCGAAAGGAAAACATTGGCGTACCGATTTGCAATATCCAAACTGATTGTCATTTATCTTGCCATCGAAGTTTGAGCAACTTTGTCTGGGTCATAAACTTGCTACTTTTACCAGATTAAAGAATCCTGCTGACTTGTTCTTAACCCTGACCCAGTCTGAGACCTATATTATTGATCATTTCACCAAACTGGTTACACTAATATTTGCAGTGAGCAGCGGAAGTATTGGACGAGGAAAGGGAATAATGTCCTGTACTATAGACCTGAGAGACTGACGTCAGTGGTGGCCATGTTGTTGGAGAGCATTGAGAGGCGTAGTATTTACATGTATTTGCAAAAGTAACAAATGAGTAAGGATAATTAACATGGCTTTGTTCATGGGAAATCATTTCTAACAAAATTCATTGCGTGTTGTGAAGAGTTGACAAAGTAGATTGGTGATGGCAATGTGGTAGATCCTGTCCATATAGACTTCAGCAAGGCATTCGGCAGGATTCCGCATAGCAGACAAGTTAGTAAGGTTAGGTCATAAATAGATCCAAGATAAGCTAGCCAAATGACTTCAAAATTAGAGTGAAGATAGGAGGCTGAGGGTGGTAGAGGACTGCTTTTCAGACTGGAGGCCTATGTCCAGTGTTGTGCCACAAGGAACAGTGCTGAATCCACTACTTTTCATTATTTATATCAATGATTTGAAGGTGAATATTTGCCTGTTTATTGTGTTTACAGATGACATTAAAATTGGAGATGCAGTGGCCAGCAAGGTTTACCTCAGAGTACAATGGGACGTCAATCGGAGGTTCCAATGGGCCAAGGAGTGACAGATGGAGTTAAATTTAGATAAATGTGAAGTGTTGCATTTTGGTCAAGTAAAATAGGTCAGAACATACGCAATTAATGGTCGGGGTCTGCGGAGTATTGATGAACAAAACTGTGCAGGCTCAAAGATTCATAAATGCAGAGTCGCAGGTAGACAGGGTGGTGAAGAAGGGGTTTGGTATGCTTGCCTTTATTGGTCAGTGCATTGGGTGTGCGAGTTGGGAGATTATGTTGTGACTGGGCAGGATGTTGGTGAGGCTAGATTTAGAATACTGTATTTAATTCAGTTCGATCAGCCACAGGAAGTATGTTAATAAACTTCAAAGGGTGCAGAAAAGATTTATAAGGCTATTGCCGGGAGTGGGGGTTTTGAGGTATGGGGGAGGCTGGACAAACTGGTGCTTGTTTACTCTGGAGCATCGGAGTCCGATGCGTGACATCATGGACGTTTATAAAATCATGAGCGGCATGGACAGTCTGAATAGCCAATGTCATTTTCCAAGGATCGGGGACTACAAACCTATAGGACAAAGGCTTAAGATGAGGGGAGAAAGACAGTAAAGGGACAATATTTTCATCCAGATTGTGGATTTCATTTTAATTTATTTCATCCAAAGTTTCATCCAACATTTAAAAGGCATCACGCTGTGCATATTATTAGGAAGGCTTCACAGGGATATGGGCCTAATGCTGACGAATGGGTTGAGATCAGATTGGGATGTCTGGTTTAAGTGGACAGGGTTCCCTGCTATATGACATTGGAAGAGAGATGAGGAGAAATGCTAAAAGGGTATTTGAGTGGGAATTCTCTTCCCCAGCGGTATGTGGTGCCTCTTTGTTCACATTTATTCAAACTGAGTTCATTAATATTTGACAGAGAATGAGTTGTGGATAATGGAATACAGAGAGGAAAGTGGAACTGAGACCACAACCTGTTATTCCACAATCCTAGTGCCTGGTGGAGCAGTTTAATAGTGTCGAATGACCTAATCTTGTTCTTGAGTGTAATGCTCCATTGTTCCATTCAGCCCCTCCAACCTGCTAGACAGGAGCAGTTGGAGGCCACTTACTGTATCATCTGATGCACAGAAACAGGGAAGACCATTCAGAGATCATTCAGTGATCTAGATCCCCTGACTCTCTCGAATAGACAATTCCTGACATTCACAACCCTCTGTTTGAAGAAACCATTGCTCTGCTTATATACGATGACCTATTAATATGAGTGAGAGAGGTGAATACAAGGGCTTAGCTAAGTGCGACTGGCCCTGGTATCAGGGCAGTATTTAACTGAGGATAACATGAAGGACCCTAAGCAAAATTGCATTTCATCAGAATCCATTGCAACCTCTCCGCTGTTTGGAGTCATTCACAGCACAAGTGAAGTCTTCGTCATCATTGGGCATCAATCATCTCAGCTGTGGGACATCACTGCAGGAGATCCTCAATGTAGCTTCCTCAGCCCAGGCCTCTCCAGTTTCCCTGCAGTGTGGAATCAGGCCATTCAGCCCATCGAGTTGACACCGATCAGAAGTGGTGATATTCACTATAGGTTGCACAATATGAAGAACACTTCGCCATCCCTCAGGTTCTAAATCAGTCTGTGTCCATGCGCAACAAGATCTGGACAGGATTCAAGCCTGTGCTGTTTAACTGCCGTTAACATTTATGTAACAGCGCTGCCAGACACTGCACGTTTCGACAGTAAACGAAGGAGTTCACTCTGCACCTCAATTTGGCTTCATAAGAATGTGGGAAAGTCATTCAGTCCATCAAAACTATTGTAAAAAAAAGAGAGAGCCCATTCCGTACCTCTGCCTGTTACATAGGAAGCTGAAAAATGTGTTGCTGGAAAAGTGCAGCAGGTCAGGCAGCAGGAGCAGGAGAATCGATGTTTCGGGCATAAGCCCTTCTTCGGGAATATTGTGAAGATATTGCAAGTTGTATTTTAAAAGTATACGGGAACGTATATACACATCTTCAAATCTAGTGGCCCAATTTGTTCTGAAAGAAATGGTTGGGTCTCCAGCATCTGCAGTCCTCACTTTCTCCCTGTTACACAGGAAGACAAGCTCTCTGTCCAACACTACACGTCACTTACACAGCGTCAGAAAGAGACAAATTTACACTCGGAGTCATTTACAAAGGAACAGGAAGGGGTCATTCAGCATTAACGTCACTAACCCAGGAACAGGAAGGTTTCAGAGATGGTCCAAGATCACAAACAAATGGAGCAGGGACTGAACAGATAGCCTGCTCCACTTTGTACCTCGTGGCTATATTACTCCTCGTACATATGTGTGACATTAACATGGTTTCCTGGGAGTAAGAAGGAAGACAATTTTGTAACCAGTTTCAAAGTCATCTTCTATCGCTGAGAGAGCAGACCCATGTTCTCTCTCGAAGTCAGAAGCTGGTGGTGAATGGCTAACTCTTGCACAATGAAGGTATTTATGGCTTGAGACAGGACTGTGCAAAACGTAACATTGATTGCAGAGTCACACAGTAACTGTACATGAAAGTGTTCAGAGTTCATTCAGAGCCTGTACCTTACTGTCAATCGAAATGATGTCTTTGCACAGGCACATAAACTATCAGGAATCGACCATCCTAAAGAAAGTACGGAGTTTCTTACCTTATCAATGGCTGCTTGACACTTAATGAGGGTCCGTCCATAATCATCAAGTTTCAAGTTCTTATTCTCTTACAGCGCTGCAGATTAAACAGATAGTCACTACATTCTCTCCTTATGGTAACATCATGCCAGGGTTCAGTCTGATGAAACTCCTTTGCACTGTCTCGGTGACATGGAGATCATTATTTATAAAGCAGACTCAGCTATACACAATATCCTAAATACTGGCTCAACAGAACACTATCATTGAGTAAGATACATTTATTCTGGTACTTTAATAATTTTCCATGACGGACCACATATCCTTTCCGGTTATAATTACTTCCTGCCTCGTAAGAATGCTGTTAGTGAATTATGACTAAAGACATCCAGGTCCTTTTCAACAACAGCCCTTCCCAACCTCTCAACATTTAGTAAAGTTAAATGTCAATAATGTTATTTGTTGTTAACGTCTGAATCATTTTTATTTCTTGTGCACAGCTATTGCACAAGAACTCATCCTTCTGAGACCCCCTAAGCCTTCCATCCAGAGAAAAAAAATACTATTCTGTTCATCTTGTCCATTATCCAATTTTTAATACAAAGGGTGTACATTCCACCCTTACCTACCCATGGACTCAAACATTCTCCACCAACCTGCACAACAATGTCAAACTTCATCTGATAATTTAATTACTCCACTCCCGCTGGTTCTCAATTGTCAAAGACACAACAGACAGAGTCGACAGACTCTAGCAGGTTTATCAAAGATCATTTCCCTTTACTGAATCTAGGCCAAATCTATCAAATCATATCATTATTTTCCAAGTGTCCAGTTGCCACATTCTATAAAAAGGTTCCAACGTTTTTCTCACAGTT